>NC_051181.1:133741894-134041894 GCF_013339695.2 Rhipicephalus sanguineus | reverse complement strand
AGGCAGGGAGGTTAACCTGAAGTTTATCGGTTTGCTACCCTGCACTGGGGGGGGGGGGGAGGTGTAAGGGGGGACAGGAAGGTGAGGAAGGAAGAAAAGAGTAACAAGAAAATAAAGACGAAATAATAACATAAAGAGGGGGCTCGAGGATTCGATTTGCATCACGATGATCACCTGAATGGAGTTTCGTGTAAAGCACTCTAGTGGAACTTAATTTGCGGTGGTTTACGTGGGCGCGGGCATCGCTATCGGGACAAATTGGTTCGGGCATTGCTGTCGCTGCTGCTTCTTCGGCCTCTTTCGAACCTCGCAATGTTCGTACGGCGGCGCACCCGCTCTATCTCTTCCCGGGTCGCTGCCGGAGGGAGGCGTCGTAAACAGGGCGGAAATTCCTGAGGTGAGGGGAAGAACCTTTTACGGCGCAAGAAGCACCTCCGAGAAGAAGCTGCTGCGGCGTTCCGTAAAAAGCCGGTTAGAAAGGGAAACGGCGATAAGGGTGTAAGAGGGAAAGGAGGAAAAGGTGAGAACGGAGTACAGAGGGGGATGAAAACGAAATTGGGAACGGAGGGTTGAGCAAAAACTTGCACGTATCAAGCAAAGATCGCGGAAAGGAAGAAAAAAGAAAAAGCGAACACGTTTTTGTCGACAGTAGGGCGTACCGAGATAAGCCACCGCCGCCGCCGCCGCCGCTCCGTCGTCAATGCGGAGAGATGTGTGCGCGATCTCAGCGCCACCGGAAGTGGCCGCGGCGGCGGGCGTCAAAAGGCGGCGACACCGGAAGTTCAGATGAGCGGCTGCCGCTACTGGTATACGCAAGAAGCGACGTCGCGCGCTTCTTGGAATGCGTGGTGCACGGGGCGGATCCGTTCGATACCCTTTTCCTTCTATTTTTCTTTTCCATTCCCTTTTTATTCTCCTTTTTTTCCCTTTTCGTTTCTTGTTGCGTTTGGACGTTATCTGTTTCTTTTCAACTCATTTTTCCTCCACCGCAGCACCTGCCTCAGCCTGTGGGTCACACGGAGCTAGCGCACCGGCAATGTTGTGCCACAGTGCGCGTGCCTTCTGTGTGTGTTCGCGTGCGCGCGTACGCCACAGTGCGTTGTTGGCGGGGCCGGGCCAGAACCCCTCCAGGCATACATAGCGCGGGACGCGAAAGAGAGGTAAAGAACATCTCGGGAAGCAGTCGGACTAAGAGAAACAAAAAAAAAAAAAGAAGTAGGGAAGAACGAAACAACACGCACGTACATTCCGAAAGAAAGGCCTAGCGGGAACGCGAAAGGTAAAAAGAGATGTTATATACAAAGAGAGCCGTTCCGTTCGGGCCGGGAGCGCGGCGAAACGCCGAAAAACTGCGTCCGCTAGAGCTATAGTTCCGCTTTTGTACTCGTTTTTTTTTTTGTACCTTTTTGAGTCGCCGTTCTCTATCGTTTTTTTCCCGCCGCTTCTCTTCCTTTGCTGCCTCTACCTCTGCATTTACAGTTCCTTCTCTCGTCGTTTTCTCCTTCCCTCGTCTGATTTCGCTTTTCCTCCTATTTTTATTTATTTTTTTCTATCTCCAGTGCGTCTCTGCTTCACGCCGTTCGCGTGAAATGTCGCGCGGAACGTGATTCTACAGTAGCAGCTATGCGTTATTTCACCGTCCGCCCCGCTCCTTCCGAGCTCGCACTGTCTCTCCGCTTCCTCGCCCTTTCTTTTTCACCATTCTTTTTTTTTTATCTTCCCTTCACGCCCGGCGCTTCCCTTCTTTCGATCTTTATTTATTTATGCGGGCGAACCGACGACTGCGAATTCGAGATACTCTATCTCCCTTTGTCACCATCTTTCTTTTGGTGCCCCCTCCCCACCTTTTTCTGTAACTTCCCGATTCTTTTTCATGTTGATGTTAGCACCTGCTTTGTTCTTGGCGTTACTGGCCGTACTCGAGTCTTTTTATTTTTTCTACTATATCGTCTTCAGCGGTTGAATAGCTTTCTTAGGTATTTCCCCCCTTTTGGAATTCCAAAGCGTTCTCTTATTCCTTCGTTTCCCTCCAGTACGTCATAATGCAGTGTCCTTAATCAATCTATAGAAATCGTTAAGATTTGTATGATTTGAGCCGAGAGATTCATTTTCGAAAAAAATGAAAATAAAATGAAACCCTTTGTCAGGATTCACGGTTGAATAATTATAGGTGGCGTTCGTGAGGATGGTGTGCACAGGTACAATTTACACACTCAAAAAAGCGTTATTTATTATACGGTGCGGTTTTGAGTTATCGTCTTGCGTTCTGAAATGTTTTCTGTGAGTATAAGGCTCGCAGTCTGGAGATTTGAAATGAACATTTTCTAAATGCGGCTGCTGTCTGGGCTTTGGGTTGCCCAGCTTACGTAGAGTGACCGGTGCGTTTCTGACAGTTCTCGTAATTTATCTCGCCGGCCGGACCCGCGTTCCAAACGTGTCGCGTTACTGTCTGCTGTTTGCGTATTACTTACGTTTGTTACAAGATTATTAATTCGCGAGACATTCGGTGAGAGATACCTGGTACGAGTTCATTAATCTGCAATACGTCATTCACTTATTCTTTTTGCTCAATCTCGTAAGCCTCGAATGCTTTCTCTTTATATTGCAGCGATTACTCTCAGACGCACGACACTACGGCTGCAGCTCTTTGCAACTCATCGATCTTTCAGCGTACCGCCATCTAACACACTGAACGTCTTGACGTAGCGCGCTTTTATCAAGAGTACGTTATTTCTGTCCACGAATCCACTGCCGGACAGCTACGGCTTTCGCCGCGCTGTTTGTCCTCCATAAGCAGGTATTTACGTGGGCTCCATCATGCCTTAAGGAAGCGGCTTGATTTCTTTTTCTGCCTTTCTGACCAAGCTCAAACAGTGTGCCGAGTGCACTGCGCTAGTATCGCCGATCTTCGAAACGTCCCTTACTTAAACTTGGATGCGCTTGGATGTGCTCCTTTCTACATTCTAAGCCATCGGTCAACGGAAGCTTGCTCTTACTTTGTACGAAAATAGCTTCAGCCATACGACTTCCACTAGCGTTGTATAAATGCTTTTTGAAACCCCCTCGCGAACGATTTTGAAGCTGTTCGTAATGTTTTACGTCGCGCTCGGCTTACGTTCCGAGTTTCCTATATTTAATAATGGCAATTATATTCGCTCAGTTTTTCTTCCCGGCCACTGGACTTCCCTCCGTAGCGTTTTGTCACTGCCTTGCTTCTTTTCTCTTGCGTCTCTTTCATTCTTTCTCTTTGTTTACTTGTGTTTTTGTTAGCTGACAGTTTCGAGGAGGAGACGGCCGGCCCATTACTGGTCCCGACTTCCCATGCTTCACGGCTAATAAATAAGAAAAACAACGAAAACTGATTCAACGCGAAGGAAAAGTGGTATATACGTTGGTGGGCGCTGCGGAGGAGCGGGCTACGGAGCTTTTCCCGAGCTCTACGGCCCGCCCGCCGAGGAAGGGGCTTGACGTTCGCTTCTTGTTCGATTTATTCTGCCCCCCCCCCCCCCCCCCCCACACACACACTCTTCCGACTAAAGGCACTTCTTACTCTCCTGTCTTGCGCACGCGCCTCAATACATTCATCTTCCCTCCGCTCCCTCGTGGTTTCTCGTCGCCTTCATCCTCTTTATTCCTTATTCTTCTTCCCCGTTTATCCTTTCCCTCCTCACACCCTCCCTCTCGCCTTCCCTCTGTTTGCCAAAGTCCTCGTCGCATCTATCCTTACTCTTCCTCCTCTTTCGCTTCACGTTCCGTTCGATCTCGGCTCTCTCCTTCCAGCGGCGGGCTCGCTTTGTCTCGCCTCGTAACCTCCTCTCATCTTCTTCTCTCGTTTCGCGCAGCCCCCCCCCCCCCCCGGACGTGCTTTTCCCTCCCTCTCTCTTTCTTTCGTTACACCTTTGTACCGGCACTATCCTAGGTGCCGCATCGCACGAATCCCGTGTTTATGCGGTGATAGCATAACGTTGCGGGAACTGTACAGATAGTTCCGATTCGAGGCGTTAGTTCATCGCCGTCGAAAATCGAAAGGATAGGAAAGGCATTCAGGATAAGGCCTGGTTGCACCGACTTTGCCCTCCTTCACTTAGGCACGGAATGTGATTCGTGATAAAATTCATTGAATAGAGTGTATGGTTTTCTTGTCGTACTGCAAGGGTGGCATGAAAACGAAGGAACAAACAATGAAAAAGAGAAAGAATCAATAACAAGTAAAGCGCGCACTCAGCGTTCGCCCGTAAGTTCGTAGTTTCGTGCTAAATCGACCCTAGAAATTTCGCAACTTAGCCGTTCAGCTGCCGTGGGAATAGTGGGCAGAACATAAGTTTGCCTAATCCATGTGTTTGTAGCGTGGGACGTTATTTATTTCGCTTTAATAATTCGAAAATTTGCTAATTGATCTCGCTGTTATTAATGACCAGAAGCAGTAGTAGTATCCATGTGAAAATGATCGTTGTGCATTTTTTGCAATTATAGCGCAGTATTTCTTTGTTAAAGAGTGATTTTCTTGGTAAAGCAGAGTCATCTGTAGCCACAAGGACGCAATTATGTAATAATTCCCATCTTGACTCAATCGTCGTGCCTGCCGCTCCCGTATGCCGTGTTCGCCAGATTTTTTGTGGGCCATTGTTGTCCATGTTCTCCGAGGGGTGCCGGCGTCATCACCATCATCATGTTGTCCTTTCTAACTACAGCAGAAAGCAAGGACCCTGGGCCTGTATAGGAACCGGAACAAGTATTTTTGGAAATAGACGCTATGTAAACAAGTGCATCACACCGAGGCACACACGAAGTGCCAGTCCAACGAGCAGTACCATTTTGCGAGGCCGCTGTTGCTGTGCGTGGGATCGTTATAGACTAACACCAATGTGAAAGAGGCTGAGCAAAGCCGGCGCCGACCAGCGCCGACCAGCGCAAACTGGTATAAGAAAGAAGAAAGCGTGAAAACCGTACTATTCTCAAGCATATTGTTCCGCACGCTGACACCGAGTGTTCTGTGCAATAGGTACCACGCGCACCAGTTCGATTCTTTCTTTATATAATAACGCGACTTGCCGGCGCTGTTATCGCTTCACTCATTGACCATAACAACGGCGCCTTTTCTTCCTATCTTTTTAGACATGCTAGTGTTTGTTGTTTTTTTCTCTTTTCTCCTCCGACGCGCTTCGAGTTCAACTCGACACGACGAGAACTGGGTGTGTCCCCTTTTAGCTAGAAAGGAAGGCACGATAGTGCGCTTAGAGAACTGTGAGAGAAGCCGGAGAAGACGATCGGGTCGGCCGTTAGTTGGTGGTGCATGGTGCTAGATGATACTGCCGCTGCCGGCAATCGCGTATCTGTCGGCGCTTCTCGTTGTTCCAATGTGCTCAATCGGCAAAGGGGGGGGGGGGGGGGCGTAGGAGAGAGAGAGAGAGACGTCGTACAGCGCCTCACCCTCCTCATCGAAAGTGTGCACCACGGATGCTTCGAGCGGGAACCAAACGAGAGAAAATGTGGGCGGAAAATGAAATGCCGGCAGTGGAGAGTGAAAGAGGGTCCGAGAGAGAGAGAAATGGAAACAAACCAAACATTTCTACAGCGGTCGACAAGGTCCACTTATTGGAGGCGGAGCTGAGTCTCAATGACCGGTATATACGATTTCTTTGGCTACCGGCATGACGCTTCATCTATTGGGTCCCTCTCCACGCCGTAGCTTGGAACCCGGCCTATCCAACGCCTTTGGTCTTGTGTACTATGTCTCTTTCGCTTTCTCCTTTGCCGACTCACTGAGATGCGAGAGTCACCGCGTTTTCGTTCTAGGGATGCTGCTTGATGGAAGTGTGTCGTACAAGCACCGGCGGCATGATGAAAATGCGAGTGGTGTCGGGAATGGCTGGCGAACGAGTTCGGAGGGTTCCGTGTTCTCTGATGATTAAATGATGCGCGACTCACTTATACGGGAAAACGTTTGAGGACAGAGGCAGGAGCGCTCAGCCGGCATAGGTGCATTCGTTAGTCTTCGACGAACTCATGGATGGATTCGCAATAAAGCGCCATCTTTTCGTTATAAAGCTTTATGTATTGACAGATGCGTTGCGGCTGGTGGCGACGCGAGCTTCTATGAAATATTGGCCATCGCATACGTGCTGTATATTTGCGGCTTGCTTGCTTGCTTGCTTGCTTGCTCGCTCGCTCGCTCGCTCGCTCGCTCGCTCACTCACTCACTCACTCACTCACTCACTCACTCACTCACTCACTCACTCACTCACTCACTCACTCACTCACTCACTCACTCACTCACTCATCACTCACTCACGCTCACCACTCACTCACTCTCACTCTCGCTCGCTCACTTACACCAACTCACTCACTAACTCACTCACTTACAGTCATTCACTCTCACACTCATTCACGGTCACATTCACTCATTCTCACTCACTCACTCACTCACTCACTCACTCACTCACTCACTCACTCACTCACTCACTCACTCACTCACTCACTCACTCACTCACTCACTCACTCACTCACTCACTCACTCACTCACTCACTCACTCACGCTCACCCACTCACTCACACTCACTCATCACTCACTCACGCTCACCACTCACTCACTCTCACTCTCGCTCGCTCACTCACACCAAATCACTCACTAACTCACTCACTTACAGTCATTCACTCTCACACTCATTGTCGGTCACATTCACTCACTCTCGCTCACACACTCACTCACGCTAACTCACTCATTCACTCTCGCTCACTCACTCACTTACTCATTCACTCACTCACTCTCACACTCACTCACGTTCAACCACTCACCCTCACTCTCGCACGCTCCCGCTCACACACAATCTGCCACTTATCACTCACTTTCGCTCACTCACGTTCACACCCACCCACTCACTCAGTTGCGGCCACTCATTCTCACACTCATTCACGCTCACATTTACTCACTCACGCTAACTCACTCACTCACTCACTCACTCACTCACTCACTCACTCACTCACTCACTCACTCACTCACTCACTCACTCACTCACTCCCTCACTCACTCACTCACTCACTCACTCACTCACTCACTCACTCACTCACTCACTCACTCACTCACTCACTCACTCACTCACTCACTCACTCACTCACTCACTCACTCACTCACTCACTCACTCACTCACTCGATCCTGCGCACATGCTCACTGGCTCAGGTTGAGGCACATTTACTTGCTAAGTCAAGCCATAGATTTCTTCATTTAGTCATCAGCCTGCATATTTACTTGTTGGCTCGATCACGTGATCGCTCAACTCAGCTCCCGCCCATACATTTGTCTTCAACCTACATAGAAGCTCACTGAAACATGAAAACTTCACAGAAATTTATTCGACAAGATTATTTCGCTTGCTCAATCATTCACTCAAGTGCTGGAAGAATATAGCCGGTGCCAGCACCTTACACTTAAACAAGAATCACTTATGCAGCGGCCGTGCAAGGATCGTTACATCCGGGCAGTACCGCCAATGTAATAATTGGCTTTACGCTTCAACATTAAGATATAAAAATAGTGAATACCAGGTCATTGTGCTTAGTGAAGTACGATTCACATTTTCATAATTCCGTCTCGAAGAATATACCGAGGCCAGTTTAAAACCGCGCCCAGGCGATATAACTGATGGCTATTAAGGTCGCTGCAGCCCTAATTTCACCGCGCTTTGTGTTGAAGTCGGCGGCTTTTAATATCGTGGCGGCGTCAGTTATACCCAGCTTCAACGTGGGATAGTAGTGCTTCCTCGCTGTCAGACGAGTTCCCTCGCACGTTGCCCTCGCGTGCCAATTTCTCACCGTCTCTGAAGTCTCCTTGTAAGCCCGTTAAAGCCGAGTAAATTATAGCAAACTAGCTTTAAACGATTACACATCTCGGGCGAGGAGGGCGATGCCACCAGGTCTATATATTCCTCAGCTCACGGAACAGCGTCTGGCAATCCGAGATTACCCCGCCCGTTTTCGTTTTTCCTTTCTTTCTCACCAAGATCGCCCGTCGTCGCTTAAAATTTCAGACCTCGCGGCGGTTCTCCGCTGCTATCGTTCTCAATACTTAACTCGCATCCGTGACCGCGCTCTCGGTGCGCGGCCATTAATACGAGAGCTCCGACGCAGACGGGTGGCGGGCGAATGTGGGGGAGGAGGGGGATGGGAGGGGGGGGGGGGCTGTGACTCTTAGCCGGAACGCGTGCAACTCTGTCGGCAGTCCGCAGAAAATGGCACGCGGCCCAAACCTCGAGCAGCGAGTTCGCTGTTTCGCGCCCCCTCGTGCCATTATCGCCATCATTGGCAATTACGCCCGAACTCTTCCCGCAACGTGCCCTCCCGCACACGGTGGCGGCAGCACGCGTTGACTTTTTACTTTCTTTCGCTTTCTTCCTTTTGTTATTGTTTGGTTCACGCGAATCCTAAAGGGATCTCTTATAGGACGAACACGCAAAAAGAAGCGGAGGAGAAGAAACGTGCGGTGGCCGGGCCTTATTAGAACCGAGAGAAACTGCTCCAAATCTCGCGTGTCTCGACGCCGGCTCGCGATGTCCTTCAAGTGCCGGGCACGAGGCTGCCTAATTATTTCTCGCCCTCCCCTACCTCCTCTGCATCTTCAACTTCAACCACCACATCCCCTTCCGAGTCTCGTCCCGCTTGCTCTATTAACAGAAGGCAGAGTAAGCGACTTTCGGTGATCCACTGGCGCGTGTGAACGTCTGTAATAATTTCTCTCTCTCTCTCTCTCTCTCTCTCTCTCTGGGTTCTCCCTGGATTGCACAGATTACTCTCCTGTAATTTTGGCTCTTTTCTCTGGGCTAGCTGCACGGTAGCAAACGTAACTCTCAGCCGCCGCGGTGATATACTGATTACGGTGCTCGGCCGCTGACCCGAAAAAACGCGGGTTCGATCCTGGCCCCGGCGGTCGCATTTCGATGGAGGCGAAATGCTAGAGGCCCGTATATTTGAGTTGAGGGGCATGTAAAAGAACCGCAGGTTGTCGAGATTTCCGGCGCCCTCCAGTACGGCGTGCCTCATAATCATAGCGTTGGTTTTGGCATGTAAAACCCTAACAATTATTGTTATACCTATCTCGGGCTACTACTTGCGCAAATTTTTTTAGACGAAGGACAAAAAAGACACGGATGCGCCTGTCCAAGTCTCTTTCGTCCTTCGTATAAAAAAATTTCAAAAATTTTTTGCGCAGGAAGCAGTAGATAATGGAGCACCAACATGCTCGAACCCACACGTTATCTCAGGCGTCAAGTTACGCTTTCTGCATCTATCTATCTATCTATCTATCTATCTATCTATCTATCTATCTATCTATCTATCTATCTATCTATCTATCTATCTATCTATCTATCTATCTATCTATCTATCTATCTATCTATCTATCTATCTATCTATCTATCTATCTATCTATCTATCTATCTATCTATCTATCTATCTATCTATCTGTCTGTCTGTCTGTCTGTCTATCTGTCTGTCTATCTATCTATCTATCTATCTATCTATCTATCTATCTATCTATCTATCTATCTATCTATCTATCTATCTATCTATCTATCTATCTATCTATCTATCTATCTATCTATCTATCTATCTATCTATCTATCTATCTATCTATCTATCTATCTATCTATCTATCTATCTATCTATCTATCTATCTATCTATCTATCTATCTATCTATCTATCTATCTATCTATCTATCTAATCTTTGGAGACGAACTTCGCTCTCCGCGCGCTTGATGCGAGTGGGATGTGTTTTCCGTCTTAACCGTTTATTTTTTCTTTTCGTTCGTTATTGTCTCCCATGCTGAGCGACGGAGGGCGCACGCGTGGGAGGTCAACTTTTTCCGCGCGGCTGAGCTGGTTCCTTCGCTGAAACTTTTAAAATCACGTCTTTCTGTTGCACGTGTACTACTTTTATTTTTATTCCACTTTGTTTTCATTTCTTTTTTCTTAGCGCGACATCTTCTGTGCCTTGAAAGCGTTTAGGTCACTGGAACGCAGGATATTAAAGAGGAAGAAAATAAACACGAAGGCGCGGCAGTAATTGCGTAGGAGTTACGGGTCACGGCTGAATTAACGTAGCTGTTTTTTCCCGTCTGTCTCCTTCTTGGACGTTTCTGATTGGGTGGGATCTTGCATAATCCCACCCACTGCTTTTGCTCCTCGTTTTCAGGTTTCTTGCTCGCAGATTTATTCGAGGCGCGTGGTATATACAGCTAGTAGAAGTAGAAGTCATCTGCGAGTTTTGTGATTCTGCTGCCGTGTGACACAGTTGGTGATTATCACAGCTGAAATATACTGTGGCAGGGTCTCTTTACGTGATCGTTTTTGGAAAAGGCTGCGAAAACTTTCGTAAAGGAAAGCTTCGCATGAATTCAACTTTCGAAACTTCTGTACGCATCAGCGTATGTATAAGCTTATAACTGCCATCCGGTCATAGTGTCTAAGATAGAAAATTAATGTTTTCGTTGCGCTCGTACGAAATGTCGAAGTCTGTATTACGCTGTGAAGGCAAATATTCTCAACAGGGACGTTTCATGCTCCTGAGGCTGGTAGCATCACATTATTAAAGTGATAAATTGCGAAGTCGGATCGTGTGACTGGTATCATGTGGAAGCTTTGCTGCATAATTCCTCGAGTGGGTGTATTCGTTATTTATCATAGTTATTTATCACGACTCGCTTGAAAGGGTGCGTTTACTAAATCCTCACTCCCCTTTTCACGTAAAACCAATATTGTTGTTAACTAAGTTGATACTAAACGTTTTCGGCAATGTTTGTTCGATCCTTCATTGAGCGTCGACGTGCCTCGTCCGTCGTAACCGAGAGAGTGGCACAGCGAAACATGAAAGGGAGCGCAGAGAGAAGGGCACAAGGGTGAGGAGAAACCATAGTGCCGCTCCAGACTACGAGATGGCGCCAGAGTAGTGCGCGTCGTCTAAGTGGACTAAAGGCGGCGGATGCCGGGAATCGCGGCCACGCGCTGGTTCCCGCAATTCGTAGATTAGCGAGGCATTCGCGCCGCACTTCGCTCCGTTTGCAACGTACCGCACGAGATTGTCCATGGTAGCCAAAATACCGCGAAATGAAAACACATGCAGAGCTGCCGCGCTCAAATTTCGCATTAGAAAGCATCGTAATCGTATGTAATTTTTAGATGCGAAGCAGCTTATGGCGGAGTTCAATCCGGTGTGCGGCGTGACCACCCTTACTGCGCATGCGCATCCTCCTTCCCCTCCTCTCCTACGCTCCCCCTTCTCGCGCGCCTCATTCTCTCCTGCGCAACGCCGCGATGAGCGCCAGCGCATGCGCGTCCCCTCCCCCCTCTATCCTCTCCTACGCCCCCCCCCCTCTCGCGCGCCTGTCGACCGCGTTCCCCGCTCGCCCTGTGAGAATTAACGGCCAGGCTAGAGGGAAGACACGACGCGCGTAGCGTTCCTCTTCGCATTCCACGACTCGAGGTCGGTAGCATGCCCAACGAACGCCAACGGAACGCGATTGTGCAAGTGCTCCGGCTTCGCATCGCCTCATGATCCCCTTTAGTGGGAGATGGTGTCATTTTTTTCCTTTTATTTAATTGGTTTCTATAATATCAGTTTCTACATGTTCTTCCACCTCTGACGTAATAAGAGTAATAATATGACGTAATATGACGTAATAAAAAAAAGGAACGCGACACCAAGGTGGTGCGTCCATTAAGTGCTGTTGCATATAGATCGAACTAGTGAACAACATAGTGAATAGTACAGCTGATGCAGGGGCGACATAAGAAATGGCGATAAAGCAACGTACATGCGTTACTATAATTTCATAACGCTGTTCTACTTACCATATTGCACGTAACAATCTAGCTCGTTAGAAGCAGCGAGCGGTAACGATAGAAAAGATTATGGAAGCCAACAGATTAAGGCAGAAGGGTCGTAATTAAGAGACGATTGAAGGAGAGGTAATGTTTCGTAGTTCATGTTTTTAAGTAGCTCGGTGGTCTTGCAAAATTTCCGAGAATATCAGTTACCACGTCGCGACTTTCCATCACACCCCATTATTGCTTTTGCGTTTGGCTTTCTTGTTTGCATGGGAGCCGGACAGGAAAGCACGCTTTACAGTGTGTTTCACTCTAAAATTTGTTGTAGCGCGGTTTTGAGGAGCTACATCATGACATTCGGTCACTTCTCGTATGTCTAGCTTCTTCTCTTGCACAAAAGTTCAACTGTGAAGCACGCTTTACAGTTATATAGAAAAAATTGCGGTGGAGTGATATGTGTATGGTGGCAATCCAAATAATTTACGTTTTGGTACTATATCTACAGGTTGTTGGCAGGTCGTTCTTATTGAAAGGTCAGAGACAAAGGGAAATAATTTGTTCATTAGTGTCTTCAAAACACATAAGTACACTGGAAATTAGAGGTGCAGCCTTTTTCGTACCGTGGATCCTGCATAGACTACACAAGTGAAGCTGGTGTGTATGGGGCGATAAATTTGTTCCACTTTGCCTACCTTTCGTGCTTATTTTATAGGTACAAGCTTCACACTTTTCTGAACACACGTTTCTTGAGCTCTGTGTTTCTGTTTCGAAACCTCAGAACTGTGTTCGTGTGAACATTCCATGGATACGACGCGATTTTAAATGCATAGCTTCAAACTTTCACGACAGTTTTTTTGTACGCGTACTTTCTTCCCCTGGCTGTGAGACGTTGTACGCTTAACTGATCTCTCCCGCCAGCTGTTCACGCTATGCCCCCACCTGGCGAGCGAGTACTTCGGCGAAAGCAAAGTTTTCCGCTTGGTCTCTTCTGAAAACCGAATCTGCCATGTGACATTCCTATCCATCACTTTGGGCGGAGGTGACTCCCCCAAGCGTACGTATCGGACGGCATTTATGTTATGGCGAGGCCTGGGAGTGTAACGTTTAGAGAAACTACAAGTTGTAGAAATTAAAACGTGATTGCAAAGATCGAATCGGAAAGAGCGTCGGGTGTGCATAATTCACTGCGAATCAGTTATGTTACGCATGTAAAAAATGCACTTAATCAGATGTTTAATTTCCCCTTGCCAGCCAGTTTTTAAGGACGCTTTTCTTGATGAACGATTGCTGAACATTTCTTCGCAGCAGCACTAGCTGCCAGGAGCTGTTCATGTTTTAGGTTGCCGTATCAAAATAAAGCACCGGTCTTAACATTTTCGTGGTAAAATCAGAACGGTGTGTGCATTGCCTTTTTTCACTGAACTACGATGCCCCACCACTGAGGGGAAGAAACATTCGAAGTTACTAGGTACGGAGGTAGCACTTCTCACGTATGTCATATGCGAATATATCGACAAACGCGGTATGATTTTTTGTCTCTCTTTAACTTCTTCGACCCTAATTCTAACAAACGACGCTTCAAATAGCCGCCTTCTCTCTTAAGCACGTGGCCACATTTGTTTGATCTCTTTATGCCGCTATGTAGTCGACGAAGATAATCAGACTAACTTTGGGTGCTAGTGGCGTGGCGCAGCGTAGGTAGTAAGCATTAGGATAACGTGTTACGACGTTAAAGAGTTCAACTTCTGAACACTCCTCGCACCGAAGCAACTCCGTGTGGAAACAGCTAATCTAAAACCACTTCGCGCTGCACAGCAACCTTTGTTACCCGTTCGGCACGACAGACAAAAACGCGGGGGACATTTCCCTGCAGCCTTCGCTGTGCCATATCGTTCGACTCAAACCGTGGGCTGTACCCAACTCCCGGTGGGCGACACAGTGGGAAAATCCCGTGCCAAGTCCAGGCGGCAGCGCGCATGCGGTGGCTGTAGTCGCCCTGGGCTTGGCGGTGGTGGTGGCGAGGCTTATTTTAACATTCCTGGGCGCGACTCTCTCCCTCTCTCTCCTGCTCGGAAGAGAAAAGAAGGAGGGAGATAGAGAGAGAGAGAGCGATCGCGTCGCCCCCTGTCGGCGGCGCGGCGGTGATCCCTCCGTTCCTCGCGCGTATCCCGTCGTGCCCCGGTCGGACAAAGATGGCGGGGCTGGGTGCCCGGGACTGCCGTGCGGACGTCGCCTGGGCGCATCCAGCGCGCCGCGGGCCCCCTTCGGCGGCCAGCTAGGCCCCGCTCACGAGCAGGCCGACGCCCCCCGCGTCCCGCCAGCTACCCCTGGGGCCCCCCCAACCCCCTCGGAGGCACGACGGAAGCCCGCGCTTTTCTCCTGGCCGCCCGAGAGCCGCCCCCCTCGTTCCCCCGGAAGAAGCCATTGCGCCCGGGAAGCCTTCTCCAGCAGCGCACGCCGCAGCGCGAGGTGAGGTGAGAGCCGCGAGCTCGGCGCATGCGCGGCCTCGCGATGCAGCCATGGCTTCCCCCTGCTTCTGTGAACGGGGGTTTCTTTACTGGGCCAGCTCGCTCGCCGCATGGGCCCGTGCACGTACCCGTGCCCAGACACGGTTGTCTCGCGATACTAAAGGGCTAGGAACGGTGGTCAGTGCCGATACCCGCGATGCTTGCGTGCAGGAATGAGCGCGGGAGGGTCTTCGTCGCTGTCTTCGCGAACACAGCGCGAGCTGCGCGGAGGGCGTGTGTTTCGTGGAGCGCGCGCACGACTTGCGTGATGCCCTCCTGGGTGAGAGAGTCCTTGGTTGTCCCGACTCCTCGAACCGCCTTACATTTTCTTTCTTTCGCTAATTCATTCCTCGTGGAGTCGCGGTTGGAAACCTAACTGTACATGTCCTTCAAGCACGCGTCTGTTGGGGCGCGGACCGTTACGTACGAGTGTTGCCGATTACGATCCGAGCACGCTGCTGCAAACATCGAGGGCTCCTCGCGTTTCGTCCATGCCTGCTCTACGCTCTCGCTCGTGCGGCGCTCGCTCGTTTCGCGGTGCTCTCGAGGAGTGAATGTTTCGCGACCCGAACCGTTTTGTTTGTCCTTACATAGTTCCCTATAGCGTCAATATCATTGTCATGCGCTTCGTTCCCGACATGCAGTTTGCTGGACTGTTTTTTTGGTACATTGGGAAGACATTGCTCGCTTGACAACGGAACTAGTTGCACTCGCTAACATTGAGGCGGTTTGTTGTTCACGGTACATTTTTAAGAACAGTTAGGCCTCATCATGCATTGGAGAGCGCAACAGTCGCTTCACATCCATAACATTGCGATGTTCCCGCACAGTGTTGGCCATGTCAGAGCCTTATATTTGTGATGTTGCCTGAGATGCGGTTTCTTTCTGATTTATGAGCCTACGCTGAAAAGATATGCACATCTCCGCGCGCGATATCATCCAATAGAATCGTGCGCGTTATGTGACTACTTCGTGTTGGCGCCCTGTGTGTTAGAAAAGAAAAAAAGCGCTATAATGTTAATTCAGGTTTAAGGTGAACGATTTCTGAATTTCGGGCTTTATTTTTTTTTTGTTGCTAACGCTCTCGTTATTCATTTATCGGCGAACGTTGTTGCTTCGCATTTTGTTTTTTTTTTTGCCTGCCGATACGTTGGGTGCTTCACCTACACACTGCGATGCCTGCGGCAAAGCACGCTTCGGGTCAGAGACGGGAGGATCAATACCTGAACGCGAACATGTATTTCACACCATTTGCGAGAACGGCGTGAACATTTACTGTAAGTTGGCACCTCCATTAATATGCAACGAACGCTTCCGATTATCTTATCTCCGTTGGATACTTCTTGATTTCGGTTCCATCAGAGATCAATAAATGTAGCTCGTGTAGGCGCTTAGCTTTCGTATTTCCTTTATAATAATAATAATAATAATAATAATAATAATAATAATAATAATAATAATAATAATAATAATAATAACGTGCAGGTAAAAAAGACATGTTAGAATCTGTACGCGGGGAAAGTTTTGTCAGGAACGTAATCCGAGGCTACGCGAGTAAATCTTCGATGTGCATAACTGTGTTGTTTTCGTTGCCATACCACATATAATCTGATCGATTTATGTTTACCCGCTGTAAGCGTCACTATTTCAACGTCGCGCAATTTTTATGTTTTTACACTACACCCTTCACAGTATATCACGAAATGCAAACACAAATCTAGGCGGACGCTCAATATGAGACATCGACGCGGGGGATTACGCGATTAGGAAGGCTACGTGTGATGCTTGTCAATGATGAAATAGCGATAACAGATGTAAGAACAGAAAAGCTGCGGCATTTAGCTAAATACATGTACAGCTTTTGTGCCTCCGTTGGGTCACAGTGGCGTCATATCATTCTGGGATATTGGGTTGCCAAAAAAAAAAAAGTGTTGCTTGTTATAAGTTTTGCTTTTACGATAATAACGAAGATATGAGAGTGTGTTGAGTGCCTTATTTCCCGGATATTATATGACAGATATGATCCCTTTCCATATTTTTTTTTCTTTCTCGCATGAAGCTTAGACAACAGTGTTTGTTTGTATTTTTTATCAGGGGAAACCGCGATGTTAGATGGGTAGCTGACTTTCCAAGCGTAATAGAAACGCTATGCATTGGGATAGACGTGCTTTGATATTTTTTTTCTTTATTTTCTTTCTTTTTCCGGCTCATATTTTTCCATCGGTTTCGTTTCTTACCCACTTCTCCGCAGGGCTTGTTTATTTTCACATGCCGTCAAAGCTCCCCCGTCTGAGGAGAGCAAAAAATTAAAAGAAAGCCTTATATGATTTTAAAATCTTATTTCGCGCGGTCACACTCAAGAAACGACGACATTTTCTTTTCTCTCCTCTTCATCGTCACTACTTCTCACTCTCAATCATTGACGATCATGCGAATTGAAAGAAAATATAAAGCTCACACGGTTGTTTCTCGTTTAGGCAAATCAGCTCCCTAATCAGCATCCTGGAACATTGAATGTTGGAATGAACATAGTCTTAAAGCTATCCTGTGTCGACCTGCTACCAAAAGATGGCCCTCTTCTCCCCCCCCCCCCCCCCCCCCCCCAAATTTTGTGTGCCACATTTTTAGCGGGCAAATTGCTTCGTGGCTGCTGTCTGTATTACGACGGCTTTGGCTTCCGAACATGAATGTACTTTTGGGAGTGGAGCGTCTTGCGCATGCGCCAACGCGCTCGCTTCTCCTCGTCTAGAGTATGGAGGCTCCCCCCCCCTCTCTCTCTCTCTCTCTCTTAGTCCCCTTTCTGTTGAGCTTTACGTAGAGGACAGCCATTCTTTCGGCCAATGTACCAAGCAGTCACTGAGTTAGTGTGTTACATCTCCTTAGTGATACAATGCAAAAGAAGAACTTGACGCCTTCTGGTTGCGCCGTGACTGCTACTTGTCACGTAGGAAACACAGGATGATACAAGTAAACATTAGAATATGGCAAAATGTTATGCAGGCGCAATAAGCCGTCTCACACAGCACAATCAATCAGCGTATGAGCAGCAGCGTTGCACATAACTCCAGAAAATAGTGGCAAGTATGCATGTGCACATAATAACATATAAATCACACGATAATGTGATGTGACATATATTACTGACAACATGAAAAGCCTCGATTTATACGTCAATCAACTTCTTTAAAGACACCCTGAAACTTAATCGTCAACTAGGATGCATGCATCTTGTAGTGTTTAAGCACAACAAAGTTATAACTATTCGCGCATCATTAGTCTCAGAAAATAGTTGCGGATGCGCACAAACTTTAGGGAACTGTGAATTCTACATCCTCCTCTCTTATCTGCTCTTTTCGCCTCTCGCGTTGTTGGTTATGGTGTATTGGTTATGGTGCTCGACTGCTCACCCGCAGGTCACGGGTTTGAATCCCGACCGCGGCGGCTGCATTGCGATGTAGGCGAAATGTTTGAGGCCCGTGTACTTAGATTTAAGTACACGTTAAAAAACCTCAGGTGTTCGAAATTTTCGGAGCCCTCCACTTCAGCGTCCCTCATAATCATGTCGTGTTTTCAGAACGTAAGACCCCAACAATTATTACTATTACCTCTCGCCGCCGATTTCGGCTATCTCCTTTCGTCTCGCTTTTGGTTCATGATGGCCTCGTGTGCCTTATGCTGCACTGCAAGTAATGCCACGTGACCTGACGCTGACATTAATATTCTCGTACGTTTGTGTCCTCGAGCAACTACTAGTTGGACCTTCAGATGTATGGAGCGAAGGTTCGATACAAGCCTACGTCTTCGTTCGTGTACGTTGGTCCACTTTGTTGTGGCGTTGATATCGTGCGTGACACTGGCCAGCGCGGACATCTTGCATTTGAGGTTTTAATTGTGATATCATCAACACCCGATGAGTGTGCATGGAGCACTACTCAAAGGAATTTACAGATTTGTTCAGCATCTTAATGGCATTTTCTCTGTTATGTGCGTACATGCCACTTTTAGCTGGCGAGTTTCACGATTTCCTGACGGTTCGTGAAATGCAGGGGACGTTGGCACGGCCTGAAATTGACCTACCATGGCGACAATATGGCGACGAGAGCGCAGAATTGGAAATAATTTATTCTATTTTTGTTCTACTTTTTTGTTCACAAGCAGTTTGTACAGTCGTTGTCAAAATTTTAGAGACCACTAAGTCTGATAAAACGTTGGACTTCTCAGCAAGATGTGACTGTATTCGGTCGATCTGCACAGTACCCGTTAGTGTGTTTTAAAACAGACCGGAAACCTAAATTGAATGCTGTCTGCCCAACAAGCGGAAATATCCAGCGTTTTCTGGTGTCTCGTGGTACTTAAGCTTCTGACGCTGACTGTAGAGGCTGTTTTGCTATGAGGGGGGGGGGGGGGGGGGTCCGGGAGGTGTCGTTACGGGTCGTGGTAGACAAGCGTAGTGGGCGTGGCCATAAATGCTTTTACCGATCGCGAATCGGTGGAGACGAACTTGGAATAGAAAATGTTGGAGTGTGGTTTTACGTTTTAGTGATCCCGCGGTGTTCATTTTTTCTCGGTATCTTAATACAGTGACACGGCTGCGACTTCTGCGAGCTGTGACATCCTAATTCGGTACAATTACTTCGCGCTGCAAGAAGTGGAGAAAAGAAATTAGGCGCGCTCCTCGTAAAAAAAAAAAAAAACCGTCTTTCGTTGTCCGTTTATCCGTACACTGTGTGGTTACCAGAAATCGCTCAAATGAATCTAGCAACGCTGGTTGACGGGAGGTAGCATCTTGGTGATGGCAACAGTGAGCCGAATAATGGCAGGTAGCGGTAAGGCGTTGTAGCTTGCGTTGCGAATACCACGCTAGAAGGCGAGAAAACGTTTAAGAGGTCTATATGTTAAGTATTGGCAGGAACTAGATTCTATTTTCAGTTCTCGACACCGTACTAACGAGTTAGATAAACGAACTCTCAGCACCGCTCTTGCGTTTAATTCTCGTATGTAGCTCTCGGCACGATTACTTAAGCCAGCGTGATGTCGTGAAAGAAAAGGAAAACGAAGCACCTAGAACCTAGGAGGTGAGGGGAAGGCATTTCGAGGATGGCGGAGGAGGGAAACCGCTCAGTGCGCTTTGCGGGCTGCAGCTTCAAGCGCTGCGTTGACGAAATAAGAAAGGAAGAATAAGAGAGAAGCCGTGGCATATTTAGGACACCGCGTTTTTCTTTCTTGCTTCTTTTTTTTCCCTCTGCGTAGCGGAGACAAAAGCACCCTTACGTCGATGCACGAGATGACTGAGACGTTGAGAGAGAGCGAGAGAGTTGGAGGTTTGTCTGAACGGAAATCGATGCATGCATGCATGCATGCGTCGCTGCATTAAGCATACGGCAGCATCGGCAGTATATGCAGCTTCAACAACAGCAAGGAACATGCATGCCGGAACGGCGGGCCGCCACGATAGTAGAAGCGGCGCGGGTAAAGGAAGCAGCCGAGCTGCTGCTTCTGCTGCCGCTGCAGAGCGATTATTTTCTGCGCGCACTGCTTTTGTGGCGGGCCGCATTTAGATCAGCCTGCAGCGGCGCGCTCTTCCAAGCACAGCCGATCTGCCCTTTCGCCAGGAGCGGTGGGCGGGCGCAGGCAGCGGCTCTTGGACCGCGCACAAGCCGTTGTTCTCTGTCTGTGCAGCTATAGCTGCTTGCGCTATACCAAAGCAGGAAAGTAATGGCGTTGTAGCTCTCCCAAGGACCTATACAATTGCCTGACTTCCTTCCTAGCTTCTACGCTATGGCAACCCTTCCTGCCGCTCGCCTATGCCTCGACGTGGTTCTGGCTTTCCTGCCCGGGGCATTGAGCATGTACTGCTCGCTTTAGTCTCAAACGCCGGGAGAAAACCGCATTTCCATATAGAGAGAGTTCCGGCTCGCGGCGGGCCCCTTGTTCCAGTGCATAGGAGCGCGACACTCGACTCCCTCTCCTCTCTGTCCATACGATCTCACGCTGCGCTTTCGGTCGCTTTCGTTCTCAGCAGCGCGTCCCGTCGTCTGTGGATGATCGGCGCGAACGCTCGACGTCGTAATTGTTTTACGCCGGATCTTTTGTTCGCCATCGCGATTGTCTGGGCGCAAATAGGCGACATTTGCTTTGATGACGGCGAGCCGAATTGTTGAAACGGTCCCGCGGAGCCCGTACTTCCAGCTTGTTTCAGCACTATAGTTCTGATAATTTTTTTGTGCACTGTGGACGTGTGTGCTTGCGGTCAGCGTCGAACTGACCTCAACAGCGTGAACCGCCGCTAAGGTGTTTTGCATCAGTTTATGAAATACTGTTCTACGTCGTTTAAGGCCTTCGTCTCGTCCTTAGACGCAGATAAGACGATGGTGGGGATAAGGATGGCTGATGTCATTGTTGGGAGTTTGGACGCTGCATTCGCGTCTGCGTAGGTTTACTTTCACTTTCTCTCCCTCTGTTCGCTTCTTTTCTTCTTAGCCCCTTACCTTACCACCCAGCGCAGAATGGCATACAGAATATTTGATCTCGTTAACTTTCCTACCCCTCGTTACTTTCATATCTGGGACTCTTTTCGTTGCTATCCTGAACACAGATCTGGAAGAATGAGAACGAATTTTTCTCAACCGTTTCATACCAAGATCTATTTTCGACGTGGTTATTACAAACGTACCACGAAGCAATTAACAATACGTGTTTAGGAGAGAAAACTGCTATTAATTCGATCACTGGGCGTTCGGGCTTCTATTAGAAGGTACTTGGAGTTCACATAGGACGACAGCTCCCATAGACAGTTTAGCTTCCCTTTTTACCCGGACACCCTGTACCTTCTAAATACAGGAGTGTCGACTTGTTCCTTTGCGATTCTGAAACCTGAGAGTGTGTGTTAACGCCTTCGTTTATTGAATGATGTGCAGTCGGCATGTGGCTGGACAGCAGTAAAGGTGGCAGTAATCGTGCGAGAACTGTAGTTAACGTTTGTTTCTTTACGTCGCGTTCACTTTATGGCTGCTTGCCGCTGCTTCTACGGCTTTTCTCGCTGGCGCAGTAATCTTTCCGCATTTAGCCGCTGCATCGGAAAAAGGCGGCGCCGGGGCGGAGCTGTTGTCGGGCCCATTCTCTCGCGGCCTAGATCCGCCCACGGCCAAAAATCACCACCACCGTTGTCGTCGCAGCCTCGACGGGCCGCGGGCTGCTCACCTGAAGCAATCCGTGCACATCCTCCGCCCAGCCGATTGGGCAACGAACGCGGAAATCAAAGCGGACGCCCATATACTGGCCAGCCAGCCAGCCGTTATCTTCTTCGCGCAGTGCCTTTCACAGAACGCCCTCTATGGTCGTAGCCTTCTTCTCGTATCTTCGTCTTTTCTTCGCGCCTCGCCGTTGTCCAGGTTCCGGGCGAGTACGATCTGGCTTGGCGCGCTGTGTTTCACTTGCTGCTTTTCGAGTTGCGCGAAGGCAGGAGAAAGGGTGCCTTGGAAAGTGGGAGGCGGCAGTGCATAGGCTACCGAAGAAGCGCTGGCTCGCCTTCTCAGTCGCCCCTCGTCCTTCTCTCTCCCTCTCTCTCTTTTCCTACTCTGGGTCGATTGATTGTCGCCGGCCCCGGGGTCGCGAGGACGCTTTGGGCTCCCGGGCGTTGTGTCGGCCCGGCGTCGGCTGGCATTCCGCGAAACCTCGCCGCCACCGTCGACGACGACGTCGATGCTCTACGGACTTCCCTGCCACAAACCCGCCTCCCCCTCCCCCTCCTCCTCACATACACACACAGACAACGCAGCCTCTCTTCCTGTCTTCTTTCTCTGTCCTCGGTCCCTAACTCGCCTCACACTCGATTAAGCGAGCGCTCGCCGCTCTCATTATCTCCGCGCGTTCTTGGATTGTGGGTATTCGCTTCTAGTGTGCTTTTACATTTCTTTTCTTGACCTCATCACTAGCGGACCTGTCAGCTCGATTTGGTGCCCGGGTGGTTGTTCTCCGATTGAGATCACACGCTCCCTGTCTCCCCCCCTCCCCCCTGCGCACATACAAACGCACACGCACGCATACATACAAACATTGAGAACAGACAATGCCTTCTCTCTATCGCAGCGTTTTACTTCTTTCCTCGTGTTTACCGTACCTTATCAATTGTGTTGCATGGTACTGTGCAGGATCGTAACTTCTCGCGTGAAGCACAGGTCTAGAGGTCATATAGAAGGCTAGCTTCGATTGGAGCCGAAAATACAGCTGTGTTTCAGTGAGGACTCACTGGAAGAGAACGATGGAACATGAAGGAGTCAGGTGGGTGCGCGAGATAAGTTGACTCATATTGAAAGTGCTGCCTGCTTGCAGTAGACTAGCATTTTTGCCCACCAGTGTATACAAAGTAACGGTACTCAAGAAGCACCGTCACTTCCTGTTTACAGCTCGTAGTTTGTAGCGTGCAATATCCTAGTTTCATTTGTAGGATAGAGACTTGGATCGGCTTGTCTTCCAGCTCTTACGCTAGAATTCTTTGTAAGAGAAAATGTCGGCCGATCCTGAAGCTGGACGTGTCATATGTGAAGGCAGCCAACTAATCACGACGCGCACTTACGAACTAAAAATACCTCGCGAATACGGTCCCTGAACTACGCCGCAGCT
This sequence comes from Rhipicephalus sanguineus, assembly GCF_013339695.2. NCBI lineage: Eukaryota > Metazoa > Arthropoda > Arachnida > Ixodida > Ixodidae > Rhipicephalus > Rhipicephalus sanguineus. The sequence continues at coordinate 134,018,949 of NC_051181.1, read as the reverse complement.
TGCACATGGCCCACAGGGAACACAAGATGCGTAACGTTAAGTAGGATTGATACGAACGTTTATGGAAACAAACTTCAGGTTAGCTACGCTGTACTGGGGCAAAATGAAGTCTGTTTTCCGCATATTTCTACGCTGCAAGCATAACACATATGCGTGAAAAATTTTTAAGGCAGAAGTCATGTCTATAACGCGCCTCGGTGCATTTCTTCAAGCGCCGGATGAAATTTCGACATTTTATTACATATTCCCGAAGATACAGCTGTATTTATTGTCAAGCACAATCATAGCATGAATCGAAGTCTGTGCGTGTGCGTTTTTTGTGCGTTAAATATTTCATTAGAAAAGTTACGAGAGTTCGTTGACTTCGAACAATCCAGTACGTTGTTCACTTCTCTCTCGCGCTTCGTCAAGTCGTCGGTCGCAGACGCGACCGTTGTTGCCCATTCGCTCACACAAACAATAAAAAAGTAAAAACAAAAACAAAACAAATGTAAATAACAAAACGAACGGCGCGTTCACACTCGTCCGGTAGGGTTTCCCTCCATTAAGGCTCGGCGAATCTTCCGTTTTCTCACCTCTGTTTCGCTTCTTTGCTTAGAAGGGTAACGGGAGAACATTAGCGCGGCGCTAGATAAACATAACCGCCCCGGCATTAGTGTGCCCTTTTCGGAGAGAGTGGCCTTATCGACCCGTCTCAGTTCTCGTCTTTAGTTGCCCCTTTTCTTTTTTCTCTCTCTCCCTGTTCTGTTTGGACGCGGCTTATTATTTCTCTTGAAACGATCGCGCGACTTCTCGAAGCTGGACTTACTTCACGAACCTCTGTTTCTTTCAACTTGTTCTCTGTTTCGTCTACTTTGCAGTGCTGGTCACATTACTGCCCTGGTCTACATTACAGTGTTGCCTACATTACAGTTATGGTCCGCTTTACAGCGCTGACACTAAACCGCCATCAGTGACTCAACTTTCGTTAGTGTGTAGTTAGCGAACGCGCGGGGTTTAGTTTACCTTTGCGTCGTCTGGCAGAAAGCGAGAAGCGTTCGAATATGTTAAAAAATAGCTTTTTTGTTTTCATTTTCAGTAACGGTTTAGCGTTCATCCAAAAAGACAGGAAACGCGTATAATTTTTACTATATATACAGACACAGAAGAGAGATAACTGACTGTGGGTGCAAATAATTATACTTAAAATGGTGCTGCACTTTTTCCTGCCCTGCAGAATTCGTGGTTCACACACACGTTGCGCCGTATTAAACCAATGACTAGAGAGAGAGAGAGAGACTGCTGATTAATGAGTACTGTTGCTTGCCGCACAAACTGAAGAACGTTTTTATGCTCTCTATATAAGTTATACCTGGCTCTTTTCGTTTAATTTTATTTTTCGTGATTAAGCCCTTACACCTAATATTCTATCTAGCCCTTTTCTATGTCCCCATTCCCAATTGGCTTTATAATGTTCTCGAGACCTCTTGTTATTTTTAAGTAAGGAACGTTTTCAGCATGTTGCCACCCAAGGGCCCATTGTTGTACAGCGGCGTTTCTACATCCCTCTAGCCTGTTTATAATTTTTTTCTTTAGTTTACCCCCCGTGTATGCGGCAGCTCTTTGACCTTTCCGCTGCTTTTTGCGCCCCGCTTGTGGTAAATCATGAAGAAAAGAGTAAGCATCAGAAAGAGAGGAAGGAAGAAAATAAGGAAGGGAGAGAGTAGAGGTGGAGGGGGGGGGGGGTATTGCGCGATGCGACCTTTCGCAGCGCGTATATATGACTGCTTCGTTGTCCGGACCACGTCCGCGCCGGGACGCTCGGTCCCGACGCAACGTTGGCTGTCCGCACCGAACACTGTTTCTCTTACGCTCGTTCGTTCGTTTGCACGCTCGCCGCGCTGCGTTGCGCCGTTAGCGTCGTCAGCGGCCTTCGCCGGCTCACGCTGGGCGTGCCCGCGATCCCGTCAGCGAGAGAACCCCGTCGTGGCACGCAACGGGGTCAGCAGCGCCGAAAGTAGCAGCAAAAAAGGAGGGGGGGGGGGGGGAGGGGGCGTGCAAGCAACGGCACACCTCGCTATCGCTCGCCTGAGACCCGCGAACTAGCTGGAACGGCAGCACACAGGCGCGCCACGTAATTACTGTAATGAAGCGTTAACCCTGCACGACGCTGCTGGCTGTTCCGTGCCGCCCTCTCCTACCCCCCTCGTAATCCGGCCGAAAGCGCACCACTTCCCTGCTCGACGTGAGAAGGGACTCTTGTGACCCTTCTCCGCCCCCGATACGTCGCCTAATTTACCTTCCCTCCCCCCCGCCCCCCGTTATCTCCGAATTTCATCCCGAAAAGTCGTCGAGCATTAAAGCAACGAAAGCGCTGTTAAAAGTTCTAAGGAGAACAGGCTTGCACGAGTGGTTGTAGACTGATAGTGATGCCGTATGCCGCGCAATACTACCGGACTGTGACTTTGTGTGTGTGTGCTCCCCCCTCTCTTTCTCTCTTTCTTTACTCCTACTTCAATCTCTCCCATCCCTTTCCCCTGTGCGGGGTAGCGTGCCGGCCTTGCTAAACTGGTTAACATCCCTGCCTTTCCTCTCTCTTCTGTTTCCTTCTCTCCTTCCTTCCCCCCACTTCGCTTCCTTCTTTCCCTCTTATCTTCGAAGTTCGGCTCATCTCTCTTACGTGTTTCTTCTAACCAACATTGAGATTCATGTTTGTACTGTGGCGATCGATAGAAGAGCTTGCGCGCATGCGCCAAGCTCGCCAGCAAGTGTCAGATTACACGTGGCCTCGCGTAACCGAACTCGAGCTTACATGTCATCTCCCTCTCTCTCTCTCTCTCTCTGTTGCCGGTTTGCCGAAGAAAACGCGGAAGCTTCTATTTGAACGCGACACCATTGCGCGTCGCGTTCGCTGACGCATTATCCTAATGCGACGCTCCAGTGTGTTTATACGCTCGGCGCGTCATATCATGGCCCGGCGACGGTTTATGCGCTGTTCCGTGTCGCCGTTAGGGAGCGCTAGATCGTGTTGCGTGTTTCTGTTGTCAACGCTTGTGGACACGGCGGCCTTCTCACTTCTTTTCTTCTGTCCTCCCGTATTCGATGCGATGCACCCTACATCTGTTTGCTGGAATCGACTTACTCTCCGTTCGATCCGCTTCGGTCAGGCGGATTAAGGCAGTACGCTACAGAAGCTGCTGCATACTACGTTTCGTCGTTCGTGATAACGTAGATTGTGTTGAACGCAAGATTCTGTTTACAACGATACCCTTCACCTTTTTTTGCTTCTACATTCCTCTTCCGGTTAGGCGGTCCTCCTCATCATCACCATCGGTTGAGGCGGGTTCTCCGAAAGGGAGTGACCCCTGGTTGTTGTTGAGCATCCGCCGCGGTTTGACAGCGGTCACGGTGCTCGGCTGCTGATGCGAAAGTCCCGGGTTCGATACCGGCCGCCGTAGTCGCATTTGCAATGGAGGCGAAATGCTAGAGCCCGTGTAATGTGCTACGTCACTGCACGTTAAAGAACACAAGAAAGTCGAAATTTCCGGAGCCCTCCACTACGGCGTCCCACATAATCCTATCGTGGTTTTGGCGCGTAAAACACGACAAAAGAACGTGTTGTTGGGTGAGTTGGTGCTTGCTAAGGGACATAAGGCAGCGCTAAATCACAATCACCAAGAGGAGGAACTTGTGTTCTTCTTAGTGATTGTGTTTTAGCGCTGCATTATGCCTCTTAGAAAATACGACAAAACAGGTTATCTGTAAGCGCAGAGTGACTGTTTCGTGAACGGTAATTGCTTTCTACGATGCGAAAGAAGAAAGCGAGTATGCAGCCTGGCCCCGGGCACCAGTAGCAATTACCGTTGGACAGATAAAATTTATTCAACTCAACTCACAAATGCACTCTTCCTTTTCTTGGGGACGCGGGTTCGACTCCCGGCCACGGCAGCCGCATTTCGATGTGGGCGAAATGCAAGAACACTCGTGTACTTATATTTAGGCGCACGTTAAAGAATCCCAGGTGATCAAAGCTTAATCCGTAGTCCCCCAGTGGGTACGGCGTACCTCATAATGATGCCGTGGACGTACAACCCTCATAAAATACTATTAACACTATTTTTTTTCTCGCGCCAGCGCATAAGCAAAGCGGGTCGTCTGACCTTTCTGAAAATACACCAGGATAGTTCAAAACCGCGCGAAGTTTGACGCGCTACTCAGCGCTTTCCACCGACTCAAATAGAACAGCACGAACTCCATTTTCCTGTCAGCAGAGTACTCGAAACAAAATCTGCGTTAACTCTCGCATCGTCTCTTTCCACGCATGAGTGAACCGCCAGTTTTCTATTGCGAGGAGCCCTTTTCGCTTTTCTTTCTTTTTAGCTTCGGCGGGTCATTGGCTGTAGCTATACTGCACGACATCGTTTAGGAGAACGGGCTGATAACGTTGCCTCAAAGTAAAAAAAAACAAAACAGAACAATAATACGAGAAATAAGCGAACGGAAAACACAGCACAGAGGCACTGGAGGTAATGATGCGTCACCGTCTGGTTTCCAGCATTGCTTTGTTGAGTGTGAATTTTTTTTCTTCGTATATTTTCGAAGCTTCACTGACGTCTGGGAGTCGTGGGGGAATACCGCTGCTACACTCTCGGAAATCGAGGGACGCGCGGTTGCTATTCACAACAGCTTGGAAGCATTTAGGGGTGTCTATTGCAAACCGACTTTTCGGTAACTCGCGTTTTATCTGATAGTTTAGTAGTTGGTGCGGTGATATAAGCTGGTGGTGTCACGGCTACTGAGCCAGCCATTTAGCCATCTTTGAAACCGTGTAACCGGATGTGAACAGAGCATGGGACTCGCTCTGCAATCGACGCTATACGGCGTAGAGTTTGATGGGTGTTTTCAATAAAAAGAGGGAGAGAGAGAAAGGGCGTAGATATATTGACGGCGCTGTACAAATAAGAAGAGATTGAAGGAATCCAGAACTTTGCGCGAATGGCTTTCGAGGTGAAAAAAGAAAAAAAAAAGAATGTTTGCATAAATATGTAAGTTGTCTTCCCTGCAAGAATATTTTCCAACGGAAAAGTCTCGTTAACAGAATGCTCTTTTCTGTTTACCCCTCCGTTTACCCATCCAAATACCCGTTTACCCCTCCGTTTATAAGTCCGTTTACCTTCCAAATTCCAGCGAAGGTTTCAGTGCGCCATAACATGCTTTTCAAAATTTACTGCGTGAATGTCACGCCTCATGTTCAAGCTTTCCGGTCTACAGCGAGAAAGGGAGAAACGAAAGGAAGAAAATGCACGAGTGAGCGTTGAAGAAAAAAAAATCACAGCATATCCACGGAGTGAATGATGATGAGTGGGCTAAGCTGCGGAGGTTCATCGGTAAACCGTGAATCTTCCGTGAATTCTGCCCAGTACATCATCACCGACGTGAGATCGGGCGCGCTTATACTAAAGGTTCGATGAGTTATGACGATTTGCAGCTCACTTTAATTTTACATGTACGCTGTGAATTTTCATTGTTTAGAAAACCATTGCTTTAGAAAACATCTGGCGTCTTTCGTTAAGCAGCTGGCGTCTGTTCGTTTTGCTTTAGAAACATCTGGCGTTCTTTCGTTTTGCTTTTAGAAAACATCTGGCGTCTTTCGTTGGTTTATTTCATCAATCAACGGCGTTTTGAACAAACTTTTTATTGTTTAATCACGCACAGGAGAAATCTCACCAGGCACTACCTTGGAGGTAAACAATGGCTGCTAATGGGAATGAGAGACAGAAGAAGTCGGCTTTTAGCTAACACTTACACTTCTACTTCTACTAACGTTTCCTACTGGAACATGCCAATGGCTGCTAATGGGGAATGAGAGACAGAAGAATTCGGCTTTTAGTTAACGCGCACGCTGCGAATTTTTTATTGTTCAACAACGCACAGGAAAAATCTCCCACCGGCGCCACCTTGGAGGTCAAGATCTGGTACTAGCGTTACGACTGGTTACGCACTACTACGACTACGAGGGACGAACGGGTGCCGCCTTAAGGAGCTTCGCCCCTAAAAAAAGCTAGTTTGATTCGCTACTCTGTGGTCGAGGCTACTTGGTTCGAAAGCACACGTGCTAGCGCTTGCGCAGTGATATTTAGCAAAATGTTAATTGCGACGAATTTAATTTATTAGGGCAAACGTCGTACTGCGCTGAGCCTCTTGAGGAATGAGCCGGATGCGTCGTCGTACACGTGTCTTACTTTAATACGTTATCGTAAGAGGTGATAGCCAACATTAGGCCAGTACAAGTCAGCGTCAGTCAGTGCTGGTAATATTCGACTAAATACGGCAGGATTCACGCAGCAGGATTCAAACTGACATGTATTTACTCTACTAATGTATATTTCATATCTATTGTAGTTTTGTATAATTGTTATTATGTCATCGTTACATGACTACATGTGTTTGTTTTTCCTGAATTTTAGCTCGGGAACAGTTTTTTTTTATGCTGACGTTAATCGTCCAAGGAAATGCCGGTTTACTTTCTATATTAGGCTTCGTGTAAAAAAAATAATAATAATGGAATGTCTCACTTTTAGAGAGCGTACGAAAAATGTTGCCTTGAAAATCATAAGCCCCCTTCGCTGTGTGCCTCCCGAATAACCTAATCACCCTCCAAATTTAAAACTGATGGCGTAAGTGCTTAGGAAAATTGTTCGTCTCGCCTTACGATATGTGACGGGCTTAGTCGTTGCCTTGTTTTTAAGTCGTCGCATACTTTTGTAAAATATGTGACGTAGCGCAGGAGTCTCGACTTTTCGAGGAGGCTCTGGAAAAGCTTTGTTGAGGAAACCTTGCAAGTGCGCAAAAATATGGCTTCACAAAAGGTACACGCAAAAAAAAAAAAAAAGTTGGCAGGACTAGCAGTACATGATGTTGGCACCAACGACGTGTCATTCATACTTGACTGACCTGAATGAGTGGCCCGCGTGCGAGGTCGTATGCATATGTCGTGCACAAGCTGGGTAGACGGAGTCGTTAACGCCAAGGCTCTTTTTTAACTGTCTAACGCAGTGGGACAGCTTGCGCAACGCTAACTAACGTAGTTTCGCTTCACCGAGAGCAATCAACCTCGCACGTTCGTGCGCGAGCAGTTCTCGGGACAAAGGTGCAACAGTTCTGGCGGACCGCCATGCTCGCGGAGGTTGGTTGCATCAAGGCACGACGCTGGAACAATCTGTGTTACTTGCGTAAAGTGTTGTAGGAACACTTGCGTGGGGGTGTTGCCTTCATATTTAGAATTATGCGGCTCACACAGAAGGTAACGCAAACCGGTTCCGTCGACTCTTTTTTTTTTTTCTCCGAACGTTGTCCTGCGTGATGAGGCAGTGTCTTATTGCATAATGGGATGTGTCTGCTTTTGTTGGCCAATTATCTGCTGTTATCAAACTATACGACAGAGCTGTTCATTAACATAGTTTCTGCAATCTTTTCTTTAGTTTCCTGCTTTTTGTCTTATTTTGTTTAGTGGGCGCGCAAAAACACGCCGGCTGCCGAAAGTGCGGGAAGAGAGATCGATTGCGAAGCGAGATGTTGCAGTTTTAAATGCGAAGCATTTCTTAGCGAACTTCTGCGACTTTGACCGTATCTATCTATCTATCTATCTATCTAGCCGCCTACGACTTTGTGCTCTCCTGGTCGCTTGGTTAATCGAATGTGCACCAAAATTGGTATGGCGTAACATGACTGTATGACGAACATAAATGACAAGTCATAACATGAAAATCATGACACGAATGTCATGTACAGCATTATTTACATGCTACGCTCATGGTGCGCTGGCGGCCGTTTCGCTAGCTCGATATACACCAAAATTGGTATCTTGTGACGTGACTTTGTGACGAACATAAATAACACGAGTTAACATGAAAATCATGACACGCATGTCATGCACAGCATGACTTACGTGCCACGCTCATGGGGCGCTGGCGGCCGTTTCGCTAGGTTGATATGCACCGAAATTGGTATCTTGCGACGTGACCGTGTGACGAACATAAATAACATGAGTTATCATGAAAATCATGACACGCATGTCATGTACAGCATGACTTACGTGCCACGCTCATGATGCGCTGGCGGCCGTTTCGCTAGCTTGATATACACCAATATTGGTCTCTTACGACGTGACCGTGTGACGAACATAAATAACACGAGTTAACATGAAAATCATGACACGCATGTCATGTACAGCATGACTTACGTGCCACGGTCATGGTGTGCTGGCGGCCGTTTCGCTAGCTTGATATACACAAATATTGGTCTTTCACGACGTGACCGTGTGACGAACATAAATAACACGAGTTATCATGAAAATCATGACACGCATGTCATGTACAGCATGACTTACGTTCCACGCTCACGGGGCGCTGGCAGCCGTTTCGCTAGATTGATACACACCAAAATTGGTATCTTGCGACGTGACCGCGTGACGAACATAAATAACACGAGTTATCATGAAAATCATGACACGCATGTCATGTACAGCATGACTTACGTGCCACGCTCATGGTGCGCTGGCGGCCGTTTCGCTAGCTTGATATACACCAATATTGGTCTCTTACGACGTGACTGTGTGACGAACATAAATAATAGGAGTTAACATGAAAACCATGACACGCATTTTCCTCAATGACATACAAGACGATGTATGCAGCTCTTTGCTGGCTGCTTCGCATTACATCGATTCCCACAATGCGTGGGATCTGCCGGCTTTTTTTCAAAATCGCGATTCCTTCAAGTACCTCTAACGTGAGCAGTGAATCTACAGTTGCATTCCTCCTCGTTTGTACAGTGGTTACGGCGCTCGGCTGCCGACTCGAAGGTCGCGGGTTCGATCCTGGTCGTGGCCGGTCCCATTTCAATGGAGGCGAACTGCTTGGGACCCGTGTACTTTTGGATGTCAGTGCACGTTAAAGAACACCAGATGGTCTAATTTAGCGGAGCCCCTCCACTACGGCGTGCCTCATAATTATATCGTGGTTTTGGCACGTAAAACACAAGATATTATGAATCTACAGTTGCGATGATCCCTTCATAACAGAACATCTATTTCATAAATGTGAAGTCGCGTTGCGCGCATACCGTTCGAGTAATCCTCCAGCCTAGGAGCGGCAGAAGGATAGCTCCATTTCGTTACGACAATTCTGTAGAATACGTCGTTCTAACTCTGTAATTTAAATGTGGAAAGGAAGGAAGGAAGGAAGGAAGGAAGGAAGGAAGGAAGGAAGGAAGGAAAGAAAGAAAGAAAGAAAGAAAGAAAGAAAGAAAGAAAGAAAATAGTCGCGTGCTCTAAAATTTCGACATGGCTATTATTCTAATGGGCTATCTGCTGCTGCTGCGTCCGAAAGCGCCCTCTCGCGAGCCGCGTTTGACCCGAGTGACGCAATACATTCCCCCTCTCCCTCTCCGTGCGTTCCACTCTTAGATCGCGCGCTGCATGCTTCGTGGGTCCGTACAGCGGCGAAACACATCCTGGCAAGCTGACGGCGACGAAACAGCGGCGCCTCGCCCGTTCCTGAAGCTCGAGGGCGTTGTTTAAGAGGGGAGAGTCGTCGGCATTACCGGGCGAAGGGTAACACAGGCGGCATCTCGCTCGGGCCCTCCTCAGCCTCAGCCCGAGCGCGCCGTTGCTATATTTACCCAACAAAAGGCGCACGGAGTCTAGTCGGGGCCGCACGCACACTCCCCTCTACCACACTCCTTTCGGTCGCGGTCGCCTCAACGCGGCGCTGAGTTAGAAAAAAAAAAAAAATGTGGAGAGGAGGCCCTTCATTCTCGCTCGTGATGAGGAACAGGCTGGAAGCGCGCGACATCGTCTGAATATGACGTCACCGTCTTCTTCTCGCACTCGCATCGTTGAGGGGAAAAAAATTAAAGAACGCCGTTGAGTCAGGTCCAGCCGAGTCCCCGGGCCGAGCTAAGGAAAGGTTAAAGTTGAACGCGTTCCCGTCCTGCCCGTGCGCCCCGGCGGCCGCTCGGTCCGGAGTGTTTTGGTGGGGGTCACCGGTGAGAGAGAGAAAGTGAGAGAGCGGCGAAGAGTAGGAGAGGGTGAATGGAAAGAGGAAGTTGGCTCTGAGAGAAACGGCTGCCCCGCACTGCTGCCAGCGCGTGCGTGAAAGTCCGCTCGCCGGCATCGATTAGTTGCTTCGCCGTCTAAGACAAGCGAATGGATCGGCGGGGAGGCCTTTTTCGCCGGGTCTGGCCCGAACAGGAAAGCGCCGGTGCGCGGCGAGGGAAACGCGCGGAAACCGAAGATGAGGCGTTCGCGCTCCTCCCTATAAGTTCGGCGACATTCGTGTCGATATTCCGCACCTGTCTCTGGAATCTAGAAAGGTTTAGAACGTAGGTACGTTTCCAGAGAAGAGATATATAGAGAGAGCCGCGTATGAGTCAGTATGCATGTCGGGTGTTTGTTGATAGCTTCGACGTTATGTGAGCAGATAATCTGCGGAGGATTGCGCTCAGAATTGCCATACTGCGTGGAACATTTAATTCAGTGAAGTATTGCATTGTAGTAAATATGTAGCACTTACTACATTGCAAGAAAGCGACCGGGTTAATTGGCGAAACGTGGGAGAGGCCTTTGCCTTGCAGTGGGCGTAGTCAGGCTGATTACGATGACTTTATTACATTGTTGCAAGAACGGGTAGCCCGAAATGGCCAACACTTAACGAATGTTAGACTACGCTGTTTGTCAATATTAACCAGTTCTGTTATCATATGGGTTGATGTCGTAGGCTTCCCCGAAGCTGCATCTACATTTAAAAACAAGTAATTTTATAACATATGTTTCATCTTGTTGATGGCTTCGTGTAACATTTAGTACGTCCTGTACTGCATCACTGCACAATATTTCTCTAATTCTAGCTCGGAAAATTGTTTTATTTTTAATAGTTACCCGAATACTACTCTTTGACTCTAGTTGCTCATACAAGATGCATCGCATTAAAATTATTTATCGAAATGTATGAAAGGATTATATTGCGTCGGCCGGAAACGCCCAAGTCTCTTGTTTCGTTACTCATCATGGTGCCGTGGGAGATTATCTTCGCCCTTCAAAAAGTCGCACTTAACGATGGCCTTGCTTGCATTCTGTCGCGTTTGCGGTTCTTGTTTGCTACCGTGCTAATAATGTCCCAATGCTTAATAATAGCAGAATTATGCCTTCAGTTTCGTAACAGCGTCAATATACGCTCGCCGGCGTCTGTCTGCCGTTCTGAGCTTTCTTTGGCGAATTCCTTCTAATTCCGTTTCTTCCGTCACCTTTTTTTCCATTTCCTCTTACTATATATGGCGCTTAAAGGTCGGCCGAGCTATACATAGGCGCCTGGCTAAGTTCATTTCTCCTTTCCTTCATTGTGCCTTATTCCCTGGAACGGTGTTTTCACCCCTGAGCTAGACGTTTAACCCTGGTGACGTCGGTATGACGCCAACGTAAAAACGTAGGCAAGCTAAAATGCACTTTTTGTGAGTTAGTTCTGAACGAAACGCGGTGCGTATGAGAATAAATGTGCCGAAATTTAAATGCGTACTCATTCCTGAAACAGGTCTTTATATTTTATAATTATAACAGCGTTACAACGACGACATTGTAGTCCGTTGGATACGTAACAGCCATAAAACGTAGACAGTGCGTTTTGTAACAGTTCCTGCTTATATTAGGAAACGTACATCTGCATCGCTTTATTTGGAAATTCAGGTATCCTGATTGAGTGAAAACGAATGTAAATATTACGTAAGCTGACATCTTGTTTTCTCTACTTTGTTACTACGCATTTTAGCTTTCGTCTTGACATAGGCGTAATATCAACCGCCTTTGCATTTGCTGGCGTTGCGCGATTTATTACGGACGTAAAGGTGTAATATTACGTTCTGCGTGGTTCTCACATTATATAGGTGTTCTGGCGTCGGATTCTGGGCTTCGTCTTCCTAAACCGTCCGCGTGGCCCTTCGTATGTCACCTTCGATTGTAGCCCGTCCTCTTGCACTTTCGCATTACCGCGATGCTATCATTTACAAGTGACGCCCGTTGTAAACCACGCAACGCTGAGACGAAGAGGATCGTGCGATAATCGAAGAAACGCGGTGGATGCCGACTTCGTGACGCCCCCCAACAACCGCCGGAGCGCTTATATATAACCGCCAACTCTCGCGGTCACCCTCCCTCCTTTCTCAGCCTGTCTGCAGTCTGCCTCGCTCTTTCCCGCATCAGTTGTCTCCACAAGGAAGATGGAAGAACACTCTACCCCCCGGTATAGCGCAAAGCAACAGCAGCAAGCAAACCGGCGACCTCATCGTTGTCGGGGTCGTGACGTCGCTACTAGGTGAAGGAGTTTAAGAAGGGGAGGGAGAGAGCACGCAGGACACCTTTCAGCGCCCTCACCTCTTTCCACCCTCTTACCTCCCGGTGCTTTCGGAGAAAGCGTAGATGAAGGTTAACGTTGATCTCCTTCGGGGTAGACGAGACGACGGCGTTACGTGGAAGTTTCAGTCAGGCGCTCAACATCGGGCACTGAATGCGTGCAAAGCTTTTCGACCGCGCGCTGAAAGAGATGCTGACCTCGCTCTCGGTCGTCGCCACGCCTTCCACGTATTCAAGTCGAGAACGACGTCGACCGTGTCACGCAGCCGTTGCTCCCGCGGGTAAGGGAATTGCGTTGACTGCGTGCGAGCGTGCGGTCGAGCCGCATTGGAGGAAAAGGCCTACGCGCGCCAACGCGTCTTAACGTCGCCTCTCTGTTTGAGACACAAACGCATTGAGGGCGCGGAGGCGAGAATTGCGTGGCAGTGGTTCAACGGTCCGAATGCGAGTGACGTTTGACGCTGTCCGGCGCTCATTCCGTTTGGACAAAGTTTCGCAAGAGTCGGCGTGGTGTTGAGGCCGCGCGTGTGTGGGCCGCTAAACGATTTGCGCAAAGACGTAAGATAATATATCCCGTTTTTGAAAGCAGTTTGCCTGCGAATGAATGTCCGTAGGTTTTACCAGGGCTCGAATGCTCGCGCTCGCTGAAATTCGTGGTGTGTCCCGCACCTCCAGCATTTATATAGGGAACCACTCTATTCCAGCCGAGCTTGAACTACTACCGCGAAGGTTTAGCCGCACAGCTGATAATGATATATACAGATGAGGAAGATGTAGAAGGGATGATGATATGTAGAGATGACGAAAATAATGCTACAATGAGGGTTAGTTGGTACGACTTCATCTTGTGACGCACTGCCAGGAATTGACAAAGACCGAAGAAACAAGAGACACACCCAGGATGATGCGCAAACTAACGACTGATTTTATTCAAACCGTGGAAAGACTTATATACAAGCTCGAAAAAGAGAAGAGGAAAGCTACAAAACAAATAAGAGGCAAAAAAGTGCGAACAAAAAAAATACTAGGCGATATTCAAAGGGAGTAAATCAGCTTCCAAGGAAAAAAGTGCCATCAACAGGCGTCAAATGTTCTCTTTTTTTTTCGCTTTCCTACTTTTTTTTCGAGATTGTACATTACTCTTTCCAGGCTCGGAATAAAATCATTTGTTAGTTCGTGCATCACACCGTGTGTATCTTCCGTTTGCTCGGTCTTTGTAAATTCCTGGCAGCACGTTAAAATGTGATCAAGATGATAGTCAGTCATATATTTTGCTCACGCTATAAGTATAATACAAACAGTGGCTTTCATAGCTTGTTTCCGTAGCATCGCGTAGCAGGTCATTCCGTGTGCATCTGGTGTTTCGTATAAGTGCAATCGCCTGACTCCGCTTCTGGCTCCACCTTTTTTTTTGTTTGTTTGTTATTGTTCCATTCAGATTTGAACTCCGTCCAGAGAGAGAGCGCGCAAACAAAGCGTCACTGTGTGACACGACACGCCGCTTTTGTGGGAGCATCTCATTTTCTTTTTCTTTTGCCGGTAAAAACAACCGGCGCGTTGCACCATGCAGTTGGTGCTTCCTGACGACGAAATAACGTCCCTAACAAGCGGACACCTAGCTTCCTTTCTACTCGGACTGTTTTCCTTGGCTTCCGCCTTTCGCGGGGTGCCCCGCAAGAACAGCCGCACCCCAGTCACTTCCCTCAATCGCAGAATAAGAATACTCGACTTGCTGAGGCAGTGTTGGGGCCAGCTCGTTGCGTATAGTCCGTTGCGGACAAAAGTGGCTACGAAAACAGTGAAAAGCCGGCGATGCTCTCTGTTGAATGGGCAGTTGTGGAGGATGCAGATAGGCTATACCTTGAGAAGGCGCGAAGACGTACGCAGTTTACTAGCCTGAAAGGGGTGGGCGAAAGCCAGGAGTGCACAGTTTTACCGAACAAACGCGCCTCCTGCGATTATTTGATCACGTCTTCTCACCCCATTCATATTATATAATTGTTGGGGTTTAACGTGCCAAAACCACGATATGATTATGAGGGACGCCGTAGTGGAGGGCTCCGGAAATTTTTACCACCTGGAATTGTTTAACGTGCGCCTAAATCTGAGCACACGGGCTTCTAGCATTTCGCTTCCACCTAAAGGTTGGCCGCCGCAGCCGGGATTCGATCCCGCGACCTTCGGGTCAGCAGTCGAACACTCTAACAACACGACCGCCGCGGCATGTAACACCTAAAGTCCCTAGGTTTTTCCTTTAGTAACACCTTCTGCAGGCTGGGTCATCGTTTTAGAGGGTTTCTTGACTGCCACAAGGCAGCGGGAGTACGGCGTGACGAAAGCGATGGCTGCGTTTTCCCGTCAGCATTTATTTTCACGTCGCCCTGTTGTCGAGACGATATGTGCCGACATCTTTCGCTTCAAAGAGGCGTCCAGCTGTCTCACGCTATAAAGAAATCGGTCCTCCGTGCTATCTTTTATTCATGTTGTTGTTGTTGACATTGTATGCCACGTCTCATACACCCCGTGATGGTCTTTGTAAATAAACAACTATGTCATAAATAAATGATTTAGGGGAAACAACGTACCCCGACGGCATCGGAATTCGCGTATGGCTTTTTATTGCATCTCAATGGAACGTCAACAGAAATCAAGGGAAATTCGGTGAAAACATTGCAGGTTTCTTGTATCTTTTGGAAGAGCCTTTAGTTTTAGTGCCCGCGGCTGAGCGTGTGCGGTGAACCGAGATTTCTCATTAAGAATAGTTCACTTTCTTTCTTTCTTTCTTTCTTTCTTTCTTTCTTTCTTTCTTTCTTTCTTTCTTTCTTTCTTTCTTTCTTTCTTTCTTTCTTTCTTTCTTTCTTTCTTTCTTTCTTTCTTTCTTTCTTTCTTTCTTTCTTTCTTTCTTCTTTCTTCTTTTTGTTTATTTAGGAGCTGGGACGCCATTACGATTAATATTTTTTCTTGGGGGGGGGGGGGGGGGGGGGGTTCAGGGGCGTTTCCAAACGCCCCTGAACCTGAAAACGAGGAACAAGATGCCTTACGTACAGTGTGATAAAAAGAAATAACAGGACATAGCAGGACATGGTAAGTATTCATTTAGGATGAATACTTACCAATTAGCTCAGCTCTCTGTTATTCTAAGGACATAGCTATGAGTATCGCCAGAGATGTACAATTGTCTCTATGAGAGAGAGAGGGGGGGGGGGGGGGGGAGATCGAAAATGAAAGGACAGTGGCTGCGAATGAACAGCGCAAACGTTCTCAGGTGCACGCTATTTAACTCAAGTTGCTCGCGCGCTTGCTATACATGTTCGTCCGTTCACGAAGGTTAAGTGAAGCCTCATTCAAGAAGCTTGTCCCGTCACTCGCTTATTCTCGTCTCAACCATGCGACTGTTCCGAGTTCGGACGCTCTTCACTGTCGGCGCATCCGCACGGATTTGCTCACAACCCCCATCCCCCTTCCCAATCCATGTTCCTAACGCCTCTTGCATATTGCGACCGGTGTCAACGTCTTCCTGCCGTCTTACTCGACGAAGGCGTGTGTGTGGTGTGAATTGCGACGAGCACCGCCTGCCACTCCCACCAACGTCCCACGCGCGGTCTTGCATCAGCGAAAGGGAGCTGAAAAGTTGGCCAAATGCCTCCCAAACCCTGTGCCAAACGTTTGTTGTCAGAAAAAAAATGCGATACCCGGAACCTCGTTTCCTGTGTGCGCTTAGACAAACATTGCGCCGGACACCGCAAACCAACGTGCGACGACGCACACTTCTTTTTTGCGGCCCCATTCACAGGACGCGCGACAGCTTCACGGCTTCGTCGAAGTGTTATGCCGGTAAGCATGTTTGAGTCAGCGGGAGAAAATAAAGGGAGTCCAAGAGACTCACTCCCTGGCGAGACAGTAACGCAGATTTGGACTATGACTAAGCGTGCGGAGACATTAGAAATAAAAGTCACATGGTCGCTTATGCATTTGCCTAAGACGACTCGAAGTCGAAAGCCATCTTTTTTTTCTTCTCCCTCCGAAGGCTTTCTGCATGCAATGTTTGGCTCCGCAACGGGAGCACCTCGCGCGCGCCTTCAGGAGGCAAGGGTTACCCTGCGCGACCATGAACGATGTGTTGCACCCGGCCGGAGCCATGGACCGTGTTCGCGGTGCCCTACGCGCGGTGCTCGAGTACATTGATGCCGCGCAACTCGCAGACCGCCTCTAGGCCGTGCTTAGCGCCTGACCAGCAACGACAACGACGGATCTCCCCGCTTCCTCTGCCCCCAGCCCTCTACCTGTTGTGACCTTCCCTTTCCTCCCACCATCTTCTCCTCCTTCCCTTTTACCCCCCTTCCCCTAAAGTGACGCGGTTGTGGTGTCCTCGACTGAGAGACAGTTACTGTGTCACTCGCCCACCTTTCTATTTTCCATTTTCCATCAAGAACCTCTTCTCTCCCCCTCCGAAGGCTTTCTGCATGCAATGTGGTTTCGCACTGCCTCTGGGATCGGAGGCATTCGACGCTGTCTGCACCTCACGTGGTTTTGCAGTGCCTCCGGGATCGGCCAACCTTTGACCAAGCTACCATGTCATGTGATCACGTCATCATGTGGCGTCATGATGACGTAACAAATTTTGGCGCCATATGACGTTATGGTGACGTCATATGGTGACGCCATCGCGTGGTAATTTTTTGCATCACCCGTGTTGACGCCGACGCTCATTTTTCGCGGTTGATGAGTTGTTTAAGACTTTCGCCTAAATAAGATTGATGCGCAGTGCCTAGGCCATCTCGTGACTCTCTTGACCGTGCCGCTCGGTATGTAAACGGAGAGGCCGGTGTAATTTCGGAACCAATGACTTATCGCAAATAAGCACGTGTGTCTGCGGATGTAGGAGGGAGGGGACTGAAAGGAGGTATAGGCAGACATCTGTCAAGCACTCGCTCGCGCGACACGCACACCACCGACTAACGCAAAATTTGTGGTCGTTACTCTGATCAGCTTCGAAGTACGCGAATTTGTGAAGAAGGCATCGACCTCCACCAGCTTCTCGGTGTCCTGAATGTCCACATTCGAAACGACATTTCTACATTCCAAACGACCATCCTGCCGGCGTGAATCTACGGCGTCGTCCATGGCAGGTCGGGAGGAGACCGAGCCAAGATGGTAACTTGCGCGCGTCATGCTTTATGAGCAGCTAACGCGCCGTTCCCAGTGTAAAGTTACCGAGGCAGGCCGCCTCTTGGGCCTTCTTTGTGCTAATTTATCAACCAGACTGATGGAAAACCTTTTTGTGCGCTAGTTTTGGAAAGTGCGCTCTTTATTGTAGCCTGTGATTAAGTATTTGGGATAACCAAGAGGTTCAGCACTCACAAATTGAAACGCGATTTTTTTTTAGTATAACCATTGCTATGAACGAGTGCTCGTGATAATGACGTCATCGCATCAAATCTGGCCGCTAAAGGTAATGTTGGCTCTGATGTAAATGTTCCAGTCAGAATTACGCCAATATGACGCGAACTGTAGACGCTGGAAACGAGAGTACGCACAGCACGTAGCTTTAAAATTTCGCGTTTCAAGTACTGTAAATTGAATCTTTGCAGCTATATATTGGGAGGACCTGGAGGGGACTGCACGCAATGTTTCTTAGAACCAAACGTTGACTGCACCCTAGCCGTGGCAGGCTATTGCCCCTCCTTGTGTTGACTGATGCGTTTCAATCAAAATGCCTTGTTCCACTCCTTTCACCCTATGACACTAGGCAGACCTGTAGAACAACCACTGGTTTGTGGCCGGAACAAACGATTTCCGTCTCATCCGCCGCGCTACGCGACACTCCGCTTTTAATCTAACTACCACGATGGACCCATTTGTGTCTCCTATCTCTTCTTTAATCGACTGAGGAACAATTAATACTGATGTCGTCTCGCGTCGCGTTTTTCTCTTGCTGCGAATACTCGGTCTCTTCGAGGGAGAACAAAACACCGGAAGCACCGCCGTTCCTGCTGACAAGGCAGCAGCCAGGCCATGGACACTTTTCGTACCACAGCCATGTTTCTACACTACTTCTTCCTTCGGCCTCATTGGTCTCACCGGCATCAGCGCTGACGAGGCTTGAGGTGGCCGACGTCGAGATAAACGACAAAGACGAACGCTTGCGTCACTTCCTGTCCCGCGGGCAGCCCTCTCTGGCAAGCTCTTCCGGTGCAGCGAGAAACAGTTTTCTCTCCTCCTAGGTACTTTCAGCTGGCTCTGAAGGGGGAATGCAGAGAGGGAGGGAGAGATCAGGCGACCAGATTAATCGTCGCTCTCAGGCCTGCGGGTTGGACTGCAGCCAGCTGACGGATGGCCGGTCTGCCTCGGTCACGTCTTCTCCGATGGGACGGCGTGCTCCCAGACGAATTGTTCCCGGCCACTGCGTCCTTCGTCCCTCTGCGCGCGTGGTGTGTCCGTGGCAAGACCCGCGAAATGGATGGCCCGCCTTATCCCGTTTAGCTCCAACGCCGGTGCTGTTTTGTGCGCGCGCAGCGCCAGCGTTGTGTGAATAGGAGGTAGACGGTTTGCTGCCGCCCCTCCGTGAGGGCGTTCTTTTAACCGCCGCTAGTGTTGGCGATGTTGCCACTTGGCTGAAGAGAGTGCGCGCATGGCGGTGACTGACACGAAGGTCGATGTTTTTATTGAGACATCGGATGGCTGCGACAAATCAAAAGGTGTGTCAGTCTAAGGTTAACAGCCAAGCCTTTCTGCGCTTTAGTCGAACGTTGTTGTGATGCCGGGGGAAGCATCGAATTTGACGTTTTCTGGACGCGTCGTTTGGTACTGGTTGCGCCTTATCAAGCAGCCTTGTTTTCCATCGAAACTTTACGGAATGCCACTAGGCGTCGTTCATTCTAAAAAGAAATGATACGGTGACACTTTCTATGGGTGACACGGCGCATTGAAGGACTAAAAATAGCAACGCAGTCGGGCACTGAACTATGAACGCGATGACGTGGGGTCACCTGGTTCACTGCATTTGACACTGAACCTGACTGTTCATCCGTTATTCGCACGAACAAAGAGCTTTGTAAGGTGGCTGTAAGGCAGGTCTCGAGGTGTATGCACTCAGGACGAACACCTATTCCATCTTATCGTCGAGAACATCGCTATAGCGCGCGCAATTAGCGCACGCGTGAAGAGTTATCACTTTATACCCCGAGGGGACGGGGCGTGCGTTCCTTTCTTACTACGACTACGTCTAGGAGCAGTTCAGTAGTCGAGGTCGCTTCGCGAATCACGTCACGTCGTACCTCGCTGCACACCGCGCGCCAATTATACCACCATCGGAGGGAGACGTCACCCTCCAGCCTGCACATTAGCATGAGGAGGGCGCCCACCAAACGGCGTTGCACAAGGTCTCATTTGGCACCTTTAGCGCCACTTGACTGGAGCGAACATGGCGAAAGGTTCATTGTTTTCCATCACTCATCCGCTGACTGCGTGCGCCGCCGTTTAGCTCTCACCAATTCCAAGCCGCGTCCTCTCCGACCTCTGCTTCTCCTCACCGACTCTCGGACGTTCCAGGCTTGCGCCTTGTCGGCGTCGTTTACGCCGTGCATCTTCCGCTTAGAGCGTCTTCGCATCCCCTATCGTCTGCACCACTGCGCCAGAAGGGTTACCCGGGTCGGTCTCCCATCATGAGAGCCTCGCGAAGCCGAGGCTGCAAGCAGGTGAGCCGCCACCACGCCTGCAATACCCTCGGCCACCGCGGCTAATGGCTCGCTCGTTGCCCCAACGCTGGCGGTGGTGCTTGTCTCGCCTTCTCGGCGCATGTGCTTTTTAAACTTGGCACGCTACCCGCGGTTCGCGCAACATGCTGTCGCGACGGGGCTTTTCTCATATCCCCCCGCGTTGTGCCCTCTTACCACGCATACGCCACCTCGCGCTCTCCAACCCTCCTCCTCGCCGGCACCTTTCCGAAAGCCTTCTTCCGCAGCGCCCTTCGCAGGTCTATCTCTCACCCTTCTCCTTCGAGTTTGCTTATTACTAACCTTGTCTTCGCCCCCCCCCCCCCCTCTTTCCTTTTCCTTCTTCTCCGCCGGGCCAGCCCCGACGGGGTTCTTCTGTTCTTTTCCAGTGGTTGCCTTTTGCATCGCGTACTCTCCGGCTTCCTCCATCTCTCCGCGTGCATAGTCCGGGGGTGAAGGAGGAGTGTCTCAAAGGAGAAGACGACGAGCTCAATCCTCTCTTCCTCATCATCTTCCTCCTCATCCAACAGCGGCATTGCCCGTGAGGCTGCGTCCCGGCTCTCTCTCGCCCTTTGCTCTGAGCCAGACATTTCTGGACGCTCTCCTTGCAGCCGCGGCCGCCGCTACTCATTGGCGCCCTCTGTTGTCCGTACTAAACCCGGGGCCCGCGCGCCTGCACCGTCGCCTTCGCGGCGGCGTTTTCTTCTCGGACTGGTCTCGTGCTGCAAGACGCCTCTTTTTTTGTTCTCCGTTTCGCTCGGATACTTCTTCGTTGTCTTATCCTTCTTCTTCGTCTTCGCAATCGTCGAGCTCTGCTTCGTGGTCCTTGCCGCGTCTCTCCCGGGATTGTCTTTCGGAGAAGACGGATAACTTACGCGCACCGTGATCTGTTCCTCCGTAAAACCGGATACTGTGACCCCTCGAAGAACAAGTGGTGCGGTGCGAACAACGGCGGCTGCAGTAGTAGCCGTGAATCTCCTGTACGCTTAGGGTACGTTACGACAATGCGTGCGGCGGGCCTAGCCATCCTGCCGGCGTGAATCTTCAGCGTCGTCCATGGCGGGTCAGAAGGAGACGGAGCCAAGGTGAGCCGCGGTTGTGGCCCACCGCAGCCACGAGTGCTGGGATGCGACCGTGAAATCGCGTTTTCTTGCGATGATCGTGACTGTGATGACGATAATTCTCAACTGTAGCATGTGCTCGATAATTCTCAACTGTAGCATGTGTTCACTGAGGAGGTTTAAAGGACAGATACTCGGACGAGTTTGTAAGGTTCCATGATAGTACTCTGAGTGCAAAAAAACGCAAGGGTAACAAGAGAGGTCGAACCCTCGTCCTGTGTTTTGTTTTCTTGCGCTTCTAAGTACCACCATGACACTGATGAGGATAGGCCAATAATCAGGTTGCTGGATGTATCATGAAAAAAAGGATCTTAATTCTTAGGAGATAAATGCAAAAATACAAACGTATTTCATGCCGACAAAGAAGAATACAATGCGATTGAACAGTCGAATCAACAAACCGAATTTCGAAGGAGGTATTAATGGCTTGAGGGGTTTTAATGGTGGAGAGATACTAATGGCGACGTAAAAAATTGTGAATCATCTCATTTCAACGAACCGAACAGCGAAGAAAGAAGGAAAAGTTTAAAGGTTGATGTTAGGCACAAATCTCTTTTTTTTTATTATTTTTTAGCAAGCCTTGTGTAAATCATTTACATTATAAAGTACAGTGTGGCCAATCCCCCTTGTGGGTAGGAGCCAAGATCTAGGCGACAAGACAAGACAAGACAAATGGTGATTGTGTTTTCGTTCCTACCGCGACTGTGGCTGGAAGCTTCTGACATTCGAGCACGAACACTTTGTCTAAGCCTTTTATTTTTTACGGACGAGCTAGACTATAGTACAAGACAATAGCGTAGGTTAAGAGCAGAGTGCGTTTCTTTTTTTTTAATTCTTGTGTTAGTTTGTTGACGTACAAGTTTATGTCGTCGTCTCTTCCGAGAAATGCGGCTACGCGCCAACTGGCGCGTAGCAATTCGTAGCGCGTAACCTTTTCTTAGGTCGACGTCACCAACCTTTTTTTTTTCGGAGTGACGTCGTCCCTTTTACACATACGACGACCTTTTGCGATGCCGTACGTATGGTTTCTGCACGGAACTATGCAGCGTGAAAAAAATGCCTTGTTGCGTAACTGGGACAATGGGTGAGAGTGAAAGCGTAACACATTTTTTTTTTCTTGCATTGAACATTGTTTTCTTTTGTCGAAAATGTCGTGCATGACATTCCGTTGCGTCTCAGCAAAATGTTTATAAAACCCCACCTAAAGACAGCAGACCCCCCTTTTTTTTTAATTCTACGACCTTTTGTAAGGTGTATCTCCACAGAAAGTAAAGGTGACTTCAACTGGCTGGCTTTGCAATAAATGCGTGCAGTGGAATAGAAGGCAATAGTGGGATCGACCTCACAGTCAGGGCACGAATTCAAAGAGCTGTTTGACTGTAACTAGAAGCTATTCACTATTCTCCTGCTTTCGTCGACGTCTGTCGGTAAACGTTATTTATTTTTGGCTTTATAGAAGCGCTTCAGGTATTGATAAATTATGTCTAGACACTGTCTGCTCACCGCTTTCTATTGCCTGTTTTCAAAGGTTAGTACGCCTGTACGTAGTTGATCTATTTGAGGTAATGTATTTGTCGATTAACCACGTTGATTTCTTGTTTTTTTTTAACACCGTCTAGGCTTGTGATATAGACAATTAAATTCTTAACTGCGTATAGATGTCCAGTGCACGCTGTCGTCATATAGAACCGCACATTTTGACGTGTTATAAATGGTGGTTACGCGATAGCGAGTGAAAAAAAAAAAAATCAGTGCGAAGGCACAGTATCCAATAAGTTTTCTGTGGGACTCTATCGGTCTTAGTTTCTCACTGCATGTTTTACAAGGCCTGCCACGGTGGAAATCGCTGGCTAACCAGAAACCACGGTAACTTGCAAGCAGACACGTCATTTAGTTCATTTGTTTATTTTTTCTTAATAGCTTATACTCACTATCGGCGACTAGTCATACTTTGTCGACACTAACTCTGATGATGGCGATAATTTCCTGTAGATCACCTTTCTTGATGTTGTTGTTGCTGTTTATAGTCCTCCGTGCGCGAGTGCATCCCAACGACATAAAAGGTGCTCGGCTGCGGACCCGAAAGACGTGGGTTCAATCCCACCTGCGGCGGTCGCACTTCGACGGAGGCGAAATGCCAGGAGGGGCCCTGTACTGTGCAATTTCAGTGTACGTTAAAGAACCCCAGGTGGTTGAATTTATCCGGAACTCTCCACATACGGTGTCGCTCATAGCCTTAGTCGCCTGGGGCGTTAAACCCGATACGCCAACGAACCAACCCAACCAACAAGCAACTACAACGCTTTTCTGTTTAAACATAACGTCCGGCACGATATTCGGAGTCATAGGGTACTCCGCTAGAGCATGCGCACAAGCGCACACGGCCGCAATCCGCTACTCGTAAACTAAAAACTCACAGGGCTTCTTATGCTTTCGCCTAAGACGACTGGAAGGCGAAAGCCATCTTCTTTTCCTTCCTCTTCGATGTATCGATCCTCGCTCGACCCTCTCCGAAAGCTTTCTGCGCCTTACCTTGCTTTGCACTGCCTTCATATAGGCCTACCCTTGACCAAGCGACGATCTCATGTGGTGACGCCATAGTGACGTCATGATGACGTCACAAATTTCGGGGATCTGTGACGTCATATGGTGACGCGATCACGTGATGATGATTTTTGCCTCGCTCGTGTTGACGCCGCCGACGGTTCATTTTCGCGTTTGATGAAGCATCTAAGGCTTTCGCCTTAAAAAATAAAAAACACCTCCGTTGTCCCAGTCACCTTTACGAGAGACGGAAATCGATAGGTGATTGCGTTGTAAACCTTAAAACAAGCAAGAATATATATAGTGAAAGAGAGAAAGAAACAACGGAGGATTTATGGGTGGCGCTGGAGTGGGAGGTGATGTGAAGCAACAGTTTTTGCGAACGGGGACGCCGTGGACAAATCCCAGCTTCCAATTTGCCTGCGCAAACAACGCGCGCGCGTACGGCCGCCACGGAGCCGGCTTTGGAGCGGCGGCAGCGAAAATCTCTGGAAGGCCACGGGGTCACCTCTCGCGTGCGTGCGTGTTTGTTCGTGCGGGTGCGACTATGCGCGCGTGTGAGTGTTCGTGCGTACGTGTGTGTGTGCGTGTGTGCACGGGCGAATGCCTTAGCTTATTTCAGGCATCGGTCGCGTTTTGTCGCAGTGCCGCGGCGAAGAGGCCAACCTTTCTAGAGTTGGAAGGGACCACGTCGGCTTAGGCCGCTCGCGTCAGCTGGCGTATAACATGCAGTGGTCTGGTCTGGCTGTCGCCTTTCATTTGTTTCGTTATTTTAAAATTTCCCCTAGAAATGGTCGGGCCGAAGGCTGTTCATCGCAGTGTGTGCAAACAACCAGCACACACGCCGGACCGTATGACCCTTCGACATTTTCACCGTGGCGTGGATCTTATCAAGCCGAAAGCCTTAGATTCCTCATCAAGCGCAGAAGGTTACCGTCGGCGTCACCACGAGGGATGCAAGAAATCGTCATAACGTGGCGACGTCACCATATGACGTCATCATGACGTGAAGTCACATGATGACGTCATCGCATGACATCGTCTTTTGGTCAAAGGTGCGCCGATCACGGAGTCACTGGAAAACTACGTGAAGCGCAGAAAACTTCCAATGCCCCCAATCCCGGAGGCAGTGCAAAACCACGTTGGGTGCAGAAAGCTGACGGGGGGTGCATCAATACAATCGACTGAGAAAAAGAAAGTGGCTTTCGCCTTCGAGTCGTTTTTAGCAAATGCGTGTAGAACCGTTTGATTTTTCTTTATTAGTATTTCTTCGCGTACAGGGAAGTCGTATTAAGATACAGCGGACAAATGTCACGTGAGCAGAATGCGTGCAGCTCAGTATCGTATTTCACACACGTATATACACGAACGTGCGATTCTTTTTATATGGCGAACTCGAGGGGCAGCAGCTATAGAGCGATTATATAAATCTGCGGAAAATGAGCATTCCCTTCTGCCGCAATTGCGTTATATACGTATTACGCGCTGTGTCGTCGCTACTGTACCAGAAATAACGTTGTCGTGGAGATTTCCCGACGTCACAAGGTTCGCGGAAGTCACTGACACTTGCTGAACTAACCACATTTTGATCACCGGTGTTGTTTGTCTTGTTTGTTTGTTTGCCGAGAGACCACGCATGACGGTGTATGCGGATTCTTGTATCGCACAGCGGATGTACTTACTTACCGATTTCGCGTCCCGCTTACGAACGCGAGTTGGGTTATGGGAATGACCTTGAGTCCTACGTCTGAGCTCCCTGGATATTCAGCAGATCAGAGAATCAATCAAGCAGTACGCTAATCGATCGATCAGTAAATGACAATGATTATCTGAACAGCCTAGACGATAAGTGTATCATTGTAGTTGGGATTTCCTTTTTTCAGAAGGCAGTTTCAGAAGGCACTTATTGCATTCAAAGTTTTGGATGCAATAAAAAAAAAAAGAACATTGAAAAGTTTGCCAAGTTGGTAGTTTGACACTTTAAATCGTATCGAACAGCGCGAAATCGTGAGAAAAACGGGATAAAAAAGTTGGACTGGAAGTCTCGGCCGTGAAAACAGAAGCTTACTAAACTAACAGAAAACTAGCCGGAAACCATTCTGAGCAACGGCACATGGTTTTGAAGTCGCGAGCGGCGCCAGTGCCAACTCCCGCCTGCGTGGCTCGCCGTTCCTTGTATTCATTTATTTTATTCTATTTTTGTCTTTTCGTTATCCTTGACTTCCTTAGCTGTGAAGCTGTGTGTGCTCAGGCGTCGAGGGAGGGTCCTTTGTGTGCATTCTCGGACCGACGTCGTGACCTCCCCGACTCGCGGTCTGAGCCCCGGGTGGTCGCGAGACGCGTCGAGGCCGGAGAGGGATATTGGGACAGCGGACGCGAATCCTTTTCCGCTGCCGCCTCCTCCAAGGACGCGTTCCTTATGTACTCGCACGCGTTTCGCACGCTCCCGTCCCGTGCTCTCGTGTCGAGGACGTAATGACAAAACCTTTTTCTAATTACGAGCTCGGAGGGCAGCGCCGTCTCCCCTGGAATGGCAAACAATCGCTCCTGTTCTCTTGCCTGTGGCTCCTCCCATCCGGGACCATCTTTCTTTATTCTCCAGAATTTCCTTTTCTTTTTCTTGTATACCTGCATGGGTCAGTTGTTGGTATTGCGGTGCCTGCGTGGAGAAGGCAAACACTGTGGCTTTGTGAGGACTGGTTGACTGGTTTGTTTGAAGAGTGGCAGTCTTATTTGCTAATGAACGGCTTCTTCACAGAGAGGTAAGGGAGGAAGGGAGGGAGGGAGGGGGAGAGAGAGAGAGAGAGAGAGAGAGAGAGAGAGAGAGAGAAGAGAGAGAGAGAGAGAGAGAGAGAGAGAAGAGAGAGAGAGAGAAGGATAGATAGATAGATAGATAGATAGATAGATAGATAGATAGATAGATGATAGATAGATAGATAGATAGATAGATAGATAGATAGATAGATAGATAGATAGATAGATAGATAGATAGATAGATAGATAGATAGATAGATAGATAGATAGATAGATAGATAGATAGATAGATAGATAGATAGATAGATAGATAGATAGATAGTAACAATTGACGCCTACGAATCGTAACTGTAAACATAGTATCAGTAAAGGTGGATATTGACTAACTGTAATTAACGAACGATTCACTTACCATTCTCATTTCACCGAAGTGAGAAAGAGTAGCCCTAATATCATTTCGAAAAGAAAAAGAAAGCAATCGTAAGATATTTTTCGATTCGGTTTCCCACAGGATATTGGTTCGTAGGGAGCGCCTGTCGACATACTCACTTCACGAGCAGGCAGCCGCGAAGAAAGCCTGATAGGACCTTCGATGTATTTGGGCTGCAGCTACCAGTACTAATTGATAAATAGACTAATAGAACAATAGCGAACCGATACAGTGTTCTCGCAGCACTTAAATTGAACAGAGAGTAATGTCGACATCAGTCCTGTCGTCTCGTTCTTCTTGTAGGACCGTTAGAATCGTTGTAGAACCTAATAATGTGACGCTTCCATCTGGCCCTGCGTACTTTTATCATTAACAATACTAGCTAAAAAAGCTTTACTTCGGCCCTGTCGCTGCCGCTGCCGTCAACGCCACTTGCAAGCTTTCCGTATGCTTTCAATGATGTAAGAGGTGCATGCGCAGCTGGGATAAGTTAAAACGCGCTCTCATTTGGAGAGTGTCCGTGACGCGCCGCGGCATTTCTGCATAAAATACCGCGCGTCGTAGTCTATGGTTCGTATATATATACGGTCTCAGCGCCTCCACCAATAATGTTACGAGACAAACGTATGTTTACATATATTTACGTGAAGAAGCAATGGCGGATGTCTCACTGGAACCTGTTTGTTTGTTTGTTTGTTTGTTTGTTTGTTTGTTTGTTTGTTTGTTTGTTTGTTTGTTTGTTTGTCAATATGGCACATACCCGCTCTGTAGCTTGTCCATTTATCACTTCGTCGTTGTCGACCGTTGTTTCTCTTTGAGATAATGGGTCCCCCTACTGCCTTGTGACGCCATAGAGTGAAGTGCAGAGCACGACCGCGAAAACAATGCAAATATAACAAAGTTCGCTAAAATACGAGCAAGGAGAAGAGTGGTAATAATGAGAGTGGTATGATAGCGTGATAACGCTAAGAGACCACAGCGATTAACGTCATACACGTGAGCAAGGCTTTCCTAAAGGAAATCACCGCCGGCATGTAATTGATATGCAAGGAAATGAAGTCTTAAGTTCATTATTTTCAGAAACAAGGGCCCGTTTATAGGCGACGACGTCTCACCGCGCCGTAACGACGTCGGCTACGAAATACGGAAAAACAAAATATGAAAGAAAGAATGGACGTTGTTTACGTGAACGAGGCGGAAGCGCGAAACGATATCCGAAAGCGCGCAATGCTGAGTAACATACTATAGATCCTGGTGCGTGCGGTATTGGGAACCTGCAACGTATGTGTAATCGATACTGTCGCCGACAGACGTCGCGTGCCGCAGGGCTGTACTTAGAAGGAGGCGGAATTGCGAAGGCGTGCGTTGCTGGCGAGGGGAGAGGAAGCGAAGAAGGAGTCTGTAAGAGGATAAGGAGGCAGGGGAGGGCTATGGAAGGACGCTGCTAAAGCTGGTATGGGCCACGCAACATTAAACAGCGCGACGAGTTCGCGCGCGGAGTGAGGTGAGAAGTGTCGGCGCGATCTGCTGGCCGCGCCTGCAGACGCCACAAGCAACGCGAAACAAGTCCTGTACGAAACGGCGGCGCGCATTAAACGCGGGCAGATGTTTCCGCAGAGATAAGCGCGTTGCACGCGAGCGAATTTCGGCGCGCGGTCTTCGCGGACGAGAAGGGGCTTGGGGCCTCGGCTGACTTTCGCGACAGATCGCCTCGTTAACACCGACGGTTTTGTCGCGTTCGGTAAGCGCCGCCGCAGCACGGACTAAATACACCTCAGAGCAGGGTTGAGGAGCCCCTCGCGTACAGACTACGCCACCTCTTCCCCACCCCCCAACCCCTTCCCGCACGAGCATGCATCAACGCAGTTCAACGCTGTGTTTGGAACCGCTCGTGTCATGACGAAACTCAAGGCTAGAGACACACGACAGTTTATGTATATTGTTTAGAAGAGACGTCACGCGAACGTGAACGAGGAACACGAGTTATTAGGGCGAAAGCTTTAGATGCAAGAAGTGATGTGATCGGAGATTACGACGTGATGACGTACCATATGACGTCATCATTGCGTCGCAGATCACGAAGAATGGTGACGTGTTGACGTCAACGGTCATTTTCCGCGTTTAATGAGGCATCGAAGGCTTTCGCCTTAATGAAAAGGCTAAACTCCTCCATGCACTTCTACAGGCATCCATCCTTCTTCACCCAGGCTATGAATGTCTCACGTAGTTGTTTCTCAGTTATCATTGAACATTGTCGAAGGAAATATGGCGTATTGTGATTATGTACCGGTGGTCACAAGGGTATACGTGTGCTCTTTATCGACATAACCTCGCTTCATTATTTTAATTCAGTATTAATTTAAACTCTAACAACAAACCGTGTATTATTCAGGCTGTCAAATACGGTACGCTGTGCGTTCGTTCGTTTACTTGTGAGAAGAACGCGGAACTTTTTCACTTTTTGTTCTGGTCGTTCTTTGATGCGTTTGCTATTGTACTTATTCCCCCCCAGGAAAATAACGCAGCTGTTTTGGTCCGGGATAACAGATTCCGCGTGCGCGTGTACTGCGTGTCTTCTATATTTAACTATGCGCGCGTGCACTTGGCTTTGGTCTGCGCAGCTCGGGAAGCTATGCACGCGCGGGAGACGCCCTGTCGAGGTTACAAACAAATGATTCTCACCGTACCCCGCACTTCCGCGCGTGACGTCGTAGAGGTCTACAAAGCTACAGCTCGCACAGTGCGTGGCTTACGCCTGACACGGAACGGCAGGTCTACAATGCATTTTGTCTTCCTTTCGCTTTCGACGTCAGACGGTACGTTTATAGAAGGTCATGAGGTAGCATTGACGTAGTCCTGCAGCGAGTTAGGGAAGGGTCCTGCGGCTTTTTCTTTTCAACTATTTCAACCTTGTATACGTACACGTAACATTAGAAAGGCCGTACTGATTGTTTCGGTTAAGAACGGCGTGGTCTGTCTACCCGCATTTGCGGCCAAACGTCGCAGTTACCTTCATGCTTTACGAGGTGGCACTTCCATCATACCCTCATCGTTGTATAATACGGAGATTGTTTCTCCTTTTATTAGGCCCAATATTGTATGGCGCTAATGACACAACGACGTCCATAGAGATAGCAAGGCGGTTATTAGAAGTACAACGGGAGCTGAGAGGGCGCAGCCATGTGCGCGAGCGTCAGCACACGTGGGGACTTGAGTGATGACGTAGTAGTCGTAGGACGACGTCGAGCGTGACGTAAGCGCAACGTAAGCAAATCGTCACAGTCTCCCTGCAGCGCTCGCTGTAGCCTGTAGCCTGTGTCATTCATAGAAAAAGTGACACACGCGCGTAGTGAGGCTCAGTTTTACTCCGTTCATGCTCGTTGGATACTGAAGAAAAACGAGATCTCGTTCCCGGTCGCGCGTGGATGTTGTGGCGAAGAATTCGTGGCCTACGCATCGGTGTTCACTTCCAGGAGTGAGTTGTTAAGCTCTTGTCTGATCAGTCGATTTCAGGCTGTAGTGTAGGTTGTTGCGCAGGTGTGTGGATTCCGACTGTTGATGTCCCAGACAAAATTATATATTTGCAGGTTCGAAAAAAAAAGGCAGATTCTTTGTACCTAACTGACTGAAATTTACATCATCTCCACACACAGCTCGTGAACTTGAAGCTTCATGTTTAATTGATTAGTGTGTTTTAGTGGCGCACGATGATCTTTGAAGGAAGAGCTTTGAACCGTTGATAAATGTAGTGGCTATAGAACGAAGCCACGTGAGCTGGAAAAGATTGGATTATTGAGGGAATTGAGTAGGGATTCATGTAGAGTGCATTATACGAGTATAAAAAACACCAGGCCTGAGCGGAACACGCTGCACTAATCACAACGTAAGCTGGAAGAGGGGCCTTCATAGAGCCCGTTGTAAACTCTGTTAGGGCAACTACTATGCTTGCGAGGTACCCACAACGACATAATCATCATTTTGCGAAGTAGCGAAGTAACACTACGCCTCTGTAATGCAAGACGCGCACCTACGTTGCTGTACACTTAGTTGATGCCGTGGCTGGTGATGATGAAGAACTTAGACTGGATGGAAAGAAACCACTCACTCATTACCTTGTTGACGTTGTGTGGCGCCATGGTTTAATAATAATAATAATAATAATGGTTGGAGTTTTACGCTTGAAAGCCGCGATATGATTACGAGGGACGCCGTAGTGGAGGGCTCCGAAAATATTGACCATCTGGTGTTCTTTAACGTGCACCTCTAAATGTAAGTACACGGGCCTCAAGCACACCGCCTCCATCGAAATGCGGCCGCCACGGCCGGGATTCGATCCCGCGACCTTCGGGTCAGCAGTCGAGCACCATAGCCACTAGACCACCGTGGCGGGTGCGCCATGGTTTAACTCGCGCTAAACTACCATAGTTACAACGCATGACCAACTAGGTCGACTGTCAATACTTCTGAAGGCGCATTCGTTTAGGTACATGCATTTCACCGTGGAGTTTTGCCTTCCAATCGCAGACATCTCTCATTGCCGAAGAACATGAGCTCGCAGACCGCATCGCCCCCGAGTCCGGCTTTCGTCTGTGTAGCTTTCGCTGGTATGTGAAAGACAAAGCCAGAATGCACGAGTTCTCTCTTTCTCTCTCTCGTGAAAACGAGCGAGCTTTTGCGCCCGGGCCGCTAAAATTACCGTGGGTTCTTCGAGGCGGCTGCGGCGGCTCCCTATTTTTTGCCGCCAACTCCGGGCTCTGTGAGCCGCGGCTGGCCGGGCTCGGCGCAGGCAGGGAGTCGCGTCTCGGAATAGCAAAGCGGCGTCGTCTTCGCCCACAGCGCGACGAGGGAGCGCCTTCTTCTCTGTCGGGAACGAGCGCGTCGGGCACCTCTGTGCGCGCCTTCCCCGCCCGCCGTCCTATCCGCCCAGCGAAGAAGTTAGCGGCACGGCTAACTCTTCGCGTCTCCCCGAAGTCCTGGCAATGACTGCCTCTTTTGTGCCGTCTCTCACTGAAGCCCATGTCGCAAGACCTCGCCTTTGAGAGCGACTGGACTTTGCCGCTCACCTAAGCGGCTGTTTACAAAAGAAAGCCGTTCGCGGCCGCCTTCTCTGGAGCACAAGACGGTGTTAAGGGACGTTAACGGGAAACGATAAATTACATCTTTAGCTTCGAATGATGGAGTGCCTGTTTTACAGCGAAAGCTGTTATGAGATCACAACAAGGGCCGGTTTTGGCGCCGTAGTTGTCCGCCGCCGCCGCCGGTGTCCGTAACCGCTATCGCGTGAAATAAATAAAACGCAACGAAATAAGAAAAAATATCCACGATGGAATGAGGTTCGAACCTGGTTACTCTGCGTGCGAGCCCAGTATTCTACCTCAGAGCCATGCCGGTGCTTGAAGCTACTTTGCAAGAACACCCTTCACAGGCTTCATGTCGCGAAGGACATTGACATATGTTATGTAGCGTAATGCGAATTACGTAACTAGTGGGTCGTTTAAAGCTTCCAACCCATTACAAAGGGCTCTGCCATAATTCTTCATCGTCATCAGCCATCGCATCAACAAAGTGCACATAATGCCTTACGGATGGTACCTCGCTTCTCCGCAGAAAGACGAGTAATGTCGTGGTGGGTGCTTCCCAACTTCACAAAAATTATGATTTGTGGCGTAGAGGGTACGTTGCTAGTGTACCTGTATTAGTAGCCCCCAGAGAGTTTATAACGGCCTCTAGAAATTCCGCTCTTCCAGCTTTCGCTGTGACTGTGCTGCGCTTTCCGCGCAGGCCTGGCGTTTTGAAGTTTTCTTCCTGTCGCTTTGGCGAAGTTCATTGGCTTTCTAGTCGGATATATTTGTCGGTGTATGCATCATAAGTTCATTTTAATTAAATCCGGTTATTATTAAGTTATATGAAGTGGAGGCGCACGTACAGAAATCAAACAAGGCATATAATTCGACGCTTCGGCCGGGGACCAAAGGCCGGTCCCCGGCCGAAACGTCTAATTCTCGACTGCTGACCAGAAGGTAGCAGTATCGAATCTCGGTCGCGGCGGCCGCATTTTCGATGGAGGCGAATACGCTAGAGGCCCGCTAACTCAGATTTGCGCACGTTAAAGGACCCCAGGTGGTCGAAATTTTCCGAAGCCCTCCACTACGGCGTCTCTCCGAATCATATCGTGGTTTTGGGACGTTAAAACCCAACAATTATCGTAATTTGTCTCCAGTGCAAATGAGTCTATTTCGTTCCCTTACACGCAGTAGCGTTGGGTACAATCCACACCTTGTGTTGGACCGTAAAACTCCTCGAAAAGTTGGATGCTTCCACTCCTTTCTTTCTTTTTTTATGTCCTGTGTTATTGTAATGAAGACGAACGCGGAAATATGAACGGAAGAAAGCTTTTTTTTAAGCCTACATAATTAATTCTCACTTGAAACGGGTACGCAGGATTCATCGTTATATCGTTCGCCCCTTTCCGCGCACGTGTCGTCGCTGTGAACAACAGTTGGCCTTTCCCCCCTCTTCTTGTTTCTTTTTATTATCCAAATAAATATTCATGAGTCAACGGAAATGTTACAGGCGCCACGCTTGCGTCCAGGCGCATGCATACTCGCATTCTAATTTACCCCGTCTTTCTCGCCGCCTTTCAGTGTTTTAACCAGTCAACCTCTCGCGGCTTCCCAACGTCTCCCGTTGTCTTCGTGTTTCCTACGCGCGTAGCCGTCAACACGTTCGTGTTGCTTGTCGAGCCTTGCGCTGGCGTAGAAAGCAGCTGGCGTCTGCAGGAGAATGAAAAAAAAAACAATGGGCTCAACCCCCCTCGTTCTTTCCAGTGCTTTTCCTTTTGTCTCACAGAGACCAGCAGGCTAGCTATACATATAGCCCGGCGCGCACCAAAGAAAAACACCGAGATATATATACGTGCGAGTGCGCGCGTTGATTCAAGAAAGCCTCAGGTGATGAAAACGGACCGCAGCCGTGAATAAATCTCGGGGCTTCGCGAAGCGTACGTGCGTGCGTGCCTGCAAGCTGGGTGAGCGCACTCGCTCTGCCTAGTCGTCATTAATGCCGTGCAGCGTTGCAGAAGCCAGGAGCGACCGTCGCGTTCACAAAACGCAACAGGAGTATAAGAATGGCGCTTAATTAACCGGTGCTTGATTACTCTATCGCGTTTGTACCTATCGTATCGCGTTGAGTGAAATTGCACGCTTTGTATCTTACATCGTTGACCACGGTGGCCGTCACATTCGCAGAACCAACGCTACGCAAGTATAAGGGCTGCACGCAATATGCCACGACTTGGCTATCATACCGAGTCATGACATTGCACGTATCTTG
Source organism: Rhipicephalus sanguineus (assembly GCF_013339695.2). NCBI lineage: Eukaryota > Metazoa > Arthropoda > Arachnida > Ixodida > Ixodidae > Rhipicephalus > Rhipicephalus sanguineus. The sequence continues at coordinate 133,984,671 of NC_051181.1, read as the reverse complement.
CCTCGTCGGGACGAATCGAGTTGTACGGCTTTACATCTTGCGTCGTTGAGGAGAATGGCTGTCGCATTCACAGAACGCAACACTATTAAAACGGATGCGTAATTCATCGCCTTTGGGCTGTTCTCTTGAATTATATTGCGCCTACTAATATTGTATCGCGTAGTATATGAGATCGTCTTGCACGGCTGGGCATCATTTATGGTTGAGCACAGAGGCAGTCGCGTTCACAAAGCGCTTCACACGTACAAGAAGGGCGCGCAATTTGCGGCTGCTTGGTCATCCTATCGTGTTACTTTGCATCTAATGTGTCGTGTCGTATCTCGTTGGATAGTACCCAGTCGAGTTTTATGGCATTGTACCTTGTCGTAAGTGTCGCGGCAGGGATTCGACCCCGCGACCTTCGGGTCAACTTTCAAGCCCCATAACCACTATGCCACCGCGGCGGGTAACCATGCTGTTGGCCGTTGTATGCTTGTACAGACGCCCGCCGCACACTGCGCCTATTTCCGTGGTCTTCTAAAGCGATCACATTTGTTCTCTTTCTTTGCCGTTCGTAGCAGGGTGCTTCGAGTCGTTCGTGAACCGCTTTAACCACGAGTATCCAATCGAACCAAGTCCTTCTATATATGAATAGAAGGCTGACTCTGTTTTCTGCCACGCCGCTCTCTGTTTTAGCAACGCGCAGGTAGAGAAAAGCGGAGAAGGGGCGGAACAGGTGGGGAACAAAGTTGAAAGAGCTAGCCCTCGTGCACGTATACGAAAGAGCCTTTGTGGAGCCAGTTATTTTCTCCGCATCAATACGGGCCGCTGACGTCATATGCCGGACGGACGAGAGTCTACCACTCCTCCCATCCCTCTCTACTGCTATCGCTCTTCGTTTCCCACTGCTTATATCAGTAGCGTGTACTGAACAGGTTTGTTAAGAAAGGCAGCGATGCAGGTGATGAGTTTGTCGGGTGAGGGAAAAAAACGGCGACAGCAGGGGTGTTTATTCAGCTTCGAGAAACGCGTGAGACAAGAAAGCGAAATCTTCATGTTCGCTTGCGGAAGCAAGCGTGCGCGTTTACGGCTCTGACCGCCGCAAAACAGCGCCCGAAGAAAAGTGGTGCGCGCTTTGTGAAGTTTCGCTGCGCGAACAGCCACCTTCTTTTCACTACTCGGAACCGACGTGGCTTAACAATTGTAAATAATGGCTTTGCTTCCTTTCGGCATTGTTTGTTGAGACTACGCCGACTCCACGACTTGGGCAGGGTGGCTTTGGTGAGAACACGTATAGAAAAACACAGGTACCGGTTCGTTGCTGAGTCGGCCTCGTTCTGACGAGAACTCTTTTGTTCGAGTGCGGTTGGGGGAGGTTATACGTGTGCTGGGATCTCGTTAAAAAAATTAGGAGCCCTTTCCCTATCGGGGAAAGGGGGGTCGGGGGTGGGGCAAGCGAAGTTGGGTGAGTGCGTGCCCCACGTGCTATTTGTCTTTATATCTTCATACTGCATTGCGCAATTCTTCATCCTAACTTTTTCGTTCATTCATGTCGGGAATCGGACCGTCACCATGATTAGCGGCGCGACACTTCTGTTGCTGCAGGCAACAACGACTGCCATGCGTGAAATAATGAGGTGCAACAATGAACTGTGGCAACGTTTGTGGCAAGTGATGCGGCAAGTGAAGGCGGCAAGTGATGCGATGCCATGATAGCTGGACACTATGAATATATGATGTTAAGTAGGCGACGCAGACAGAATTCGCAGAAGCGGCTAAAGTTGCACAGTTGCCATGGCATTCTCTGTCTTCGACTCACGACTGCGATATTCAGATAAGCAGTAGTAGCTAAATTATTACTACACGGTATAACCCACGTTATTTCTCCCGGCGTGTTGCAACGGCATCGACTAGGGCAGCGGACATTATACGCCGTCAGCATTGTACTTCGATATGGCGGCACATTGCAGCAAGTACGACAGTGCGTCAGCATTGTAGCTTCTCCCGCCATTGAACCTTTATGTGGACACCACTTCTTTCTTCCTTTTCTTCCTCAATGCCTCTCGCACGCACATTGCCATCCGTATCATTTTCTTTCTCTGAATTATCTACAATCGACTCGTCGGGATCGCTTACACACTTCTGCATACAGAATGGGTCGTTCGCGGGATTTGGGTAACTAACCTAGCCCTGCCGCAAGCCTTCTCCTGTGTGTACTCGCGGAGGGTTGTGTGCTTTCGCTGTGTGCCGCTCGAAGGCTAACAAATTGGCTTCGAGCGGGCCGACTCCTCTCAACTCTTTCCGGACAAATCGTATTAGTCACGCAACGGTAACAGGACGAGAAAGAAGGTAGGGGGGATGGCACGCTCGCGCCACGGCTGCGATGACGTCACCCGCTTGGCATTGATTCCCCCATCCCACAATGCGATGTCTCGTCTTACGAGTGGCTCGCTGCACCGCACAGCGCGAGTGCTTTGCGGTGAAACTGACTCGATGCTGACAGTTGGTAACGTTGGTAGTTTTGTTGTCTGTCACTTATTATTTTCTTTTTCTGGATGAGACCGAGGGTGGCTGTGTGGTCGACGAGGAACTGGGAAACCCCACCTTTACGTCATTTCATTTTTCAAATGAAGTGCGTGATCTATGTTGTACGCAAACGAGGTTGAAAGGGTGCAATATTTATGTTTGGCATGACCGCGCTCTCAAAACAATTCTCATTGAATTACTGGTTCTGACGCAGCAATTAATTATCTAGCTTTTTTACAAATTTAATTGACAATTCTACCTTCCTTTCATTACATTATTTATGAAAGGAACGAGAGGTTGTATGTATGAGAAATGAACTATTACAGTTATGGATAAAATATTGACGTTGCAACTTGTGCAGTGCTCACCGTGACTATCGGGAGACTTTTGAGGCTGCAATCCTCGTGCATACATTTCGGCGTTGAACTTTCAGTTATTAACCAATTATCTATATTTTGTCTTTCGCATTAACACTGACTTTGTTTGTTACAACGTACGAATAAATAGTATCTCTGTGCGGTAATTACGCAGTTTAAGTTGATTCCAGTAAATTTCATCTCGCGCACGCTTTTGTTTACGTGTGGGTATAGGTATGTGTGTCTTTGAGTTTGTGCGTGCGTGTGTGCGTACAATTCCGTAATAACAGCACTCAATGCTACTTCGGCAGTGGTAACCACAAAGCCTTGAGTCAACAAAAACAGGTGCAGCCTAATATGCCCGCGTCGACGACACATAGCCGTAAATGCTGGTTTACCAGTTAACACGGATGATTCAAGAGTTTTTATCTCTTTCCTTTTTTTCTCTTGCTTGAATCGAGCTATAGCGTCTCTTTATCATCGTGGCCTCATAATTTATTTTCGTTTTCTTGCATTCAACCGCCCAAATGTTTCCATTTATTACTGGAGTAGCATTCGATCGCGATTGAATGCAAGTTGCCGAACTCGCCCTATATGTGCGCCTTGCCGCATTGCATTGGTGCATTGCGGCGGAGCACGAAGCTTGACAGCTTCCAGGACTCCGTTTTCTTTGCGGCGCATTAGTCGACTAGCGTGCGTAGTCGCACTAGATAAAACATCGTTTGTGAAATCCAAGTGCCATTTTAAACCTTGCCATCGATATCCCTATATATGTAAAACAGTGGAGGGCTGTTTCGCCCCAACTACCAATTTCTTCATTATTTGTTTTCTTTTCTTTTTTTTCCATGGAACATTAAGCTCTGTGAAAGTTATCATTTTGTCCTGACAGAGTGAGACGGCGTCTGTCGATCGTACTTCGATTAGAGAACCGCAGATATCGTCTTTCGCAACACATACTAAAAGATAAAATAAAAAATAAAGTAATGGCTTATAGTCTGGAAAAGGAAGCAAGATAAAAACAGAGTGACGGAATAGCGTTTCGCAAGCTTTGTGCCAGGTTTGCGAGCCCCACGAAACGACAGGCTGGCCTTGGCGCCTGTGGCGTGTTGACCACCTATTGCGGGAAAGCCTTTGTATTGAACTGTGCGTGTGTGTGCCACACGGCACTCTCGCAGCAAGTGCCGCTTTTTGGGGGAAATTAATTGGAATTGATGCGTGGAAATGTTTTCTTTTTTTGTCGCCGTTCATATAGCTGCATTTTTCGTTGATTCCCAACTCGCGTGCACTTATACGAGGCGACTGATCGTATGCACTTTCCATGGGCAGTAATGTAAATAAGTATAGCGACACCCAACTTGACGTTTCGGCTAGAGCTGTTGACTGTTCCTCTCCTACTCTATTATTGGCTAGCCAAAGACTCTAAAGAAGACGAATTTTTTCGAGGGGCTCGTTTCTTTGTTAGACACAACCAATTGAATCCGCGTAATTCGAAGGTTGTGTGTTCGGATCCCAACGACGGGAAGGGTGATTTTCCGTCCACTTTAATTCATTTCAATTTACCTCATAATTACTACGCTATACAGTTAAGACAATTTATGTCTCTTATGCTTTCCTTGAGCTGTTGGATTCATTTGGTTCTAGCTAGAACCTTGTCTCACCAAAGAGATACCGTACTTCTTCGCATCCTATGCAAAGCGTATTTTGACGTGATGTACTGCAACGTCTGTAGTGCAATATTTCATAGAGAACTCTTTATGTCCCGCAGTATAAAACGCGAGGGTCCACCTCGGTGGTACAGTGGTTACGGTGCTCGGCTGCTGACCCGAAGGTCGCGGGTTCGATCCCTACCGCGGCGGTCGCATTTCGATGAAGGCGAAATGCTAGAGACCCGTGTACTGTGCTATGGCAGTGCACGTTAAAGAACCTCAGATGGTTGAAATTTCCGGAGCGCTGTACTAGGGCCTGGCTCCTAATCATATCATGGTTTTGTTACGTAAAACTCCACAAACTATTATTATTGGTAGTAGCATTAAACGCGAGCGTCGAACACTCGCAATTGGTCGCCCCTACACGGATTACTTTCGCAAACGTACTGTTAGACCTTTTCACTTGAATCGTCCATCATGCGTTCAGTGTCACTAAGTCAAGAGTTCAATGGAAACCTGCATGGTCGGGAACATGAATGACAACAGTTAAAAACAGACACCGACCACGAAAGTTTATAAAGGTAAAATACGTGAACAAAGTCCCCGTACGGGAGCCGAAACGCCGTTGATATTTATAAACTTAGGTGGTCGGTTTCCATTTTTAATGCCTGTCATGTACGGTATGGTGTACATATATTTTAAAAACCATTTGGTACTTCGGCATCTATCGAAGCTGCTGTTTGTCTTGAATGAATGAGACAACTATTCGATGCATTTTAACATACTTGGACTCTTTCGGATACGTTATCTTAATTATCACTTAGGAGTTCCTGTTGAGAGTGAGCTATGCATTTAATTACGTATCAGTACGCGTGTATACCACCTATATAGATTATACCTTGCACAGGGGTCAATGTTGATGAATTTCTCGTGGTTTGATTGTTGAACTAACGCTATTTATCTCGACTGCTGACCTAAAGGTCGCGACAGTGAACCCCGGCGGCAGCGGCCGCATTTCGATGGAGGCGAAATGCTAGAGGATCGTGTACTTAGATTTAGGTGCACGTTGAAGAACCCCAGGTGGTCGAAATTTTCGGAGCCCTCCGTTACGGAGTTTCTGACAACCATATCGTCGTTTTGGGACGTAAGACCCCAACAGTTATTATTTAACGCTAGTTACAAGGGGCGATAACCTAATTCGTCAACCTATCCGACTCCTCGTGTATGAAACGAAGTTACAGTCGAAACCCGCGATAACGAAATCCCGAGAGAACGAAATTCTCACCGCAACGAAATATTTTCGGAGCACCGGCGAACGCCCATAGGAGTCAATGCATTTCGTAACTCGCGACTACGAAAGATATTTATACCGCAGTCCCTCATTAACGAAATTTTTGAAACACGAGTGCGCAAATAATCTACTCTCGCAACATTAACTACATTCGAAAACTGCTGAAATGCATTCATGCTACACTTAAATTGTGCAAAACTATCGCTACAGCCCACTTGAGAAGCAGCCGCCATCATTGTTTACAAAAAAACATCAAGCTGGCGGCAATGATGATGATGATGATGACTTGCCGAACCACCTGCTCGTTATCGCGGACTACGTAGCCAAATCCACATTCCTCATGGAGTTTCGTTCGTTGGCTTGGCTCTGTACTTGGCTTTGTCGGCTTCGCGCGCACATGGTCGCGTGTGTGGAGCCATTTGTGGAGCGTTTGCTTGGTCGCTTGGTGCAACGTGAACTGTGTTGCGACTGCTTCATCCGATTTCGCTGCTTGCGAAGGTGCCGCCTCCAACGAAAAATCGGAAGTTCATCACGCTGGAAGATAAGGCTGCAATTATCAATGAGGTGGAAAAGGGCAGGAAAAAAAATGGACATCGCCGAAGAATTCGGCGTTGCGTGCAACTCACTGTCCACGATTCTGCGCTGATCCGCGCTGATTCAGCGGAGCCGGAAGAAGGTTCGCCTGTAGACGCACTTGATGACGGTACTGGTGACAGCTGCCGCTGTCACTGACCAGTGCATGGGGCGAACTTTGTGTCGTGGCAAACGAGATTCCCGATCGAGAGGCATGAAATTGTTGCATGGTAAGGCCCGCCAAAGCAAACTTACTAACTTTTGGAAATAAAATGTGTTTGTTGTAAATTCCGTGTCTTTTCTCCCGCATTCTCGCGCCAACGAAATTCCCGCAAGAGCGAAATTTTGTGCTTTCCCCGCCGATTTCGTTATTGCGGGTTTCAACTGTATACTTCAACCTAATATGTGTACGCCATTTGTAGATGGTATTCGCCCGAAATCCATGGCTGCACCTGGATTTTTTCGTCCTCGGGTTTTTCTCCCTCCTCTCCCGCTGCAATCGCATCACCCTTTCCACCTTTGTCACCGTGGACTTTCTGTCGCTGCAGCTCGCAGATAAGCACCGCTCCTTTATCGGTCCTACCGGGCCAAAGCCGTCGAGTGGGGCTGCGATAACGGAGCATAGTTGCCGGGCGATACAGACTCGGCCCGGTCACTTGCGAAGGTGCGTGCTCCCGAGTGCCTTTGTAGCCGCATTTGTATCTTTTATTTTTAAAAGTTGCCTTACCATCCAAATCGCCCGAACTTTCACCGCGCTTTGTGCGTGGTCTTGTTAGTTGGGTCGCGGTGCTCGTCCTTTTTTTGTGCGCGTGCCACTCGGGGGAAAATACGGCCAGCTGGAACGCCGGTGGACCGCCGACTACCGCTCGCGCGAATCGCTACCGCGCGGCTGTATTGACCCGGCTAGCTATGCATAAGCAAGTCCTGAAAAACGAAGGTGGGTCCATCTATCTGCCCAGCCATGTTGTTCTCGACTGGGCCGTGCGAGACCAGCACCGACAGTGATTCGTGTTGTCTTACTTTCAACGTGTTTTTATGTTTCACGCGTGTCTTATGGACTGTTTAACGATATCCAACATTTACTTCTTTCTCGTTATTTGTTGACCTCCCTGCCTTACTCCATATTTCTCACTGCGCTCGCTATGACGCCCAGCGATGCCCGCTCCGGATGCTTTTGGACCAACTGGACTCATAATTTTCCATAAACAAGATTCTAGGACCTTGGACATGTGCTTCGAGGGCGCAGAAGGCAACTAAATCGCTGCTGAAGTACCTAAAATCGACTAAACTGAGTGACCGCCTGCAGACTGGATGTGCTTCCCCTAGTGTGCTTGCGATCCTGTCCATCTCTCTATTTTCTTCTGTCTCTCTTTTCGCCCCTTTGTCCCTCTCCCCCGGTGCAGGGTAGCAAACCGGACGTGCGTCTGCTTAACCTCCATGCATTTCGCTGCTTCCCTCCCTCTTTCTCGCTCGGTTTCGCTCAACATCATTTGCACATTGTATGAACTAACTAAGATTCATGATGTATATTGCTGTGGCAACGAATGCGTCGGTAACTAGACGATGTCTTTGAGAGTATGCTATTGGCGAGCTATATGGACGCAGAACTATGTTCAGCGCAAAGGCAAGACACGTGTTCTTTGTGGAGTAATTTTTTTTTTAGTTATCCAACCACGACTTACGCATTCTACCGAAACAGCGGGTATATATTAGCTTATCGTCCGTGACGGAAGATGTCGCTGGAGTAGTTAGTGACGTTATTTGTGTTCGTTACGTAGCGGCGGATGGCCACAACTTGTGATCCAAGCACAAATGCAACAATGCGAGCTCGAATGTGCATGCTTAAAACATCACGATTTCATCTCCTGTGAACGATTGTAAGCAGAGACCCAAATGACCAAAGCCGTATAAACTGGACATCTTTTAGTTTTTTTGTTTGCTCACCGCATAGAGAACTTTCTCCAAGATATATCTTGGAGAAAGTTCTTGGTGTATATATATATATATATATATATATATATATATATATATATATATATATATATATATATATATATATATATATATATATATATATATACAGGCACGTAGGCAAGGGGGGGCCCGGGGGCCCGGGCCCCCCCCGAAATTCGTCCAGCCTTTTATGTTCCCGGGCAATTTTTTTTCTTTTTGCCATGAAAAGACTTTCTTTCGAATAATTAGGCCTTGGGCCCCCCCCGAAAAAAAATTCTGGCTACGTGCCTGTATATATATATATATATATACACTGTGCTTGTCACTTTCCCGTCGTGGTAACCTTACCGTGCTCGGCTGCTGACCCGAAGGATGCGGGTTCGATACCGACCGCATTTCGATGGACGCGAAATGCTGGAGGCCCATTTACCTTGCGGTGTCAGGGCACGTTAAAGAACACCAGATGGCCGAAGTTTCCGGAGCCCTCCACCACGGCGTGCCTCATAATGATATCGATTATGGCACGTATAAAACCCCAGATAATAAATTATTATCACTTCTATCGAATATCTCCAGAAACAACCTTCGAAATATAAGGACATCCCTACGTATTCATTCGTGCTTATACTATTTAGTCGTTCTGCTTTTAATGTAAGGTTTATGAAACATAAGAAGAAAAAAAAACATCGCTTAAAACTTTGCGTTATTGCATTATTTTGCTGTTTTCTTGTCTTGAGAATGTCGACGATCCGAGAACGGTGGCGTTGACCGAGTCAGCCGCGTACAAAAGCGCTAGAGGTGACTGGACTCCACGATTGGGGATAAGGTTCACTCGGTACATGCGTTAACTAATCAGCAGGCAGGCATACAGAAAATCAGAGAGGAGGAGCGCTCCCAGTGAGAACAGGGGGGGAGGTTTCAAGAAGAAGAAGATGTTTAATGAAGAGCAAGGAGGAGACGTGGGCCTAGAAAGCGGGTTTCTAGCCTGCTACTCCTTAAGGGGGTAAGGGGAAAATGTGTTGTAGACGTACGCGCCGGGCTGACAGCTTTCTTTATTTAACAAAAAAAAAAAGCCACGTTGGTAGTCGCTTAGACGTCAGAGCAGCCAATGACGGGCTTCGCAGCGTTCCTTAGACGGGAAGCCAAAAGTTAACGGCCTTAGGTCGAGGTTACGTCTTCGTCGAAGAAGCCAAACGCCCGCGCAGTTTTTTACTCCGACACCCAATAGAGTCCTTCCTCCCCTGCACTGTCGTTTTCTTTTCCTTCTTCTTCTTTTTAATTTTTTTTTGAAAGAGCATTCATTTTCAACTAGCAGCAACGCCAAAGCACACCACGAGGTATTTTAGCCTCACGGGTCGAGGAGCCATGGAATCTGAACTGCGGTGCCGATGCTCCCGAGGCGCACGCGATGACGGATTGGGGGGCGTTGTTTCCTTGGTGCGGCAATTGTTTCGACACCGCGCGTTGCTTTTCTGTCTCTTGCCTTTCCCCTTTCTTTTTTTTTTTTGTTCTTTTTCTTCGGCGAACCGCGCGCTCTCGCCACCTACGATGTTCGCGACTTCGGGAAGATATGCGTCAGTCGCGATTGCAGCGAGAGGGAGCGCGGCGACCGGGTGCCGGCGAGACGTGTAACGTCTCGAGGCCCGAATTATGATTGAATGCTGACGAATGCGTCTTATTTGCAGTACTTTAGTACTCGGCGCTGGATTCTTTGGTGAAAAGAAAGTTAATGTGGTACGTTATTGCTTTGTATACATGCACGTCATCTAGTGAGCCGCGATAGTCACGGGATAATCTAAATAAATATTCATTTTGCAGTTAATCATAAGGCATTTTTGTGTTTGAAAAGAGCGTTTAATCACCTACTCGAAGTGTATGCGCTAGGTACGCATTGACCGCAAGCATTACGATAAATGAAAATTGTTTAGCCATAGTTATTAATGGCTCGTCGAACTTCGCCGGCCAAACATGGTACAGTGTCCCTAATTAAGTGATCCTCCTTAACGCTACGCACCACATTGATGGTTAAATGAATACTAATGAGCATGGACGGATGGTTGAACTGGCCTAAAGCTGAATATTTGTCTTTCGTTTTTTTTTTTTTTTTCATTAGCCATCACTAGTCACAATTGGTCCGTACGCCGCGCTGGTGCAGTGGTTATGGTGCTCGGCTACTGACCCTATAAGGTCTAGGAATTGAATCCCGGCCACAGCGACCGCATTCCGATGAAAGCAGAATGCTAGAGGCCCGCGTACATATTTTAGGTGCACGTTAAAGAACTCGCGATGGTCTAAATTTCCGAAGCCCTCCACTACGGTGTGCCTCATAATCATATCGTGGTTTTGGCACGTAAAACCCCCAGGTGTTATTATTACACAACTGGCCCAAAGCAAATGGAGTACATACACGGCGCATGGAAGGGATAACGCACGGTCCGCCCGTACTACAGCGTGCGCTCGAGGCCGAGAGAAAACTTCGCATTCCTTGCCCCTCGCCGCGCTGGGTTGGTTGACGAAAAGTATGCGGCACTGTTTGTTTTCGTTCCCATTTCTGCAACGGTGCTGGCGTTTTTATTGCGCTGTCGGAGTCGTTCAACGCCTCGTCCGCGGGCGGTCTGCAGTGAGTGTGTGCCGTTTTCGCCGGCGAGGAATTTGAATCTTCGTGGTGGTACACGTTTGTCGGGGCGGCCCTACACGCGTGTGGCAGAATTCTTGCGGCAGCGTGTAATACAAAGCCCGCCGTGCGATTGCTTATGCAGTTATGCGTAATGGAGAGAAAGAAGGGGTGTGTCTGGGTTGTAGATTTGAAATACCTTGAGATGTATGGAGATGATGCTGTTGGTGTTTTGTGTCGTTCCTCTTGGCACGCCGGTATCGTTTGTTATGCTGAATCTCATTCAGCACCTGCTGCTGTTGTGCGTATATACTTAGTCTATAATGTATTCAACCGCATTTATTTTGCTAACCGAGGCTAACTGTGTGTATACAGACTTCCTTAGCCCGTGTTTCTTTTGATGTGCTTATTACTCCTTATGTAAGCTGCAGCCATGGTTCCGCTTAAGCTCGGTTAACTTACCTCAGGCCAGGATTTTTTTTCGTGGGAGGGGGGGGGGGGAGGACTAGCCTCCCCCCCTTGCTACAGGCCTGACTTACATGTTTATCTTGCATGGGGTGGTATATACACAGTGGAAATTGGGGTAGTACCGATGTTTATGTCTACGCCCTTATTACTGTTTATATTTACCTTAAAGGATGTTTAACGACCTTAACCACCAGATATGTCCTCACTACATGCCTGCATAGCTCTGGCGTTTGCGTAGATTCCGGAGCACTAAATAGCTTAGCCGGTAGTTTAGTAGGTAACGTGTTCGCGCTGCTAAGCTCGAGGGAGCGGGTTGGATTCCCTGACCACGGCGGCTGCATTTCGATGGGGTGCGTAATGCAGGAAAATCCGCGTGCTTAGATTTGGGGGTCAAAATTGATCTGGAGCCCCCCCCCCCTCCTCCTCCTCCTTTCGCGTGTCGCATATCGCAGTTCTGGCGTGTAAAAGCCCAGAAATTAACTAAATTGACTAAACAGCCGTTTTCGATAGTTTTTCATGCATAGTTCTTGTATTTTGAGGAGCCGGAAACTGCGACGAAACAAAAATGTGCTTTTTTTTTTCTTCGGCCTTTTACAAAATGCAAAGAAAGAAAGAAAGAAAGAAAGAAAGAAAGAAAGAAAGAAAGAAAGAAAGAAAGAAAGAAAGAAAGAAAGAAAGAAAGAAAGAAAAAGAAAGAAAGAAAAAGAAAGAAAGAAAGAAAGAAAGAAAGAAAGAAAGAAAGAAAGAAAGAAAGAAAGAAAGAAAGAATCTGTAGACCTTGTCAGGCAACAACTGCGGAACGCAGAATTCTTTCGCAAAAAAAAAGAAAAAGAAAAAAAGAAAATGGAAACGTAAATTGCGAAATGGAAGTTTGTTCGCACGTACAATAAGTGTAATGACCTTCCGCTGAGCGCGTGTTCTGCTACCTTGCACCTACCGGCTTCAGGTTTGACATACACCTTTTTTTCTTTTTCAGTCACATTTTATTTATATTCTTAGTATATCGCGCAGTGCAGTCAGGCGTGATCCGACGGAAAAAAGAAAAAGGTTTTCCGACCGAATGCGCCACAAATCACGTATAAATTCGCCCGTTATGGGTATGCTGAAAGATTTACGTTCGATGCATCCGCTGCCACTAAAACCTTGAACTGCATGCGTGCCATCGCCCCTCGCAGGCTCCTCGCTCCGTCTGTACAAACCGTAAGCGCATGACACTGGGCGATCCCCGAGTCGGTAGAATACGGTAAATCGCTTACAACATTTTCACTCCGTGTTATCTCCGTTTCTTTTTTGCCCCAAGATCGGCACATGTGCATCGTGTACTTAAAGGGCCCCCAATCAATCAACCTTCGAAAATACAAAGAAACGGGCGCGTTATCCTCTCCTGCATGGCGTTTCCCGTCTTTTCGTCACAATTCGTGGCGACAACGGCCTGTTCACGTGACGTCATGGGGAAATAAGCTCTCGATTGGTCCGTATACGAGGAATATCACTTGCGATTTGTCTCCCACCGTGCTTTGCCATGCGCTCGCACGCCGGTTCTTCCTTGTCTCGCACGACTATCGCGCGGTTCAACCGATTTCACTTCGTCTTGCGCATTTTTCGGCTGCGCAGGCGGAGATAACAGCGTATAGCCGAAAAGCGCGAAATCCCGATAGGCTCAACGCTTAGTGCTGTCATTGTCCACGTGTTTCACGAAGAAATAAGTGGCGAGGAGGAGATAGCCCCTGCAGGAAGTGTAGTGAAGACGAGAGAGAGAGAGAAACTGCTCTCTCGTCTTTGAACCCGGAGTTGTTTAGTGGCCCTTTAACTATCTAAACTTCACTTATCGCGTCGGATTGTTTGTGCAGCCCCGTTCAGTTCGCACTTATCAGGCGATTCTCGTCTCCCGTGTACTCTGTACCAGCCGGTTCAGATTCCGCAACTTGCGACTGTGATTGTGATTCCTTCCATTCAGGTCAACCTCTATGCGTCCCCGCTCCCGTAACATCGACAAAAGGCGTTGTCTCCTTAGTTCGACCGCGATGTACTTCGATACCGTTATCTGACCCTCGACGAACACCGAAGTTTCGCTTTGTTGTAGAGGTATTGTGGTTGCCCCTATTGACTTTAATACTTGGTACTGGCCCTGGGCGGATGAGAAGCAGTCATCGTTGTTCGAGTGAGTTGCGACGTCTTTTCTGGTCTTTCTTTCTTTCTTTCTTTCTTTCTTTCTTTCTTTCTTTCTTTCTTTCTTTCTTTCTTTCTTTCTTTCTTTCTTTCTTTCTTTCTTTCTTTCTTTCTTTCTTTCTTTCTTTCTTTCTTTCTTTCTCTTGTTACGTGAGCGTGTGCACGTTCACCGATGGGTTGCTTGAGTGTCGGATACGTAATAATAATTTCTGGAAATTTACGTTCTAAAATCGCGATGTCATTATGAGGCTCTGCGTACACTATAAGAAAAAAAGGGGGTATGTGGGACTCTTTTCGGTGAGTCCCGACTTTGCACGTAAATGACTCTCTTTAACGAAAGACGTTAACTCTTTTTGCCTCCCAAGACTCTCCGAAGAGAGTACATGTTATCCAAAGAGAGTGCACATATCTCTCACGAAAGTCAGAAGTCACGAAATGGGTCAAAGGACTATTTTTCTTTTCTTAGTGTGATTGGGGACCGCGGATTAAGTTTGACCACCAGAGGCTCTTTAGCGTGCAGCTAAATCTAAGTACACATGTATACTCGCATTTTGTCCCCATCTAAATGCAGCAGCCGTGACCCGGAATCGAACCCGCGTCCTCACGCTTAGCAGTGCGAAAGAGTACGGTATACGTGAACGGAGGAATGAATCCCTCATTTGTGTCACCGCGATGCTTGCAAGCAGGTGGCATTTATAAGCAACGTGATATTCACAGAGATATTTACAGTTGTGCGGGATGTTCACGCGTTTGGCGTCGTTTATGTCGTCTGGGATTGCGCCCCTTTTCGTTTATTCTTCTTTTTTTTTTTGTCAGCGTACGTAAGCGTGCTTCGTTGCCATGGTTTCCCGGTTTCGTGTTTTCCTTTTCTCATTCATATCATGGCACGCAACAACATGCTTGGAAGAATTAGAGCGAAGGGTGTGGAAGCGTGTTGCCGCAACATTGTAACACCAGATTCATTCATTCATTCATTCATTCATTCATTCATTCATTCATTCATTCATTCAAAATGTCATAATTCCTTTTTACTTTAGTCTTTTGAGCTGCACAAGAATGAAGAATTGAGCAGCCGAGATGTTATTTGGCTCAATCTCTCCACGACGACCCATGTGTAACAAAGTAGAGCAGTTAGTATTACCTGTGGCGCAGAATCATTGCACAGTGCTTTTTTTTTCTTTCTTTCCTTTTTTTTTGCAAATCGCAGTGCATAGCTGTAGTACGCTAAACGCAGTGTTTTCTTTTTTATATTCTAGAATTCGTGCGTATTTTTTTGCTTTTGTATATTCTACAAATTGTACATCCGAATAGCTTGGCACGCGATGTTGGAGGAATACGTTATAAACACTACGCAGTTTTAATTACAATTCGAAGTGTAATTCTTCTTTAATTAAATAAGCCCATGAACGACTGCGTGTCGGAAGCTTAGGCTTGTTCCGTCATAAGTTCTACGAGCAGGCTTCCTCAGGTCGTGCGAATACTAACGCGTAGGCTGTTCTCCCATGTGTCGAACCAAGTCTTCCTTATTTTAATAGTTTCTAACGATGTTCCTTCATTACATGATGCAAAGTGTCCAAGTACCGAGGTGCTGTACCGTAATGGGATAATTTTGCTCTCTTGCCCTCGATGGCGTTGCTGTTTTTCTTTTTTTTTTGTCGGTAGTCTGATTATTTTTGTCCTGATTATGTATGTGACTGATTTTGTCTGTTGTGACCACCAAACTAAATGACTGTTAACTTTCTCTGCTTACAGGGCTTCCCCATGATCAGCTCATCTACCTATGAAGAGGTAGCGCTCACTGGTGAGTGTATACCCACTTCTTCGAAGCAGTGCTTGTGCCTTTGTGGCACTGCATGCTGTTGCATGTCACCGTCGTAATACACATAATGTGAATTCGAGCGAATGCCATAAGGACTTCTCGGTCGACTCTCATACTCACCTGCGTTTTCTACAAACGTCCTTCTTTGAATCCTTGCGTTGGTAGCCGCGGAGAGTTGCACGTTGAGATGAACTAATCTTTCAGATTCCTACTGTTCTTAACGAGATGACATCGTGGCGTACGGTCTCTGTTTAAGTCTAATATGATAACTGCCCAATCTTACATACGTGAGAACGGAAGACGACCTCCGGCTTTCAAGCTTCGCTTGCAAAGTTGGTGCTCTTATCGTGAAAGATGTCTTGCTGGATTGTGTGTAAGGATTTCGTCGAACAACGCCTGACGCCTTGGTCGGGGGTCAGGGTCCGTCTTTTTTCCTGAAAACCTTGTCGTTTTTGGACCCATGTGCTCAGGAACAGGGGGAAACACGAAGTGATCACAGCGATGTACGAACAGCAAGGATTGTTACTAGATTAGTAAAGCTTGTTGTTGGGCTAGTTGGTACATACTTACTGAAATACAAAAAATACGCGTACCATCGAGGAAGAATTCTGTTCTGTCTTAAATTCTTCATCGATGGTACGCGTGTTCTTTGTTTTTCAGTAAGAATGTTACTGGAGTTACGTTCCGACAAGTGTATGTGTCTTGGTCAGGGCGACAACGCAGTTGATACTTTACAAGCATTGACAAGGTTGAAATGCGTTAGGATTTGAGGTACCGCGATGTTAAGTCCGCCTTGGTGGTACAGTGGTTACTGTGCTCGGCTGCTGACCCGAAAGTTGCGGGTTCGATTCCGGCCGCGGCGGTCGCATTTCGATGGACGCGAAATGCTAGAGGCCCGTGCACTGTGCGATATCAGCGCACGTTAAAGAGCACCAGATGGCAGTAATTTCCGGTGCTCTTCACTAAGGCGTGCCTCATTATCATATCGTGGTTTTGGCACGTAAAACCCAGACATTGTTGCTGATCGTGACGCTAACAGGTGCACATCATTTCTGCGCATCGCAAGGTTCATTAAGATGGAGCTAATCAAATGAATAAAATGAAATAATGAGTACCTGTTTCCTAGCGAGCTTGCTCATTCGTTTAAAGCTATAATACTCATTGCGTCGTTTTTCTCCAGCTTGCTCGGATGCTTCTGTGCAGCACAAGTTTTTGCGCTATAGCAAGTCGTCGAAACAAGCAATGTCGCATGAGCGGACGTTTCGGCTAGGTGACTCGTCTTCATCATGACGTCAGGGCCCTGGCGAATACAGGCCCACTTGTCGAAACGTCGGCTCCAGCACTATTCCTCCTCCTTGCATGGACTAGGGAATACGGATTTGGATTACGTGGCACTAACTTATCAAACCCCGGGGTATATACGCGACTGACTCTAGAGGCACAGTCGCCTTCGCTGTGCACGATGCAGGCGAACTCGCGTTTGGCGTATAGTATAGCTGACCTAGACTTGAACGGCGCCGCTATCTCTGCCACGAAGACGTGACGCACGGGGACGGCAGACTCGTGTCGTTGCACATACACTCTTGGCCGATAACGCTATCACGTCCCGACCATTCCGTGACGTCAATGCCGCTCTTCCGCCCTTCAGTGTAACCAGCCGGTCTGACTTCTCGTCATTTCGCACTTCGTTATTGCATACTATATCTCTCGCAGCACATCCTCTCTTCTCCAACTGCCTGCGTGGCTGCTTCCTTTCTTCGCAAACAGCCCTCGTATGGCTGTCAATTTCCCCGTGTTTGCTTGTTCGTCACTCTCTCTCACTCTCTCTCTCTCTCTCTTGAGCGAGCGTACGATAAACAGCGCAGGATTGGGCTTTTTTATCTAGTGTTACTGACAACCTCCTACCTCACATTTAGGGCTGCGATTAGCATGACAAAATGGCGCCAAAAAAGAGGCAAGTCGTAAACCGTAGAAAGCTGCTGCTCCAACACTTTCTCTAACTTACCGCCGTCGCACAGAGGCTACGAGTCACGTTATGCAGCTGAGAACGAGGTTGAGGGTTCGATTCCCGTGGCTGATGCGACAGCACTTCTATGTAGACAGATTGAAAGAAAGATGGGGCACCGTGCTTTAAGCAATTGCTAACGGTCGACGCTCGTTAATGCGGAGCTCTCCAAGACGATAGAGTTTCAAGACGATAGAGTTTGGCTCCTATAGGACATGTCGGCGAGTCTGGTATAGGCAGTGGCACAGAATGTGCTCAATCGTATCCTCACAGCCGCACGATATACTGGGGGCCGTGGCCCACGGCTTCGTGCATGCGGAAGGCCACGAAAGCCCTATTGTGCTGCTTGAAGACAACCGGACTTGACGAGCGTTTGCGAACTACGAGCGCGAGTTCGTGTTGTGTTGTGTGATTCACACTAACTGTTCATGTCTTCTTTTTCTTACTCTTGTTCTTACTTCTCCATCTTATCTATTATTAACCCTTTCCCCCACCCCACGTGTAGGGTAGCCAACCGAGCCAAAGCTTATTTAACCTCCCTGCATTGCCACTTCGTTTCTCTCTTTCTCTCCTCAAGACAATCACAGTTAGTTCAAACTTTTTTAAAGCAGAACTACCGTGATAAGCTGGTTCTCCAGTGTTCAGTGGATATCAGTGGTTACGTGGCTTTCGAGACGTGCCGCTTCCTCTACGGTGTTATCGGTCGCCATCGAGAACGTCTCTCGAGAGATAAGAGCGGTCCTGATTTAGACATCGCCTCGGTAGACGGGCGCTCCCCATCGATGCTTTTGAAGCACGCAACAAAGAACGGAGACAGATATGCAGGGCACGTGCGCGTGACTGGGGTTCCAGTTTACGTCTTCGGCTTTTCGGTTCGTGCCTTCGTATGCCTTTCCAACGAGGCTGGGGAGAACCTGCACCTAGAAAGTCACGGCGTCGTTTATGAAAACGACTTCAGACCGTTCGTAGACCGCACAGTTGAAGTAGACCGCAACACTGATTGTAGGCGGGCCAGTTGGTGCATATCTGAGTGTGAAACAGAGCACGAAGATGGGACAACGGAATGAGAACACGAAGACGCAGCGATGTGTCCTTGCGTTGTCATTTCGTTGTTACGTCTTTGCGCGTAGCTTCACGCTCAGAAGTAGACCGTTTTGTCTCTTCATAAGTCACTCCCGTTTGGATGTAGAGCACCGAACTAATAATAATTTCTGGGGTACTAGGTGCCAAAACCTCGATATGTCTGTGAGGCACATCTTAGTAGTGGGCTCCGGAAATTTCGATCATCTTAAAGTAATGATTGTTGCTGTGTAACGCCCCAAAACCACCATATGATTATGAGGGACGCCGTAGTGGAGGGCTCCGAAAATTTCGACCACCTGATAATAATGATTGTCGGGGTTTTACGTACCAAAACCACCATATGATTATGAGGGGCGCCGTAGTGGTGGAATCCGGACGTTTTCATCATCTGGTGTTCTTTAACGTGCACTGACATCGCAGAGTACACGATCCTCTAGCATCTCGCCTCTATCGAAATGCTGCCGCCGCGGCTGGGATTCGATACCTTGACCTTCGGGATCATCGGCCGAGCATCGTAACCACTGTACAACCGCGGCCGGCGGCTTTGGGCGAAAAGTAAAGGAGAAACAGTCTTGGGGAAGAGGAACCTCGAGTCCATCTCTGACCAGCATGCCTGCAATCGCTGGGAACACGAATGTGGCGACTTTCCAAGCTCGGACTCTCTTTTAGACACTCCACATGACGTACGTTGCGCATACATCATTTCGAAATGATGTGGCGTTCATGCGTCAATGGGGCTGAATAGGATTGTCCGCCGGCCACTCGTGGAGATAAGTTCATCAACGGCTCTTATCGCCACCTTAGTGCCCCCACAAAAGTTGAATGACGCGAACGGCTGCAACTCGCATGCAAGCGTATTCGTAGCACAACTTTGTGGCTGGAAGAAAAAGGAGTATCTGGGGGATTTTGTAACGTTTTCTTTTTTTCAAGAACAAACGTTTCATTGACAGCATTCTTCCGGGATTTTTCGGTGCCGTGGATTATGTTGTCAAGTTTCTTGGGAATATCTCGTTTGCGTTATAAGTACAATAAAGTTTGTTTTCTGTGTTATCTGCGGTTTTAAAAGCTACAAGAATGTCAAAACGCGTGCAGTTATTCCGGCTCGCTCGTTTTCGAGGTGCAGCGAGGCTTGTCAAGCCAGTTAGAGAGAAAAAAAACGAAGCTTTAACTCAGTAAACAAGCAAACTATCGTTGTTTGGGAGGGAATAATAGTTTCTAGATTTTTGCTTGATGCACCGCATGAGGCTGGTAGTTTTTCAAGGCGTAAATAGTCAGAACACGCCTTAAATGCATGTAAAACTTCTGAAATTAAAAAAAGAACAATAAATACAACGAAGTGGAACACCATTAATAAGGCAGTCGTGCAAACGTTGGTTTATGAAGTTCTATAAACTATCGCCATGCAATGTATCGCATGCGGCACTACCGGTTCCGTCGTGCGAAGGTTGGGATGAATCTAATATACAATCCGGCTTCGCAGTAACGATGATTAACAAAAATAATTTCGCGTCCACAAGACTCGTTTGGGATGTACTTGCTTGTTTTTGCTGCGCGAATGTTGCGAGTATCGGGGGGGGGGGGGGGGGGGGGCAAAAACGTTTTCGAACGCTACCGTAGCAACTGCATGGCATACGGGGAGGATGTCCTAGATATGGCTACCGTTTCTTTTTTTTTTCTTTTTTTTTTGGGGGGGGGGGGGGGGGGGGGGAGTGTCTATATTAACTCAACGGCGCGCAGAGAGTTGAAAGAACTCGTAAAAGTTACCGCTGTGGAAGAATGCATGGATTGTTGACGCCTGCGCTTTACGACGCCAGAACCTTACACGAAAGAAGCACAAATAAACAAAAAGAGTGATGAAGACGGCGTATACAATTATATCTCTTTTCTTTCATTTACCTCGGTTCCATTGTGATGCGCGGCGTAGGGCAGACATTTTATTTATTTTTTCGCTCGCTGTTAAATTTGCACGCATTTCTCTCTTCAGCGCGCGCGGGCTCGCGTAATAATATAGACATAGCTCGAGCGGTGGTGTGTCTCTTTAAAAAAAAGAAAAATGTAGAAGACCTCCGGAAGTTCTCTGCTTCAGGGTTCGCTCTTCTGGAAACGCGTTTTAATCGCGCAAATGCAGCAGAACGTCGAATTCGATCCGACACGCCTGCGGCGCGCAGTTATCGGCGACTCTGACACCATAGCATATAGTGTGACCTGCGGAGGCACGCGCCTAAGCCCCTTTTCTCTCCCCCACTCCTGGCTACAAAAACTACAAAAAAGGTGCTTAAAAAGCGTCAAGAAAGCAGAAAAGAAAATTGAGGGAGTATATGGAGACACGCGAGAAGGGAGCCACCGCGAGGAGGGAGTCACGAGGGTTGCTCGGTGGAGGAGAGGGAAGGATCCTCGGGTAACGACGGAATGTAAGCCTCCTTTCTTCTCCCCACCTCCTCGTTACAAAAACTACAAAAAGGGTGCTTAAAAAGTGTCAAAAAAGCAAGAAAGAAGCTTTAGGGAGTATAAGGAGCCGTTAGAAGGAGTAAAGAGGGGTTTGCACCGCGAGAAGGGAGTATAACGGTGTTGCGCGGAGGAGGGTGAGGGAGGGATCCGCGGCGCCGAGGAGTTCTAACGACGGAGTCGCGTTCGCAAAACGTGCTGGGGTGCGAAAGGGGAGTGGGAATGGGTGCTCGCCGAAGATTGCGTCTGCGGATTTGACTTTTCTTTTTTTTTTTTGGGCTAAACTCGGGCGGCGGCGGCGATCGAGCCGTGCCGCTCCATCCAATATACGCTCCTAGCTGCGCGGCTGCAGAAACGGCGGAGCCTCGCAGCGTCGACTGCTGCGAGTGTGTGCGCTGTGCCGAATTCAATAGACACACGTGGCGAACGCGCTCTGTGTAGTACGAACGATTGAATTTCGCTGAGACCGTCATTGACGACGGACGGCGTGCAGCTTCTGTATTTTTTGGTTGCTTGGCTATATTTTTTTATTCACCTAATATCCGTCCTTTCGCTTGGAGTTGCCGAATTCCGCTTGAATAGTTCATGCGTATCGGTGGCTGATGAAAAATTTATGCTCATACCACCGGACGTAAGAAAAGAGTGCTGAAAAAGAGTACAAAAAAGAGCGACGAGATTATTACAAGAAAACAAAAAAAGTGAGCTTGAAAGCTGAAGAAAGTGGGGTACCGGGAACGCTGGGAGGTGGGGTTCGCTTTTAAAAGTCCCCGTATATCCCTGTTGATTATACGCTCACGGCGTTACAGTAGAATCGTTCAGCTATTTATCGATCGTTCGCGGGACGGCAGGTGCAGATATCGGTTACGTGTCGTCGACGGCTGACTGCCAAATTTAGCAAGCATTCTTCGGGAACCAATGAAAGACCAGCCGTGAAAGGAAAGAGAAAAAAAAAAATGCCGTTCGGAGGGGCGCTGTATGCCTCGGAAGCGACACACCGCCGCAGGGAGAGATGATTAGTCCGACGTTGACGCCGAATCGGGAATGAAAGCAAGTGTGATGCGGTGGTGACTTTGTGTGTGTGTGTGTGTGTGTGGAATGCGCGGGACATATCTTACGTGGTAGCGGTGACGTAGAAGCTTATCGGGAGGTGCACGAAAGATGGACCGTTTCTCGCGGGTTTTGAGGAATAATATGAAGTGAAGCATTGTTCACGTGACGATATGTACACGGTAGTGGTCGTGGGTGCGCATGGGCATTGTGGGGCTGAGCGACCTCTATTTCTTTTGCTCGTACGTTGCTCGCGGTCGAGGAAGCGGTTCCTTGAAAACGCATTTCGTTTTAATCGTGCAAGTTTAAAAATTTTTGATTATATGGTTAACTTAATGAACCACCTACCTTTATTTACACCTGGTGCGAGCCTTCGTGGCGAGGCCCCCCGTATTGTAACATTTCAATCAGGGACGATATCGATAATAATAATAATAATAATAATAATAATAATAATAATAATAATAATAATAATAATAATAATAATAATAATATAATAATAATAATAATAATAATAATATCTGGAGTTTTACCTGCCAAAACCGCGGTATGATTAGCCTACGAGGCACGCCCTAGCGGAGGGCTCCGGAAATTTCGACCATTTGGTGCTCTTTAACGTGCACTGACATCGCACAGTACGCGGGTCTCTAGCATTTCCCCTCCGCTGAAATGCGACAGCCGCGGCCGGGTTCGAACCCGCGATCTTCGGGACAGCTGTCGAGCACCGTAACCACTGTACCACCGCGGCGGACAAACGACAGCATTAAAGGACGGGAGCACTATTATTATTATTATTATTATTATTATTATTATTATTATTATTATTATTATTATTATTATTATTATTATTATTATTATTATTATTAGTCTTCCCTTCTCAGTCTTTCCACATAGTTGTATATATGCAATCTAATTTTTTATGCCCCGTCAATATTTCTCGTGTTGTCTTATTTTACTCCTCCCCTTTTGTGTTCATTTCTCTTTGTCTACGTGTTTTTGCTCTTTTTATTTCTGAAAACTGTCTGTATTGTATTGTTTATTTTTATTGTTTTTTTTTTGCGTGCGCCAGCACAAAGACCTTACGGTTGTTCCTGGGCACGTTAAATAAATCATTGATTGATTGATTGATTGATTGATTGATTGATTATTATTATTATTGTCGTTGTTGCGCGCATTTCCGGCTCAGCGTTGTGGAGCAGGCAAGGATGAGATGTGTTCCGCTGCCCTGCTTTCTCGCCGCGGAGGTTTAGTGGTTATGGTGCTTGACTGTTGACCCGAAGGTCGCGGGATCAAATCCCGCCCACGGCGGCCGTATTTCGATGGAGGTGAAATGCTAAGAGGCCCGTGTGCATTTCTGGAGCCCTCCACTACGGCGTCCCTCGTAATCATATCGTGGTTTTGGGACGTAAAACCCCAACACTTATTATTATTAAATGTGTTCCGCTGTCCTGCTTTCCCTCTCTCTCTCTTTCGCCCCTGATATGCGCCGTAAGCGTACAGCAGCCGTCTAGTACAGATAGCTGTCTTTGAATGGCCCTGCAACGCGCTGGCTTCCCAGAATACGCGAGAGCCGCCCGTCGTCTAACGGAATTCGATAGAAAGGCTTCGCGCTCGCACGAGTTTGCGAGCTCCTCTACATGCATGGGAGACGTGCGGCCAGTGAGAGTACGTACCGCTGCTCTGTCGGACAGCTTCGGGAGGCCGCTTCGATTCTCCCATCCAGCATTCGTGGCCGGGCAGCTTTCTTTCATCTCTCCCTTATTCTCGATATTTTATGATCTCCTCTCTCGTAGATGTCATAACGCGTGCGTGCTGATGGAGGCGCTGACAGCGCGCCCGCGGACGGTTTATGCGAGCTTTTGTGTGCGCCTTCCTTTCCTGTTTATATACGCTTCACAGCGCGCACGTGGCGCAGTCAGTGTTCGTACGAGGCACCTTGGAAATCCGTTTTGGTTGGCCGTAGTTTGAGCCATTCGAACGGGAAGTTCGCTATATCGAGAGAGTTATTATAAGCGGAGCTGCAGTGTGGAAGCTTATACGTCAGACGATAGACCGGCAAGCCGCGCCACGGACACACAGCTTACAGATCATCGAGAAAGTTGAAGAATATGTCATCCTAGGAATATGCAAGGGACTGTGGGCAAATGAGGGCGAGGGAAAAACGTCCTTGTTGCTGCCCCCCCCCCCCTTGCATAACGTAGCAGTCTTGAAGTTCAGATCGACCTTTCTGCCATCCTGAAGTTCATCTATCTATCTATCTATCTATCTATCTATCTATCTGCACAGCGTCGTTGGGTGTGGGTTGAAGGTTTAGGTATAGTGAAAGAAGAGCGCAAAAGAACGGTCACGTTCTTGAAATATGAGTACACCAACGAGCACCGCGGTAAGAAGAACCAGTGGGTGCCTGGCGGCTCTGGGAATCGAACGCAGTACCTTTCGCATTGGATGCGGAAGCTCTAACCATTTAACCACGGCTGCGATTCTGGGACACTGATTCTGTCAGTAAACGTTTATCTCTCCCTTTCTCATTCTCTCTCTCTCCTGTTGTTACTAAAGCCGATTTACAACAATGTTCCGTTGCGTGTTATGAAGACAGGCGTGGCATCTCCTTTTGTGCAAGCTCATTGTGTACGCTAAATGTTTCGTAAGATGGAATAACAGAAATTCAAAACACGAAATGGTCGAATGGGTATTGCCTCGGACCAGGCACGTAAGGCACGCATGATAAAAAAAAACCCTGCGCGCAGCGTGTTTACAAGTCTTGCTTTCGACAATAGCCGTGCACGCTCGTTTTCTCTTACTGCACTCTGCGGCTTTTCTCGCTCTTCCAGACCATTCGTTTTCGTTGTCCGTGTGCTTGGGTTACTTGCAGACAAGTGCTCGGTCACTCTTCGCTCGGTTCTCGACGATGACCAGTGGCGTTTTTGTTGCTGGACCTAGCGTGCCTTTGTTGTCGGTCTGTCTGTCTGCGCCTGGCAGAATGATTGCATCTTCTTCTTGTGCCTGTGAGCGACCGGTTAAGTACCGAGTGAAGAAAGTTTGCAAGATTTGCCTCAATGTGCTTGACTGTCTTTTTTGGAAGACCAGGCGGAGTATTGCAAATAAATGTGCCGTTCGTGCCCATGCATGTTGTTGGTTATAGGCGTGTAAATTGTGATTTGTTTCCGACCCAGTTGACGATGCGGAAATTACGCGTCGCTGTCAAGCGCGAATGTACGTTTTTCTTTCTAAAGGGGGTCTGACTTTGATATGATTATGATGATAATTGCTTGGAAACTTGCGATCGGTAATAATAATAGAGCAGGACCGGGGGGCTTCAGCCATACTTTATATATGTTCGTGCGTTCCTTTTTATGTGTAAGTGTATTATACATAGGCGAAGTTGAAAATGTTCGGAGGGACGCGTGACGTCAGGACGCAAAACGCACAGGCGTTGTGTAGTCTGCGCCAGAGCCGTATAGGAGATCGGCTCTGGTCTGTGCTGACTCACGTTTTCGTCATAGTGCAAACTATACTTTACTAGGAGTGTTATGGATGGCCTTGGCCTCTCGAGACTGAGACATCGCGACACGAGGTGTCGGGGCAGTTGCAGTCGCATTCCATACAGGAGATGCCTACATTATAGCTTCCTCTGTAGTGCGTCGCCGCACTTAAAAGATGCGTTGATGACATTAACTTTGCGCGTTGAGACTGATTCTGCGTGTTTGGACGACCAGCATGCTATAAAGCACGCTTTTCTCTTGTTTACCTAGCGTACTGTCGCAGTGGGCGGGCACGCCCTTTTTACACCGCTCGTTTCTGGCAAGAGCGCGGCCGGCTCCTCGAAAAGCGCGCGCGTCACAGTCTCGATCGCGTCTCGAGTACCTATATCTTCTTGTTTATTATCGAACTGTCGTCTGTCCATTCGTACTAAATGCATTCGTGATGAGGTGTTTCTTAGACTTCCGAGGTTGTAGGTCGCTTGGCTGCTTTTGTTAGCGCATGCGTTTGGTTTTGGGTGCCATTCGCTGTTCCGCACACATCGTAGTGAGCAAGAAGGAACCGTGTCGTCGCGACGTATCACTGCCATAATGGTCACCGTGCTCGCTATAAATTTAGTTCGTAACTGAAACTGCGCTTCTCTACAGACGTGCCCGAGGTGTATCGAGGCTTTGCAGCTAATTTCGACTTCGTTGTTGTCCGTGTTCAGATAAAGCGTGTGACAGGAATTATCATGCGCAGGAGTCCATGGTTGATTTGCCCCCATTGGAACGTTGTACGTGGGAGATCTCGAGCACAATAGCGCCGCAAATGGGTTTACAAGACTAACGCTGAACAGTGTTAGTTATATATAAATTTCCTTCACCCATAGTGCTTATGCGCTCGAAATATCTCGCGCAGGGTCAATTCGAGAGAGTACTTGCGCCGGAATACGAATAATCTGCGCTGTATGTCTGGATTCAGCCTTGTTATGTGGATTTCCAATCGGATGCAACTCTTTATAAATCAGTGCCAACTTCTTTTGTGCCAGGCCACGAACCAATTCAATCATTTTATGTGCTTCCGGACAACCGCAGCTTGTGCTGCCGTCTCAAGTGATGTTTTTTCTTTCCGCGCGCGCGTTTGTGTGTTTGTGTGTGTTTGTGAATGCGTGCGTGCCTGCATGCGTGCGTGTATACTTCCAGTGAGCGTCGGGCCTCTGTTTACCTCCTCTCCTTATATGGTGTTTTATATTTACGTAAAAGAGAAAGGTTGCGTTCGCGCTAAGCACGTGGCAATTAGCGTTGTGCCTACGCCAGCTGTGCTTATGTGCAAGAAAAAAGAACACGAGCGATAAGATGAAATAAAAAAAATTCAGAATCCCTTTCCCTATCGGGAAACAGGGAGCAAGCAAAGCTTGGCGTGTGCATGCTTGACCTACTACCTTTCTTTCTTTCTTTCTTTCTTTCTTTCTTTCTTTCTTTCTTTCTTTCTTTCTTTCTTTCTTTCTTTCTTTCTTTCTTTCTTTCTTTCTTTCTTTCTTTCTTTCTTTCTTTCTTTCTTTCTCGTTGTACCAATAATTAAGTACCAATTACTCAACTGTACAATTGCATTTAATGCACGGACGCTCTTGACGGCGTTACTTACAGAGCAGCGCAGTGGTCACTTTGTCACGGAAACAGATCTACTCACAGAAAAAAAAAAAAAGAGCAGCAAAAACGAACGAACAAACATACTGGGATGTCGACATATATTAAACAGTATATAACACATACAAACGCGATGGACAGCCAAACACGGCAACGAAACTTTAAAAAAACGCATTTCTTGACCTATAGATACGTACGCGACTGCTTCTTGAATATTGGGTTGAAGAGAACGGGTGCTAGCATGATGTGTAGCGGTGGGGGCGGGCTCGCACATTCGGAGAAGTTAGAACCCGCTGGGGGAGATAGAAAAAAAAGAATAATTGCAGAGGGCCGCATTAGATTTACCAGGCCGCCACCGCAGGAGCCGGCGACACATCGACGTATTGATCTGCTTTGCTGGAACGATGGGAGATGAGGGAGGTAGAGGTGGGGAGAGAGAGGGCACAGCAGCGCGCTCTGTAGGCTCGCTTGACGCGGTGACAGGAGGAATGGGAAATGCGGCTCGGTCTGCGAATGCAGCACGCACCACGGCATGACTGGCCCCCTCTCCTCCCCTTTTTCTTTTCTGTCACTCTCGTTTGCGGTGGTGCAGAGAAAAGAAGGAATGATTGGAACAGAACGAAGGGGGGCACGAAAAGAAGGGCCGCATAACAAAGCACGGCTTCTTATACGATGATGGATCGATACGTTTTCATTTGTGACGGCGCCGTGCGTGTTGATGTATTGGAGGAGGGACGTACGGACACCACTCGATGGTGTATACCTAACGGCGTCGTGGGCGAGTGACCTACAAGCGTGGACAGTGCAGGCGCTGGTCGTACGCGAATGGACGTTGCCTTCAATTAGCGGCCGGCGGAGTCAATTGATTCCAAAAAAAGACAGGGCGTACGTGCAAACACGGACACAAGAAAGAAGTCAGGACACCACAAACGCCGGCGTTTGTGGTGTCCTGACTGCTTTCGTGTGTCCGTGTTTGCACGCCCTGTCTTTTTGGAATGAATACTTACCAACTAGCTCAGCTCTCTGTTATTCGAAGTGTCTTTTTTGGAATGAATACTTACCAACTAGCTCAGCTCTCTGTTATACTAAGGAGTCAATTGTTTCCACCCGATGCCCCCGATTTTCTTTCGTACTACACGTTGTTCACTGACGCAGGAGCAGCGTGCCCTATTGTAGAGAAGTCGTTGGGATTTAGCGGAATTTTCACTATAAAGTTTCGTTAAAAGCGGATTTACGCAGTTTTCAGAGAGGAAATGATGCATTGAAGAAACCGGAAGCTTACTATTACGCTGAAGCAAGGTCTGGGTACGGGCTGGTTGGTATTTCTTTACAAATGTGACTGCAGCGCATGTAGATACAACATACAGACAGACCGACGCAGACGAGCGCTGACGTCCGACTGAAATTTTATTTTGAAGGTCAAGCATATATGACAAATACACTAAAAAGCACCCCCTACCAAAATACGAAGCCAGCATGAGCAAGCACTCTGCTTTCTGTTCCGACGTGGGAGCGGCCCGCAACGTGCTAGGGCGCGTTCCGAGGGACCGAAATAAAGTTTATTCATCCATCCATGAGCAAGCACTAAAAAAAATAAAAGCACAGGCTGCCCGCTCAAGATGAACAAGAGCGCATGCGCAAACGCAAGAAAGCAAGCTCCTTATCTGTTAAAGCTATTACAGCTGCGAGGTTAGAGGCCGTGTGTAGATCCATAAGTGTGGTTTGGCTTCGCTTACCTTTGCTGGCTTATCCGCACTGAATAAGCCGTACGCACGGCTTATCGCACTTCGCTTATCCACAACGGCACGTGATTGGTCAAGCGTAAGTATACCGAGGTCAAAACAGGCTCAGAGAATATACGTTGTTGGTCTAATTTGACACGAATTGCATACGTGTCAGCTTCAGCGCAACGTAGAGACAAGTGCAGGGACGATCAAGCAAGTATGATGGGCTAGTTTGTTGCAAGTATTACGGAACATTATTTTGCGTCTCAATTTTATAGCCAATATGGAGCGACATGCACAGGGCAAACGCCGAACTTCAGCGGGCCTTTGCTGCACAATTACGTCCTATGAACAAACAATGTCGGACTCTCGAGGATTACACACGCGCTGTGAGAGCCGATGCAGGAAAGTGCGAACATTCTTTACATTCTATGTACCGTCTTCACAATTGTAAAGCTAGCTTTTCTGCCACGCAAGTTTCCCGCAGCTTAAGGCGGCATAGCCACTTTTTCCCATCAGCTTGTGTAATCAGTTTGCTTGTATTATCACACGGAAAATGTAGGCGTGCCTCTCGTGGTGAAACCGTGTGTGCAAGACAAACTTAGACATTTACAGCTAGAACATCCATAGTCCTTTGAACGACGACCGCTGCCGCCCCTTAGTTGGGCGAACGTACAGTACAGCGGTGCGGAGAAGCGCAACTGCGAAATGTGAAAGGGGTCTAATACGATAGCTGCGGGTGGCTTAGGTCCGCGTGTGTGTTTGAGCCGCCTTAGTTTCGGAGTGTAGGAGCTTCCCATGTGGTCGCAGATCTGTCGTTCGTGTTTTTTCTACGACGCTCATCTGCCGAACCTTCGGCGAAGCAGCGTGCGTCGTGCATTTCTGTTGTAATGTTAAATTCTGTGGCATTGCGTGTCAAAAGTGAACAGTCGAATCTCGTTATAACGAAGCAGCAGCTGGACCATAAGTTAGTTCTTTATATCCGATAGTCGTTGTAACGGTACATATAAGTACCGGCCGTAATAAATCGGCAATCTGGCACACGCAAAAGTCCTAGATGCAAAAACGCGTGCTCTGCGCAGGATGACGTTTTCCATAGTGTCCACAGTGATCTCCTGTCCATGTCCGCGGCGTCCGCATTATTTATGACCAAAATTTCCGCAACTTTTTCAACCACATTTCTTACCAAATTTTCAATATACAATCACGTTTTCTTAATGGGTCGTGAATTGTCTTTCAATATTTATTTTGCTTTTTATGCTATACGTTTCTAGTGTTAAGCCTCGCGCGAACCGTACATTTATTCGTTATAGCCGATATCGCAGCGGCTCTCGCGTTGTTGGTTTCGTTATAAAAAGAATAAGTGCCACTGAAACGAAGCGTGACCAGCCAAAGTTTGTGTTTAGTTCGCTATAACCGATAATTCCCTGTATTAGTGTTGGTTATAACGAGGCTCGACTGTACGTATACTTTTGACACGTAATGCAAAGAATGCACGAGGCAGCACGACCCACTGTACGCAATTTTGAGACGTAATGCAAAGAATGCAGCACCTGCTGAGCGGGTGGTGCATTCTGCACAAAGTATCAGTTTATGATGGGAGCGACTAGAGAACGTTGGTGGAGTGGTATTCGTCCTGCACAAGGCATTACGATAGTGTGATGCTGATTAAATTATTTAAGTGTGATCCAGCTTGCTCTTTATTACAAAATATACTTCGATTCTTCTACATGTTTCTGCAAACTTTTTCAGCCCCTCGTGTAGTCGCCTCGCGTGCTCGATTTCGGGTCACGCTTCTTTACGTTGCAGATCAGGCACCGCATTTTGGGAGTCGCAGCGGCCCCGGGCGCGCCTCTTTACTTCCGGCTCGCCACTTTCATCACTTCCGGTTCGCGGGGGCTCATTTGCATTTCGGTACCACTTTGTAGGGCCCGCTTGGAGCAGTCGTTTAGCACGCGTTTCTTGGTTCCTCCGCAAGAAGCACCGAAGAAAAAAAAAGTGCCCCCTAGTTCACGCGAAATATTTTATTCTTTTGTCAATGTACAGGTCTGAATCACACTTGTTCCTGTGTTAATCACACTTTTAATCGTACCTTCTGCACTGTAATAATTTTTGTTGAAAATTAAGATTGATTGATTGATTGATTGATTGATCGATTGATTGATTGATTGATTGATTGATCGATTGATTGATTGATTGATTGATTGATTGATTGATTGATTGATTGATTGATTGATTGATTGATTGATTGATTGATTGATTGATTGATTGATTGATTGATTGATTGTCTGGTGCGGCCGACGGGCAGATTCGGCCATCATGTCTTTCAAAACTACATGCTAAGGCGACCACCGGATTCATACCGCGCAGTCAGACAGCATCCTGGTTACATGTTCTTTCTAATAAAAAACATTCCAGCCACTGCAGCCACTGCGAAGCCGCTCGATCACTCTAGATAAGTAGGATCCAGAACACGTGTGTGTGTGTGCGTGTGTGTGTGTGTGTGTGTGTGTGTGTGTGTGTGTGTGTGTGTGTGTGTGTGTGTGTGTGTGTGTGTGTGTGTGTGTGTGTGTGTGTGTGTGTGTGTGTGTGTGTGTGTGTGTGTGTGTAAGAGAGAGAGAAGGGGAGGCATTGTTTTTGGCAGCAAAAACTGCGAAATTTTTTTTTAAATTGCTCCACTTTTCAATTAGCTCCTGCTGCCCTTGTCCCCTGTAAAGTGTCGCCTATACGCACGAAAACGCGATTCTTATCACCGTCGCTCGCTCCTACACCTGCGTACGAGTGCGTGGCTCCCGGTGGGGCACGTAGTTCTTTTTCGTTCTGCACCGCACTTTGTACACGCATTACAAACCCACCCAAACATACAACACTTTGTAGACTCTTCTCTCTACATCTGCCTATCGTCTTCGTCTCCTGCGCCTGTCACCCTTTTGCTTGGTATGCGTCTTTATTGCGCACTGTCAGTCACCGGCTTGCATCGGAACGTATTGATGGAGTCCGACAGTATGAAGACTGCAGCGTAAACAAAACAGGCACAAGAAAGAGTTGGCACGAACACTTTACTGTGCTTGTTTTATTTGCGCTGCTGTCTTAATCATGTTGGATCAACTAGCCCGATCTTCAACCCTACAAAGTCCTACAGATAGGTATACTGAAGCTACCGACTAAACACGTCGCACATTGAAGCGGAGAAATGCATCGAAATAATTACGTCCGCACCAAGGTCCCGAACTGCTTGAAATTACACCTGAATCTCGGTACGCGGCTTCACGCGTTGTACCGTAAATATTTTTAGTAATCAAGTTGGGAGCGATGCAGTATCCTAGTTTATTTGTTACGCAAATGTTATCTATACTTTTTTGGCTATTACACAAAAAAAAGACAGAAAAAGAAGAGAACAGAGATTGAGGGCAAATGCGGAGCGATGCCACCACATTTCCGGAATCGGTGAAGATACATGCCACGTTAAAACGCATTGAAAACATCCGAATCTGCTGCTGCGCTACTGCGGAATAAAAAGCCGTAGTTGTATATAAACGCGCGCATATATGTTGTGTTTAACCTTGGGGATATTTCCGCTCGCTGCTTATAACTACGGGCTTCCTGCCCGTACTGCGAAACTTTTGAGCTGTGCTCCGCCAACGCACACGCTACCGTTTCGCCATTACAAAAAAAAAAAAAAAACGGCAAATGGCTTTTTACAGAAAACCATCTGTTTTTTAACTCGATTCAGAGACCCTGAACAACCGTCGCGCCGTCTTATGACCTCGATCTTATTATTATTATTTTTTAGCTGTAGTATATAGATGTCAACAGCACTATCAGGAGTTGCATTAAGCATGTACAAATGAAGGAAAGGAGATGACTTTTAAGGACTCGCTTTTTCTTTGTTAGACACAACATTAATGAGAACTAACAGACAGTTATGCCAAGGAAAGTATAGGGGATGTTATTTGTAATAATTGGTATATAAATGGGAAGAAAATAACGTGGACGAAAATATAATTCGCCGCAGGTTCGGTCCCTGCCGGCGGCGAGTTATCTTTTCGTCCACTTTACTTTCTTCACATTTATATACAAATTATTACAAATAGCATACCCTGTATACTTTCCTTGGCATTACTGTCTGTTAGTTCTCATTAATATTAAACATCTATGGCACACGCCTCGATTAAACACCCGTGACAAGGATTTCTACAGATTTTAAATGAAAGTTCTATAGAGTTCTTGTCGCGGATGAACGCGCTGTAGCTATATTATAGACGGCGGAATGCGGGGCTCCGGATATATTTTCTTTTTTGTGGGCTTCTTTAACGTAAATATCGTTCTAAGTTAGGCGGAAAGTTGGGCCAGTTGGTATCGACCATAATAGGACATCATTACTAGCGCAAAGGGAGACGGGGACGAGAACAGGAAACACAGGACCAGACAAGACTTCAACTAAACTTTATTACATTTAACATGCAAGTATATGCACACACAAATTGGCGACCGCATGCGCACAAGAGTCTCCCTCTCTGACAAGAAGCTTGATTATCTGCGAAGAAATTGATACCATATGGGTTATCAATCTATTTTATATGAGTTTAACGGTTCTGTTGCGCGCATGCGGTCGCCAAATTTTGTGTGTATGCACTTGCATGCTAATTGTAATAAAGTTTAGTTGAAATCTTGCCTGGTCCCCTGTTTCTTCTTTTCGTCCCCGTCTCCTTTTGCGCTAGTAATCGTGTCCTGTTAATATATCGTTCTAAGTACGTAAGTACGTCCTCTCTCACTGTTGCTGTATATGCTTACACTTTATAAGAGCGCGGAAAAGGTCAAACTTCAAATGGTCTTTTCTTGATTAATAGTTGAAGCAGATTGGAAACGCGGGCACCATTAGCTTTGGATAGTCAAAATATTCCAATACACTGCTAACTTGCGACCCGCTATCCGACCTTCAACAACAACTATACTACGATTACACTGAAAAAAAATAAAAAAAAGACACTTTGCGAAAGTAAGACTTGGTGTTCCTCCTCCTCGAATATATCGCATGTGTTCGGGGACCGGGGAGGACATGTACACTAATTAATATTAATTAATTTGGTTGTCCATCTTTTCTAAACAGCGTTATGGGAAGTATACTGTTTGAAATGAACGAATCGACGCATCCTTTTTGCCGCAACATCGCAAGACAACTTCACTGCTGATATATTGCCGTCTATATTCATCAGTGTTCTGTAGATGATAGTAGCGAGCATACAGTGTATGCAAGGTAAAGCTATCTGCTATCTATCTCACTTTACGCCTTTCGATCGTTTCAATATAATATAATAAAAACTCACAGGGCCCCTTATGCGTTCACCTAAGACGACTCGAAGGCAAAAGCCATCTCCTTCTCCTTTTTCATCCTGCTCAGTCAATGTATTGAGCAGCGTAACCACTGCATCACCGCAGCGGCGATCGTTTCAGTGTGCTCTGACACAATCGTCGGAGTAGCTTCGTACACCCCCGTTGAGCCTTTTGTTTCGTGCCCGCCTCTGCTTGTGCCGTGACCCCTTTAAAACTGTGCGAGATATGTCGAGCTTCGCTTTCGTTCTGCCTGTCACGCCTCGTTGAAGCGCATCATTCGTCATCCCTCGGGTGACACGTGACCCGGGATACTCGCGCGAAAGCGTTTGTGGGCAACGCTGCGTTATGGTGTTCCCTCGTACTTCAAGAGCATGGCTTTGTATACTGCCGCTTTCCCGGATGGCTGCTTTAACACGCTGCGCTGCTCCTACTAGTGCTTTTGTTGAACGAGCTCGCGGGTTGCAGTGATATTCCGGCCGATTTACCGTGTCGAGTGCTGTATTCAAGCTGTTGCTGCATTTTGCTCAATGTTTCTCTCTCTCTCTTTCTTATCTCGAATTATTAGTTCCATGAGATCTCAGGGAAGGGGAGGGGGATGAGCCCCTCCTCCTAACTTCAAAGGGGAAGGGGGACGCCTTGCTGGGTGACCAGCAGGCTATATCACGCACATATCCATATATGGCTGCCATGTATGGATCTATATATGGTGGCCATGTACGGATCCATATATGGCGCCATATATGGATCCATATATGGAGTATACTCCCACTCTCGCGCACACATACATACATATGAACAATCATGTTGGCTGGAGGCACAACGAGACGGGCTGCTCCAGCAAGGTTGGGACCTCCTTGAACAAAAGGAAACTTTGAACACGGCCGTTTCTACACATTCATGCACACTGACTTCTATTGAATAAAGAAACCACGGTCGCTTTTGTTGTATATACTTCGCGCCGTAGTATACGGTCATGCCGCTGCAGTTTAATTATCTCGCAATCGCTCGAGGACATATACCCGCCATGAAGTATCTGACAGTGCAGGTGCACAGATCACGTTCTTTCGTCACTTATCGAAACCTCCTACATCGCAGTTTCCCGTGTCGATGCGCATTCGTTGGAATTGTTTTCGTTTCACTTCTCGGTAAGAGCGCGCGTTGTCTGTTTTTGTACGTGAGCTTGTTCGACACGATTTGTCTGGCATGCACACAGCTGTGTGCTCCCTGGGATTTTTTGCGAAGTGGGAATATTTTCGGTAGAGTGCAATCCACCTGACCCGCTAGCGCGGTATGTGTTCGGTGCCCTGTTGTTGAGGACGCGTGCAGCGTTTCAACCATTTCTCAGAATCGACATTGGTTAACTGGATTGGATCCCCGTGACGCTGAGAAAATAATAAACGCTGCATCGAACAGCCAATACAAAAATCACAGCATATCCACAGAGTGAATGATGATGAGTGGGCGAAGCTGCGGAGGTTCATCGGTAAACCGTGAATCTTCCGTGAATTCTGCCCAGTACATCATCACCGACGTGAGATAGGGCGCGTTTATACTAAAGGTTCGATGAGTTATGACGACTTGCAGCTCACTTTAATTTTACATGTACGCTGCGAATTTTCATTGTTTAGAAAACCATTGCTTTAGAAAACATCTGGCGTCTTTCGTTAAGCAGCTGGCGTCTTTTCCTTTTGCTTTAGAAACATCTGGCGTTCTTCCGTTTTGCTTTTACAAAACATCTGGCGTCTTTCGTTGGTTTATTTCATCAATAAACGGCGTTTTGAACAAAATTTTTATTGTTTAATTACGCACAGGAGAAATCTCATCAGGCACTACCTTGGAGGTAAAGAATGGCTGCTAATGGGAATGAGAGACAGAAGAAGTCGGCTTTTAGCTACCGCTGCGAATTTTTTATTGTTCAACAACGCACAGGAAAAATCTCCCACCGGCACCACCTTGGAGGTCAAAGCGTAAGACTGGTTACGGACTACGACTACGACTACGAGGGACGAACGGGTGCCGCCTTAAGGAGCTTCGCCCCTAAAAGCTGATTTGGTGTGGTAGTAGTAGCGACTGGATACCTTGAAATTAAAAATGTAGTCCGCCTCAGTAGTACAGTAGTTACGGTGCTCGGCATGCTCACCCGAAGGTTCCGGGTTCGATCCCGGCTGCGACGGTCGCATGTCCGATGAAGGCGAGATGCTGGAGGCCCGTGTACCGTGCCACTGATTCCAAGATGCATGCTCATTTATTTTTCTCGTCAGCTAAAACTAAACAACTAAAGAAGATAAAACGGCCTTCTGCGAATTCCTGGGTGACACGAGGAGGATACCTTGTTAATTAATTGATATTTGATCAGATCAACAACACTTCGGTGCCTCCAAAAAACACCAATTTGTTCATCATGTATATTCCAAATGACTTCGTTATTGCTGAACTTTCTTGCTGTTAACAAAATTAGTTTTAAAGCCTACAGATTCGGCTATATTTCTTACTATTCCTTACGCAGCTTTTTTTCATTTTCTAAATTTTCACTTACAATAACCAACGGCATCTTGACGAATAGGCGCAGTTAATCGAGGAGCAAGCTAGCAAAATGGCACTTGGCAACTATTTCGATCAAAGCCCAACACCATAACATTGACAACAACATTTCCTTTTAGATGCGAAGTATCTTAAAGGGGTGGTGCCATCAAATTTCGAGGCTATAACAAGCCTGTTGTGGGTTTCCTCTGTATGCAAGGACATTCCACACGAAGGGTTGGACACAGCAAACGTTTAGAATATATTTTCATTCACTTCCAAAGTGTACCTAAATGCTCATTCTCCCGATCGAAACCCATCGCTAGCGCGCCAACAGTGACGTAGATCTGTAGGATGGGCAACGAAAGTTGTAGTGACGTCACACCAAATCTGCTGTAGTAACGTGAGTGACCTCCGGACCTCCGCCACTTCCGCAACGTACGTACCGGCTGTAATGAACTAGAATACATTCTAGTTCACTGTAGTACCGGCAAAGCATCGGTTGCTACATCACTCCCCGAGTTTCGATCGCTTCCTGGCTATGTGCGTCACAGCCTTGTGTGGTCACGTGACCACGCCTCCTACACTTCTACGTCACTGCCCAACCTCGGCGCCCAGAAACCGAAACCGAAAGTTGTCCAAATCAAAAGCGATATTAAGTTATTTAGCGAGAATACATGAATCTTGGTGCGTGCATCATGCTTCCTGGAGCTATAGGAAACGCTTACAGCAAAAAATGCGCAAGCCACAAATTTGGTGGCACCACCCCTTTAAGGTCGAGCTCAATCCGGCGGTGGTGGTGGTGGTGGTGTGCGGCGTGACCACCCTTACTGCGCATGCGCATACCCTCTCCACACACCTCCTCTCTACGCACCCTCTCCCCTTCCCCTCTCCACTTTCCCTCTCCCCTTCCCCTCTCCACGTTCCTCCCACTTTCCCTCTCCACATTCCCTCTCCACTTTCCCCCTCCCCTCTCCCATGCCCCTCTCCCCTCCCCCTTTCCACACTTCCTCTGAAACGCGGGCTAGACACGCCGAAATTCTCTCCTGCGCAACGCCGCAATGAGCTCGAGCGCATGCGCGTCCCCTCCCCTTCTCTCCTCTCCTACGCTGCCCCCCTCTCGCCCGCCTGTCGACCGCGTTCCCCGCTCGCCCTGTGAGAATTAACGGCCAGGCTAGATGGAAGATACGACGCGCGTAGCGTCCCTCTTCGCGTTCCACGACGCGAGGTCGGTAGCATGCCCAACGAACGCCAACGGAACGCGATCGTGCAAGTGCTCCGGCTTCGCATCGCCTCATGGTCCCCTTTAGCGGGAGATGGTGTAATTTTTCTTTTAGCACTTGGAAGGTAAAATATGTCACGTTCAGAGAGTTCCTTGATCTTGTTCTCTCTCTCTCTCTCTCTCTCTTTCTTTTGCCAGATTCGCTGGCCGGATTTGCCGCATAGCATATGCATGTAGTGCAATCGGGCATATCCACTTCATCTTTTCCTTTTAATTTGATAGCTTCGCATCTTTTGTTTGCCTAGCGCACACTGAGCTTTCTGGGAAGAAATGCTCGAATATATACACGACCTATACAACGACTCAGTCCAAATGGCGGTTCGCGCAGCGACTGCATATGGCGTTGAACATGCGCCGTTACGCCTCGACGTTTCGGAGAAAAACAAAAAGAAGGCAAATAAGTTCAGTCTCTTCCTCAATGCCGTGAGTGAGGCCTTGCAGCTAGTCGCGCAAGTCCTTGTTGATTTGCGCGAGCCTGCTGTCGTAACTTTCCGTATACGCGCGTTCGAAGTACTGGGTCCCAATGGGTTTCCAGAAATAAAGACGATCGACGTTCATAGAGCTTCGCGATCGTACAACGCAGGGGTGCGTTATGAAATCGGCGCGCCCAGCGGCCTAGAGCATGGACAGAGGCTGCAGAAAGGCGAGCAATGGATTATCGCATATACTCGTTTATAATCTCCCTCCCCTTATTTTCCCCATCTCTCTTTCGCAACGATTATGATCTAAGAGCAGAGATAAGAAGATAGCGGGGAGGAGGGTCGCATCAGGAGCGAACTTGAAATTTAAGGCTATGTCGCTCTGATTTCTTGGTTCTCGTATAAGCCGTTCACATACACAACTTTGCACCAAAAGCACTTTCATTTGTCCCCTCTGCCTTCCCCTGCCCCGGATGTCATTCAATCGTCTGTGTCGAGTTACCGAAGGTCAAGTTACAAATCTCTATCAGTGATTGTTTTGCCAGAGATTCAATCGATATCACTCAATCACTGACGTATTACGTAGGAATCAGTCAATCGCACATCGTTCACGTGTTACCGATAGAGGTCATTCAGTCAAATATCCGCGGCATATTCCCAAGAAATTTATCAGTCCAGCATCCGTAGCGTCTAATCTGTGGGATTCAATCCAACCGGTATCCGTGACGTATATCATGGGATTTATTCAATTCCGTATCCGTAACCTTGAATTCACTCAATCCCGTATCCGCGACGTATTGCCTATAAAACCTAGCATTCCGTCTTGCCGAAGTGCGCTCTTTGTAGGTGTAGATGTGGAGCGGATAATTTCCGAGCGACCGCTTATAAGTGTCCCTCTGCAATATCTGTTGTATTTTTGTTCAGAAAGCGAGAGGAGAAGGGTTTTCAAGTATGAAATAGGGAACAGAAGTGGGAAAGTTAGCGTTACAATCAACACGTTACAAACGTTTTTTTTTTTCTTCATTAGAAATGTTCGGGGTTGCATGTTAGTTTAGATGTAGTCGCCTATGCAAAAGCGCCCCCAGCAGGCGTGCTTCTGTTCATTTCCTGGTTCGGCACGTAATACCAGGTAATACCAAAGAATTTCAGTTCATTTAATTATGCTGTGCCGCCTCAAAATAGCTTGGTTATGCCGTTATTTTCTCCGTTCTACGTGAGCGTACGTATCATCATTCTCAGTCAGCTTGAAAACATCTAAACATATATAACATCACATGTCAAGCGTTTGCTGGATTTTGCTACCGCATTGCACAGTGACGTAGCCAGGGGAGGGAGGGGGGAGGTGCACATCGGGCCCGTGCCCCCCAACCCCGAAATTTTTTTCTGCCACGGGATACGCAGCACAAAATGACACTCCTCCCCACTTACCTACCCGGAGTCCCACGTCGGATCAAGGGCGTGCCCCCCCCCCCCCACCCGAAAAAAGTTTCTGCCTACGCCACTGGCATTGCGGTAACCTTATTCAAGTGCTACCATTGAAAAGTATTGATTGCAGCAAAATTCCGAAGTCTTCGAATTATCAAGAGAAACTTGATTGCCCTTTAGAGCGTTCACTACAGTGTTCAGAGCGTACACTTGAGGTTTAAATGCACATATATACCCAAAAAAGTGGACGGGAGGATGACCGCCATCGTAGCTCAATTGGTAGAGCATCGGATGCGTTATTCGAAGGTTGCAGGTTCGGCCCTTGCCGGCGGCAAGTTGTCTTTTCGTGTACTTTAATTGCTTCACATTTATATCGTAATTACTACAAATAACGTCCCCTATACTTTGCTTCTCTGTGTTAGCAATTCGAAAAACGCGCCTAAGTGTATTCAGTGCGCGCTGATTGGTCCGAGCCTGTTTCGGTTTTGCATTCGCATCTCGCGATTCTCGGCGCGGCGCTTCGGTAGGCTCCTAGTTTCCGGTTACAGGCACAGATGGCAGCGCGTGCGACAAAGCAAACAAACGCAAAGATAGAATGAAGGAGCGAAGGAAAACGCAAGAACGCGACGCGGGGCGGCCAGCTGGGGTATTTTGGCTTGGCTGCAAACCGAATGTGAGCGACTGTGTTTTTTTAGTGTCCTCTCACCGCTGCCCCCCGGGCTCGTCAAAGTGGGCAAGGTGTGCTTTCATGCCGGCAGCTCCGGCACGATTTTTTTTTTATTTCACACGTTTCGCGAGTTAACGTGCCTGCCACAGCGGAGACACCGCATTTCGCCACCTGCGTTTTAAAGCACTTTTCGTCGTCGGGCGTTGCAAGCTTCCCGCGTGGAGCATTAGCCGCGCCACGCCTGGGGATCACATCGCCGTTCGAATGTTTCGCGAGGCGGTGAGACACCACATACAAAGTCAAGCAGTGCGAGTGTTTCCTTTGCGACGCTTTCATCAGAGGCGTGTGTGTCATCGGCGCGGAATACGAGTGACGCGGTGCTGGATTCGCTTCCGGGTGTCCTGAGGAACCGCTTTCCTTCCTTCGTTCCACCCTCGAAAACGAGCCTTCGCGCATCTATCACCTCGTGGTCAGCTATTAATGACTCTCTGTGGTTATCGGTTTGTGTTTTGCGGTCGGCCACTACAACGCCTACTGCCGGCTCACTTTGGAGTCGCCGTGTTGTGCTCGCTACTTCACACGTGCTCGAGTGTCGGGGTGGGCCTGTCCTGCGCGGTGTGGTGTCCTGCGCTTAACGTCTGAAACGGGTCTCCCAACGTCAGTGTATGCGTTAGGTTGATTGCTCGCTGTCACCGCACTTTCAGAACCACCAGCAAACAACACGGCACGAAACGTCGGCAATGGCTAGTGGTTCTATCGCGGTGTTGAGCCGTGTTTATCTGAAACTTGTGTGTGCACGGCGCGATTATGATTACGCACGTGTTTCGTTGGACGTGTTAGTGCGATAGTTTTTCGTAGAGTTTGCTGAACTGGCAGTAGTAACCACTAAGCTAGTCTCTGCCGATGGGAAGGCGTTAGCTCTGCAAAACTGATTTTTATGCCTCCCTGTACGCTTCAGCAATATGCATGGAAATATACACTCGGCTATTTTTGGTCCTTGCGCAGCAAATGGCTGCGTCGTGCTATTTTAAGGCACCGCGTTACTTACAGCTAAAGTTACAACTAGTCTACGTGATTCCTTCCATGTTTTACCTTGCACTTCTCAAATTGACTTCCAAGGGCCTGCGATCAAATGATTTTGCTATCGTAAGCGGGAAAGCTCTCCCGGCTCGTGTTTTTCTAGAGCCTTGTTCAGGCATAGCAAAACGTGATCCATCATTACACACAGGCCATGCAGCTACGGTGTCTGCATTTGCTGCGCACCTGCACTGCCTTGCCGGCTCTTGTAGCAGCTGTGAGCGCTGTCATGAGGCAGCCCTTAAGCTTGTCTGGCTTGCAACAAAAGCATGCTTTGCATCTGCGCTACGCACGACCCTTCACTAAGGCCAAACAGTTACTCGGGTTCTAATTGTACGACAAGTGACGTGCAGCATGCTATCCACACCGTCATTCTCTTTGATCATGAATCGCTTGTTGTCTTGGGTCACGAAGATATCTTTGTATTCTCGTCTTGGCACGTTGTGTTGTAATGTAAGCTCATGTGCTCACTGCCGGCATGTTTCTTTTCTTTTTTGTCTGCGCAGACATATTGATGTTCAAGATCTCTCGGAAACCAACCTGTGTGATAAGGGGAGAATTGAGGATAACGGTGAGCACAACCCTCAGTTTCTCATGTTTCTGTGAATTTGCGTGTGTGCACAGACTGTAGGTCAGAGATTGTTGACGCCGGCTGCTCTCTTCTTTATTTTCAGGAACTAGAGATAGGTCCACTGGGGCATGATGATAAGCAGCATCTTCATCCTGTGATATAAGCTGTAAGTGTGCACAACAACTTTGTTTATGCGATTTTACCAGGCATTTACAACAGAAAGAAGTAAGATATTTAACTATTATGCTTCCCGTTAATGAACTTTTCATTCATAGTCACTATCACACTTATACGGCTAGCACCTAAAGCAGCACAGACCATTTGGCTGAATTATGTTAATTAATCTGTCATTATTATTGTTATTTTTTTGCATTGTGAAAATGTGAGAAATTTGAGAATTGAGAAATGTGAGAAATTTGAAATGTGGGAATTGCAAACTTTTAGGAGCAGTAGTTCATGTAGAATAATGTGCTGATGTGGGTTTGTATGTGTGCTGCTTATTATAGGTGCCTTTTAACATGCTGTTTGAAACATATTTAAAACAGGGCAAATCTGTACAAAGGGAAAGTCGCTCCCATGTCTTATTCTTGTCCACACCATGCTGCTTGGTTCTAAAGTAA
Source organism: Rhipicephalus sanguineus (assembly GCF_013339695.2). Taxonomy (NCBI): domain Eukaryota; kingdom Metazoa; phylum Arthropoda; class Arachnida; order Ixodida; family Ixodidae; genus Rhipicephalus; species Rhipicephalus sanguineus. Next base: position 133,941,950 of record NC_051181.1, on the reverse strand, counting down.
CGCATTGCCTCTGTAAAAATAAAGAGAGGGTAGAGGGGTCCTTGGTCATGTTCCGCTGTGATCTCTCCAAATTTTTCTTTTTCCCATGGTAATGATAGACTACCTTGTCTACTTTTGCAGCCATTTCATGATCCATCCACTTATTTTCATAAGTGTGGAAGGGCAAGCACAAGAGGCTGCCTCGGTTCTATACAATCTGAAACTGGGTATCTTAGGCGGTGCAGTGTATTGTTGCAGTTGCGAGAACATTTCATATCTGGGAAGTGTGCAAAGGGACACTAAATGCAAATTTTAAGTCAATGTGGATTGCTGAAGTAGCATTACAGAAACGTCGTAGTGCTTGTTTTATGCCAAGGAAATGCCTAATTTGAGAGAAAATCATGTTTTAGTGGTCTACATACCGTTAGTGTAATTCAAACCGCCTCCTCCAAGAACAGCCTTCTGACACTGCATTCACCTTTGCCAGCCCTTTCCTGCCCAACAGCCTAGCGAAAACAGAACTTCCATCGTTCATGGTCTTTTTTTTTCATGAATCAGACTGAAATGCACAAGTTGCATTTTATTCCATATTGTAATGCGCTATAATGATCTTTTTTTGTCATGGGTAGCTTGAGTACTTGTGATTAGTTTTACTGAGGCCCCATTATGTCAAAGGGCTTGCATTCAAAACTGTTCCACAGGTGACAAGCATCGTGTCCTACGTTTACCTTAATTTCTCTATTACTAAAGCGGTGCTGTGTATAAAATTGATATTTTAGACGTTCTCATACATTGACCTATCACTCTCACATGTACTGTTATTTGCCATTAGTCTGTCTTTGACAGGGCAAGCTGCCTGAAGTATTCGTAGATTTCACTTAAGGCCCTGCAGCACTTTTTCTGCATGGTCAGGAAATGCTGCTGATCGGTAGTCGAGGCTCCTGAGAACATGCGAGCCAAACATAGCGCAGCACGCGGCCTGGAACTTACGATTACTTCTCAAAGTCAGCTAGAAATCGCTCGCTATTCTCTCAACAAATGATGCCATAAACCCAAGTGATCGTGCCATAAACTTAAAGTCCACAGCCATTGGCTGATTTCAGCATTGCGAGCTGCATAGTTACTGCAGCTGCCGCGGGATGCCGCAACATGCCCGTGCGCTCGCTCACGATCACACTGAAAGTAAGTCGCGCGGTCTAAGAAAAAGAAAGAAAAGAAAGTGCTCAAGGTCATGACATGCGCTGACGAACGGGCGTAGCTTCTTGCCCCCTTGTCATTCCCACCCCTGCGTAGCTTTCAGCACGCTCTCTGATGTGAAAGCAGAGAAACAGCGCTTAAAGCATGCAACTAATCCCTGTATCTACGCTCGTACATGATGGATTCTAAAAATTTTTGTAGCAGTTGATTTGTGATGCAATAATCTCCTTCAATGAAGCCATTCGATGATTACTTGGAAAAGTGTTGCAGGGCCCCTTCGAGTGTCCCTTTGTGGTCGTGTGTGCAGTGTCCTCTGCGGAGGAGGCGCAGGCTGGTGGGGGCATGGCGACGGTGGAGGGTCGTCCGGCCCAGTATGGGGTCACGGTGCAGCAGCTGCGGGAGCTCATGGAGACCCGCGGCCATGAGGCCATCCAGCGGATCCAGGACGAGTACGGGGGCATCCAGGACCTCTGCAGGAAGCTCTACACCTCACCCACCGATGGTGCGTACCGCATTCACCCAGTGGCAGTGGTCGTGCACCGATAAGAACAAGGTCATAGGTTCATCGGCAGCCACAACGGCTGCATTTTTCTAGGACAAATTGCAAGAATGCTAAGGTGCATACTTAGATTTAAGTGCATGTGAAGAACCACAGGGAGTCACTGTAATTCCCGAGTTCAATGTGAAGCACACTTATCATTCAAGGTAGTGGTTTTGGCATGTAAAGTCCTAAAGTTTAATTTGGTGATTGTATCGTACCCCCTTCCCTGCCTGCTGTGATGTGGGAATGTCACATTCTTAACTGTTCTGAAGGACCAGGCCCATCAGAAATATTTTTGAATGTAGTGAATGCTGCATTTGTATTGGCAATCTACAGTTTGTGACAAGCCATTGTCATGAACCGTCTTTTTTTTACAATATAAGATATCTTTGGTCATACCCGCGTGCAACCTTGTCGAAACTTAGCACACTTGTTGGGACATTCTTGGAAAGTGTTTGCTCGAAAATGTGGCACATATCATGATACCTCTCGTTTTCCTGCTCCTAGGACTGAGTGGATCTGCGGCGGACCTGGAGCACCGGCGGGCGACGTTTGGGGCCAACTCGATCCCGCCCAAGCCGCCCAAGACGTTCCTGCAGCTGGTATGGGAGGCACTGCAGGACATGACGCTCATCATCCTCCAAGTGGCCGCCTTTGTCTCCCTCGTGCTCGCCTTCATCGAGCCCGAGGACCACGACGCCGCGGCGCATGGTGAGTCCCACAGTCTCCCTTCACGCACCGTCATATACACTCTGCTGCCAATCCAGTAGGGGTCGCTATAACGTAAAACTATTCCTTTCCGTTTCTGGGGAGCTGTTTTGTACGCGCTGTGCGACAGAATGGAACGAAACGTCAGGAGAGGACGAGAGGGAGCTGCACGAGATTGTTTGAGGCTTGTCTGATGGTCAGACGTGAGAATAGCAACTGAAAAAAAGCCGTGCTGTCAATCATTTTGGCAAAGAAGGGGCACAGAACGGATGAGGACACCGTTCTGTTCGATAGAACATTATGCAGAATGGTCTCCAGACGACTTGGATTGGATTGAAATGTAAGCGTTGGGGCCGGAGAATCGAATTGGCCTGATTTGTGTCTGGCTTACTCCAATCCCGTGCTGATAGTATGCGAAAATTGCAACATAGCCCCCCACCACCGAACGACTCATACAGTGATATGTAAAAACTCATACAGTGATATGTAAGCTTGTAAAACTATGTTGTTGGATTCCAGAATATCTGCATCCCAAGCAAATCAAAGTAAAAGATGGTGAACTTGAGAACATGGCCCAGAATGTTTGTAGTAACGTAACTGTTCCAGTATGTTTTGGACTGTGTTATGGAAGATAATTTTAAATGGCTTTAATAGCATGAAACCGCTGACAACAGCATGCAACCATTGTAGATTTGGTTTTAGACACAAGTCAAATATTCCTGTCACATTAGTAACTTTTTCCGGAGAACTGGCATGTGTTATAACAGAATATATGAGATAATGCTTTCCTCAAGCTCAGTGGCTGTTAGCCACACTAACATTCCCTTGCCAAACAATTTCCCCGATAAATTTGAATGAAACTCTGCAGCTTGAGAGTGCCTTGTTAAAGTGGTCGCTCGTTTTAAAGGGGCTAGTTTGAAATGGCAACTGACGTTCCTTTCTTCCTTTTCTTGTTTGTCTGTGCAGGCAAGCCAAAGGAGCCCGGTGAATCGGAAGCTGGGTGGATAGAAGGTGTAGCTATTCTAGTGTCTGTAGTAATCGTGGTTCTAGTGACTGCATTCAATGACTACACAAAGGAGCGGCAGTTTCGTGGACTCCAAAGCAGGATAGAGCAGGAGCACAAGTTTGCTGTGATTCGGGGTGGTGAAGTGCACCAGATCGCCGTGACGGAAATTGTCGTCGGTGACATCTGCCAAGTCAAGTATGGTGAGTACATCCTTCATGTTAATAACCTTGTTTTGCTTGTGTATCGCTCTACGACACCACTGTCATGTATGGTGATGGCAATTTTTTCAACTGCTCAAATGTGATTTCTAAATTTGCTGCAAATCAAGATGCTTCCAATGTGTGGGCATGTATTTGAATTGTGACTGAGGTTTCTATTCTGCTTGTTGTGTTACCCTGAGGCTTTGAGTGTGTCACCTGTTTCTGGTCCAATGTGTGATGTTGTTGGGCTTGTTCCAAGCATATCCCTTTTCTTGACATATTCTAATCCTGTGGTAAACATTTTCCGAAGGCTACGGTTTCCTTGTCCGTCTACATCAGCAGAATGCAAAAAGAAGAGAAAAAAAAAAGCTTTTGTTCTTCGATTTGTGCTGTCATTAAAGAACGAAATGTAAAAAAAGAAACCCAGTGGATAAGAATGATTTCACACCTTTCAGCTCCCACTGTTCATGGTGCAGCTTTGAACGTTTGTGCTGTCATCTTTTGCTGCATTGTTGTGAAATTGTTACTCATTTACAGTATTATGCTGTTTTGTCATTGTTGGTGTATTTTTGAGATCAATATGTTTAAAAGTCCTCCTTTGTAAACTTAATAGATGTCTATATGAGTTGTCGAAATGTTGGCACATGCACATAGGAAGATGAAAGGACATCTTCGTGGTACTTGCATCAAGCAATTCTACTTGGAGTAGTTACTCAAGCAAGCAAAGTCAGCTGTATAGTAAGGTGCCTTGAATGAAGGGTGCATCGTGATGTAAACATCTAAGCTAAAAATGATGTCTTCACACGTAATGATGTGTGCTCTGGACGGCCATTTAAAAAAAATTAAGAAACATGCGCATGCTCGCCTACTCCTTCCCACTCACGTCCTGGTCAGTTTTAATCATTTTAATGTTAACCGGTTGGCAAGCTTATGTATCATTGTTCCATGTACGTAGTATTACTGAAACCTGCTTAAAAACTGAGTCATTGCAAGCACAAAAGAAATCTTTAGCGGCGTCCTTAATTCTACAGCGACAACAAAGACAGCAGTGGTGAACTTTGTCTTTTGTACGTATTGAAATGCACCTTTTTTTGACAGAGCTACCATAATTAGCAGCTGTAGTGAAGGTGTGCCGAATTGTTCATTGATATTGTTTTATGTCTCCATCACTGGCATTGGATGCAGTATTATGCAGAGTGTAACTTTTGATGCTTAGCAGGGTTGGTAATGCCATTCATTTAGTTGCTTTTACCATGAGATTGTGCGTATAGTCTAGAGGGCTTGAGTATTGTGGCAGTGCATTTTTGCTTTGTGGGGTTGTTCAAGTTCGGGCACGTTTTACGCCGGTGCTTTTTTTAATTGTCTGCAGAAATAACTGCCTTGACGAACATGCATTGTAGCCACAGCATTTGTACCGACAGTTAATTGTTGTGATTGTAGGAAAATTGCACAGCGTAGTGACCAGCTGGTGGCGGCTGCAGTAAGGATGAACACAATGTAAATTGAGTACCGCGTGGTATGCAGTGTGTGGCATTTATAAATGAGAGCTCTCCACTTAGCCTTTTATGCTTGCATGGACACAGTAAAAAAGTTGCTGCTTGCATTATTTTCTCTGCCGCATGTGGTTGAACAGTGCTATACCAATAGCAGTAGCTGTATACATGAATCGTACAGTGCACTAATCATGACCTCAAATCTCATCGTCCAATTACTTAGACTGGCCTTAAAGAACGTTGGACATATAAGTATTACAAAGGACGTTTTTCCTAATTGTGGCTGTAGAAAATGGTATGTTATGCTCAGGTTCAGTGTCAAATGAATTGAGTACTAATGCCTTCGAAGCAGCAGTGTGGCTGATAGCTTGTAGCTTTTCACCAGATGTAGGTTTGGTAGCTTGCATAGACATTGTGAGACGGGGTAGGCTGTTGACTGCTCAATTTGTTCACATCAGTGCTAATGCCTGTGAAGGCTTGTTGGTCATATAATAGGCGTGATGTATGCGATTTAGAAGCACTTTACAGCAATTGACCACTGGCTTCTAGACAGTAGGCGTTGGTTTTTGCATCGTGATCATTTGCTGGAGGCGCTGTGTGTTAGACAGCTTGTTGCAGCCACATATAAGAAAAGGATCCTGTTCCCCAGTGCTGGTTTAGAAAAAGCAGTCTTCGCAAAGCTCACATTTCAGTTCCAAGACGTGAAGCCAGTTGCAGGAGGCAACCAGTGACCTTGAGAGCTACCCCAGGAGCACTGACGCTCATCTGGGAATGTTCGTCGAACCTGCGACAAGAATCTTTCTGCCACAAAATCTGTTTGCATTGAATGCAGGCGAGATGGAAGCGAACTTATGTATCTTGGATTGTGTTGTTGCCATAGAGCATGTCTCGTCATATTGGTGGTGGTAACACATTTCAAAAGGAAAGGGGTAAACTTTGCTATCTGTGGTGCACTGTCTAAAAATGGGAAAATTGGGTGTGGTTATTGTACTTAACAGTAGGGATGAGGTGTTCTAGAGTTTATAGCTCTCACATGTGTCGACAAAAAAACAAAACAAAAAAACTGTATAGCATCAATGGGCAGCGTGGTATGCTTGTAAGAATGCCACTTACAGCATTTATCAATTGTTCCTGTAGGCTGCACAGCAAACTGTGCGAATTGCGCATTGAAAATGTGTAAAATTCATGTGGATAGACTAAAGATATGTGGATATAGCCGCTGGGTTTCATCATTATGATTATCGTTGCAAGTGGTCCATCATAAAAGAAGGTAAGGCATGTGAATACGGCAAAAGAGAAGAGAACAAGACAACACAAATGTCTACTATCTTATGTGTTCCCCACTATGCGTCGCCTACTACATGTTGTCTTTTCTTCTCTATTTGTCAATGTTTTCACGCCTTATTTTCTTTTATGATGAATACATACTGACTAGCTCAGCTTTCTGTTGTTCGGGTGCAAGTGGTCCGCGCTGCATTATATTCTCCAGTGCTAGCTCTCAGAAAACTGTCATAAGATCACAGTGCACTTTAGTTAGTCATCTTGTGGAATAATAGAGGCTCACTTACTGGCTTGAGGTTATGCACCTCCTAACACGTTATCTCTAATAACTCGTGCTGTGCTGTTCATCTGTGCATTTGGATTGTGGAACGCTGTTCTTTTTTCTTTTGGTGGATAAAAATGCAGAAGGTAATGTGTAAGGAAAGACATCACGCAAGATTCATGCTACATTAAGTTATATTTTCTCAGGACTAAAGTGAAGTTGGCATTACCTGAAAAAGTCACTGTTCTTCTGTACCTAAGTGTTAGGGTGGCAGATTAGGTGGATTAAAAACAGATATTTCAAGGTAAAGACTTCTAGTTAACATAAGCACAACATGAGAAACAAGCAAATTTGTTTGTGTCTTGGATCAAATGCATTTATTATGCGAGTGCCATTGAGGAACGTATCTCTATAAATGTGCAATAGAGCCATATTACTAGTACTGCTAACCCTTGATTTGGCTTATGCTACTTAAGATTTCTAGAGGGTGAATCAGTGTACTTGAACATTGCCTTTGCATAAATATTGCATGACTTTTTGAGTAGGGAAAGGAATCATCCGCCGGCCATGAAGGAACAAACTTGGGGTGCTCCAAAGAGAAGCAGAGAACAGTTCTGGGTATTTCCTTATGGACAGCGAAGTGTTATCTAAATTTAGTGGCTAATGATGGGATGTTTAGACTTGTCAGTGATTTGTATTGTCAGGATGTAGGTTAGCTGTAAAGTGGCCTTAAAAAAGACGCGCTCTATATAAGCATAAAAAATATACATACAGTAAAATTATGGCAATGATGTATGGAGTGGTCTATGGTTATTGAATAGGTGATGAGCAATCATAATTGCGGAAGGTGAGAAACGGTGACTAGCACCATGAGAAACAAGCAAATTTCTTTGTGTCTTGGATTAAATGCGTTTATTATGCCAGTAATGAGGGAGGTATCTGTATAAAAGTGTAATAGAGCCGTATTACTAGTACTGCTAACCCTTGATTTGGCTTACACTACTTAAGATTTCTAGAGGGTAATGGCGCTCTTTGGCCATCAGTGGCCCTTGCGCCATAGGGCAGTCTTTCTCTTTGCATCTTCTCATGGGACAGCAGTGTTATTCCAATGGTTTATGGTGCGTGTATCCTGCACTTTTTTTATGCTGCCTCTGAGATGTCTTGTGCTCCCATATCTCTGAGCTCGTGCTGAGGAGCCACATATCCTGGATCATGCCCTTTTCATGCATCACTTCCAGCTGGCAGTAATGGTGGCAATTTTTGCAGTTTTGGTAGCAAAAGTGCCCATTTTTACATGATTTCTGTGATGCTTCAGTTCCTATTTCAAATGTAAAATATTACATGGAGGCCTCTCTGTGTGTACACCCTCTGAAGCGAGGCTTTTTATAAGGTCTAAAATTTTGTTCGTTTTCTTGTAAAAGGCACGCGTCTTTGATTTTTGCCGGCAAGAACCAAGTAAATTGCAGAAGTTCCCGTGCATGACAGGCCAATTTTACATTCGTAAACCTGCCGAACCCACAATTTCAAAATATTACAATCACTCAAAAATAAAAAAAGATTTGGTGAGAAATCTTAACAATTCTTCTGTTCCTAGCAAAGCTGGCCTGTGAAAATGACTAGCTTTATTCTGTTGAGAAGTTGTGAACTGGCACTGATGCTCTATAGCCGCAGCTAGAAACGTGTACCCCACAGAAAATTTAATCAGAAGTGGTCTTGATCATTCCTGAAGTACTTTTGAAATAGCAGCGGATATTTAGCTCATTTTTTTCTCCTCACTTTTAGGAAAACCATTGTGGGGCCTGCAGGGAGTTCTAAACAATCAAGTTAATCCCCAGAATATTGTCTCTTTAAAAACAGTCGTCAACTTTATTTCTATTCTTTTAAAGCCAGTTCATTTTGAATTGTACCCAAATAAAGAGTTTAAAATTATTGCTGTTATTACAACAGTCACGACTCGAGCAAGCTTTTTTAAAATCTGAGATTTTGTGACGTATTTGTAAAAGTCAGCGGCTATGCATGTAATGATGAAAGCTATGTTGATACCTCGGACGTTATGAGAAACTTTCTGTAAGAGTTTGTACGCGAAGTAATCTAAATAGTGTCTCTCTCATCAGATGCTTTTCTCGCCGCTTTCGTTTTTTTGTTAACAGTGACTGCATTTTCTCTTTTGTGTCCACCACTCGTCATGCAGGCGATCTTCTGCCTGCGGATGGAATCATTATCCAGAGCAATGACTTAAAAATCGATGAGAGTACACTAACAGGCGAATCGGATCACGTCAAAAAGGGAGAACACATAGACCCCATGTTGTTCTCGGGTAAGCCAGTTTTTTGTTTCGGCCTCTTAAGAATTGCTTCTGCCTCATCTACGTTTTACCAGCTGTTGCGTCAAGCTTCATACAGCAATGTGTTGTAGTGATGAGTGTTGTGTTTTAGCATGGAGGGGTGCTTAAAATACAACATTTATGCTGACGATTTCTTGGCGTTATGGATATTACATAAACTACATTTACCCTTGCTACCAAATGTGCCTATGGCTGGCAAGACTGATATGCGAAGTTTTTTTTTTTTTTCTTGCTGTCGTGGCGCAGACTGGCCGAAATGACGGATTTTGCATTTCCCGTGTTGAAAGCCGTTATTTATATGCAGAATGTGTTCAGATGCTGCTGTCTTCGGAGTTGGTAGGACACATTTTGAAAACAGATTCTTCTTGTTGCTTTTTTTTTTTTAATTCAGGAAATTATATGGCTGTGCTCAAGCAAACAGCATTGTCCGCTTTGAATTGAAAATAGCTAACATCTTAACAGGTCTGGTCTTCATCACTCTACTGAGAAGAAGTCCCCTTGTAAAAACGCTCATTTTTCGTTGAGGCTTACGTTACTTGCTTATAGCTGCAATAGTTCTTTTATCATCTTCTTTCTGAGGCCCCTTTGAAGGAGAGTTATTGTAGCGTTGTGCAAATTAACTTCCTAATTTAGTGTTTTCCCACATTTGCGCATTTGAAAAACTAGTCAATGCGACATTAGGCCTGATGTTCGGAGTTCATTTGTCTGTGCCTGCTACAAAGATGAGTTAATTCCTGGCAACATCACGGACTACCTGAAGCCAGTGGCTCTTACTGCAACAGAGGTTTACTTCATCCAAGACGGGATGTTGTTTTGCTCAGTGCCATTTGGATGACTAAACCATCGGTTGGATTTTTAGATTGTATGCTCAAGTTCTGCTGTCACACTTGTCACTGTTTTAACGAGCCAATAAGTGGGGCTTGTTGGTTCACTTTTGATTGTTCTAAGTCATTGCATTCATAGAAAAAGATAATTGCCATTGAGTAGGCGCTGATGGCTGCTCATTTCTGTACTTGACAGGCACACACGTCATGGAAGGGAGTGGAAAAGTTCTGGTATCTGCCGTTGGCGTCAACTCTCAGGCAGGCATTATCCTCACTTTGCTGGGAGCTGCCCACACAGAGAGCAAAGAGCAGAAGAAAAAGAAGAAGAAGAATAAAGGTGCGTCCTTGGCCTGTTGTCATCTCCCTTTTCAGCTCCATTACGTGCAAGAGTATGTGAACATGAGCGTACTTTATAATGCGTATCATTAGTAATTAATCCTTTGCGAGTTTCCCAACTTACAGTCCTTTTCACCTGCTGCATTGTGGGGTTGAAGGTAACGGATTCTGACCTAACGTAATACGTACTAAATTCCTTGCAGGATGACGCTCAATATGTCAGTTGTAGTTAGCTGTTGTAAAGGGAATACGTGCGTACTTGATTTGTAGCTAAGCAGAAGAGCTCATTCGATTTCCCATCCTCTTGTGTTAGATTAACCATCCTATGTTTAACTTCCTCTGTGTGCTTGTTTACTCATGAATTGCATGCTCTATTGCAGTGTAATTATAAAGATGTACATTTTATTATCTTGGTGCACAACTTTCCCCATAGCCAGGTTCTGGCTTGAAGAGCTCTGTGTTAGTGGTAGCCGCCCATTTGTACTTCCATTTGTTCCTTTTGACAATAATCGCTAGCACCTTTCTGCTTGGTTCGCATTCCACTTGCTTTGTGTGTTAACTTAAAAATGTAGTACTGCCTTAGGTAGAGTTTTGCTAATTCTATGATTGCTGAAGTAAGAATGGTAATTGAGAAAGAAAAAGAGTCCCGAAGTTTACGCCATCGCAATTATGTTGTGACGGCATTGAGCCAGCTGAAAATAGTTAAATTTTGAACCATCTCTAAGAAAATCTAAATGTATAGGCACACGCTTTAATGTTCGAGGAATAATTGGCCTTTCAATATTGCTGGTGGTACTGTTTGAAGACAGAAAAATCAGTTGAAGCTAAATGTTAGTCTAAACTAGGTAAACGTTGTGTAAATCTCATTTTTAACTTTTTTATCATGTGCCTATATGACCTTATAAGAGAGTGTATCTTCATTGACGATTCAAAGTATTCTAGCTATACATAGTTATTTTTCTGCTATCTCTAAAGTCATCCTAAACACTTTATGTGGTATACTATCACAGGTACTACATGCCCTTTGGACTTGCATTTCCACTCACTCAAGTCATCAGACCTCCTTGATGCTTATTTCCTGCGTTTGTTTACCCTCACCCATTCTTTTCTGTTCGTTCCCCGTCTTTCTCTTTCGTTTCTTGTCCCGGCCACGAAATTGCCATTGTGCGGTATTGTTGGCTCGTGTGAACACGGCCCCTTCACGTGTCGTCATATGTATATGTGTGTGTGTGTGTTGATTGTCCATAATAATTCCGTGTTTTTCTCTCTTTCTCTCCTCCCGGCTCCCTTGTCCCACCTCGTTTATTTCTCTTCACTCGTAATCTATTTCTGTCCCTTTCTCTCTTCTTTACGTTTTCTTTGTTGTGTGCTACCTGACAGACGCTAAGAAGGGTCATAGAAAGAAGAAAGGGGAACCAGGTGATGACGCTATCTTACTTCCAACATGTAGCTGATGTAGGCTCAGCTTTTTCGGTGTTGTTATTGTTGTTGCTGTGGATAAACCTTTGTGTGAAGCAGGTATAGCTGAAGAGAGCATGAAAATATCTTAGCTGCCCTTGGATACAACACTTTCACATAAGCTAGGTTCAGGGACTTGGGTAATAAGCATTTGTGGAAGTACGTTGAGACATGGATCGCGTGTTGCTCTTAAACAAAAAAAAGCTTTTTTGCATGTTTTTGGAATGCCTTCAGACATATTTTTTTCCTTATGATTTCCTCATTTGGAATATTGTTCTTGGATCTAGCTTTATTTCATGATAGCATGACGCTGAATCAAGCATGAAAGCAAAGCATGCTAATATTAAGAAAATACTAACCTTTCCTTTTTTATAGATGTGTGGTGAGCACTTCTGCGTAGTGCTGCCGGATGAAGCGCTGCGTAACAAAGGATTAAAAAGCATGTGTTCTGTTAACCGAAGCTGAGATGGGACTATTAATATATTCTTAAGTAGAGTGCCAAAGTTGATCGTGTGGTTTTTGCCAAAGAAAAGGCTTCGGAAAGAGCACTTTAATAATATCTGTATTAATATCTGTAAATATCTTTAATAATATCTGTAAAGGGTAACCTTGGTGGCAGTGAGCATGATATAGACTGTGAAGAATTAAGTAGAAATGATGTGTAGGGAATACAACATCAACTTTGTACCACCAGTACTGCGTCTTAAATGCGTGCGAGGGGGTATCTGTAGTAACCGCACACAAACCTCTTGTGGCACAACATTAAAATGTTACAAATGTACCCATGCTATATACCAGTTTAATAGAGCTTAGTGTCCCAGAGGTTATGTATCTACCTAATGCCACTCTACAAAAGCATTGATCCAGAGAAAGATTTGAAAAGTGCACGTTTGGAGGACATCTTCTGAGGACTCTAATTCTTAGCTTTACTGCTGTATACAGGATAGCTCTTTCATGTTTTTGTGCCATTTGCTCTTACTAACCACAAAATTACAATTTTGTGACTAATTGAGATCACGGGGCAAGCATGTTGAATGGTACAGTCCTGTGTAGAAGCGGTTCTTTTTTGAGCGGGGCTGTCAGCGCTTTACTTTGTTTTTTGTGTTATGTTATTTTCGTGTGTGTAAGTATGCAGCATCTTTTGCTTCACCATAATCAGAGTGTAAGCTTGTCTATTAACTATGTAACGAAAGTTTGGTTATGTTGCATTGCCGTGCAGAAAAGAGCAGATTCTTTGTGATTAATTTTTTTGCAGGGTTTACCAGCTCTGAATGCATGGTGTGCGTGAAAGAGAATAACATTGCTTTTTATTGCTTTTATTGCTTGCCTTGTTTTACTAACATTGCTTGTCTCTTGGAATGCTTCCAACGTGTATTTTATGTAAATAACCTTGCTTCAAAGGGACACATGAGAGAAATAGTAAGTTAAAATTGACTGGTAGAGTGTGTGCTCAGAATTGAAGGTAGCTTAGAGTAAGTTCAGATAAACGTTGTATACCAGAAAAGACGTTAAGAAAAAAAAATACACATTATATATATATATATATATATATGGTGTCACCCACTGCAATTTTCGCACAAAGTTCGTTTTAACAGAGTTTTTTGGCTCTTTTTGTAAAAGCTAACAGATTGTTTAGTACCGAAGGATTGCATTTGATTTAAAACGAAATGAAAAAAAAAAAGTGCGCCAGGAACCATTTTTCTGCTATTTGCCCTAAAGTGACCGAAATTTATGAACTAATGACTACATGTCAATTTAGTAGTGCTCTCATTTGACGGTGAAACTAAAGTGGAAATCTTTCAGTGAAATCTGGCCTGTCAAGACTAATTTCTATCTCTTCTTTATTTTCTCAACTTAGCTATATTTTCATGTTTGTGCACAGAAAAATTTTACCGTTATGCAATCTTGATGACATCTTTCCATGTTCAGACATGACCGAGCACAGCTTTCTTATACTAACACTTTGTATGTGCTACCTCGATGCATTTACCCTTTCTGCTTAGTTAACCCTAAAGCAATTTTACTCACCAGCTGTACACAGAATCGTGTCTCATCGTTTTGCATTTTGGGCTGCATTAGAAAACTTGTACGCATTAGAAAACTTGTACTCTAGCAGCTTACACACCCAGGATTCCAAAAGGAAATTGCTTTTATAAAAACAGCTTTTTTGTTTTCCTTTCACTAAGCCAACGCTGAGTGGCAACCATGATATCTGCAGCTTTGGTTAGAGCATCTTGATATTAGACTGTGAATGCTGCTTTTGAAAGCATGGAATAAGTCCTGCCTTTCGCTGAAATTGTAGAGGGATGACAGCCCCTGAGAGGGGCAGGGTTTGCGTCTATCCTTTGTTCTTTATCTTTCTTTTCTTTAATTTTTTCTCTTTCTCCCACGAGAGGAGTACTGCTAAGTTTGCCATAAATCAGATTTGCTTTTTTGCCTACTGGTTTGACATTGTGTTCTTTTTTTTTTCCTTCTTCTTCCTTTGCGGGGTCGATCATCCCCTTCCTCCTTTTTGCTCCCTTTCTCCCCGGAATTCATTTTTTCTTCCACTCCCACCCTCGTCTACTCTCCCTGCTTTGTTGCTGACGCCTCCACCCCTGTTGTGCGCGCCCCCCAGCATGCTACGTCGAAGCTGGCGAAAAGGAGTTGTCGCCACTCACCCAGCCTGACCCAAATGGTAGTGTATGCCTCAGCAAGAACGACCACCAGAGTGTGTGCCCTCGTCTTGTTTTTTTACCCTTTTGTTTGGTTGTCCTTCGTCTCTTCTCGTTTTCCCAATTAATTTTTGAAAGAGCGTATATAACAGGGATCCTTCTCCACCTCCCACTCATTCTGTTGCTTGGGTGTTGGCTCCTTCCTCACTGATGCCTTTGTTGTACCTCGCACTTCTCTCGTCTCCTCTCCCTCACGTCTTTTTTAAAAAGTATTGAGAAGCTTCGCGATTTGCCCGTGGCTTGTGAATGCACGTAATGCTTTTGCAAACTGCAGGAATATGAAGTATGACATGGCTGTTTTGAACTGAAACCACTGCATGTGCCTGACTAGAAGAGCCTTAACGGCGGCAACATGGAGAATGAGGGTACTGAGGCACAAATGCCGGCATGTTTTGATAGCATGCAAGCATTCATGTTGGGATCAAAGGGATTGTGTGGTCATATCTTATGACTGGCTCCTAGGCGGGCTGTCTAATGTACAGGCCTTTGTGTTGATAAAGAGAGCTTGGTGAAAATTGGTTCTTCCAGCTAAACTTCTGCACATTTCACTTAGGAGTCCTGATATTGTTACGTAACAATATTCTGCATGTTTATTTCAATACTGTGCAAGAAGTTGTGTATCTACTTGCAATTTCATCTGGGCAGTTCGAATTTCTACAGTTTGAAAGAATGCTGGACAAAATTTTCAGTGGAGGAACACCTGTTGTGTGCTATCTGGGGAACAAAACAGAACTATATTTTATGGTCTTTATAGCAGCTGTTTTTTTTTTCTCAATGTACAGGTGGTGCTACTGTTCTCTTACTGTGAAAAATGAAATCTTAAGTCCTGTGTTACTGAAGACATATTTTTATTTTTATTTTATAAATTCCCAGCTGCACTGTCTGCACTCCGGCAAAGGAGTCATAAGGTGCATGTTAACTGCAGGTGGTCGAAATTAATCCACAGCTTAGGTTACGACTTCGTAACGTGAAATCCCAGAAATAAATATTTAGTGCGTTCTTTCGACCTGTTATGGATCAAACAAGAAAGCATTGCATTCAAGCACATGGTAACTAAAATGTATTCACCATAACATTTGATCTCTGCATGAAATTTCAGTGCAAGGGATCTGGTGTTCTAGCTGGAAGATCCATTTACATTATGTGCATTTAATTACTGCAATGTGCAGAACAAGTAGGGGTTTGCCTGCTGGATCTTAGTTTTTGTTTGTATGTGACTGGTAGCCTCATTCCTCCTTGTTTAATGCCTGCGTTAATCGTGTGTTTGTAGGTCTGCACTGAGCAGCCCACTCACACTTGCCACTGAGCGTATTTCTCGCTGACTGCACAACATGCGATACGCAAAACTAGTTGAATGATACGTCTATCGTACTACCACTTTAAAAGCCTGGTGTGTGTTGGGTTTTTATGCTTGTGATGCATGCGTTTGTCATCTTACACTTTGCTTTACACATTGCACCGTGTGGGTCTGTGTTTTTTTGTTTGAGAGTTGTATTTTGTTTGCTTGTTTTAAACAGTGCTTTCTTATGAGTTTGAGTTTTTTGAATAATGTATTGACTTTTTGCTCTAATGAGATTACTAATTGCTTTGAATTGGTTGCAGACTGTTAGATTTCTAAATTATGGTTGTCATATAGTGGGACGAAATTTAAATTAAATGAAGGTCATTGAAGCATGTCATTACAAACAGGTTAGCCACTCGTTTTGTTGGTACTTTAAACAAATACTTCTGAAACTGCCGCAATGTAGGGAGAAGTACCATTTAGTGAGGCCTACTTTATTATAGCTTCGTGAGTGCTTTATTGTACGCTGTGCCTACCACACTCAAAACACGTAATTCGCATCCAAGTGACACAGGCTTCCATGCTTCAACTACTTTCTTGCTGGGAGAATCAAGGCTGATAGTGTTATACTTAGATTTGTAATTAATGCATATTAAACTCTGTGCAGCCGTATATAAACAGAGCTGTTATCAGTGCAAGAATGTGAACTGCGTATCGTTTTTATGTGTGACAGGCACCTTAGCTCTTGCATGCTTCTATTTGAGATTTGTCAAAATATTTTGAGGTGATCTGGGGCACGAGACAGCAGTGGTATAGCCAATTCTTTTGCTCCTATAAAAAAAAACTGTACGAGGCAGTATGTGCTGCAAAAAGTAAATAGCCCGACAGAAGCTAACCGCAGAGATTTATGCTAACCAGATAGTTGAAATGGCGCAAAGGATATGATTTGCACTCGGCTCAAAGAATGAAACGCAACACGGAAATTTTAAAGCAGGTTGCCTAAAATGTGTAATGGCTCGAGAGAGCGATTTCATGTCGCTATGCATACCGGTGCTAAAGGTGATATAATGTTGGACAGGCCTATGAGCTAAAACTATGCCTACGTATGGAACACAAGGTGAAAATTAGTCTAGTTAGGCCTAAATTGATGTGTCTCATTCAGTGAGAGTACACAGGGTTGCCATTTTGCATCATAGACGTGAGCAGTTAGCAGGACAAGATTTTGTTATATCTCTGGTGCTGTAGTGGAACCACAAGGTCATGCTAGTGATAGGAATTACTTCAAAAAGCTGTGAATGAAGGAAAGAAGATGGCTTTTTAAGGGCTCGTTTTCCTTTGTTAGACGCAATATTAATGAGAACTAGCAGACAATTATCTTCTATCCTTGGCATTATTGTCTGCTAGTTCTCATTAATATTAAGAAAGCTGTATCACTTACCTCGCAACTCTCCTAGCATACCTTTTACACGTCACGCCAGCGGTGTTTGATCAGAAGGAGGTCGCTATGTCATGTCACAGTGTTCCTTCACCGCTAACGTTCCATCTCTTCGAATCGTACGCGATGCTGCAGCGGACGAAGAAGCGGCCATGTCTGGGAACTCGCACTTGGGCAACATCACTGCCAACACTCACGTGGAACCTGCCCGCGCGGATTCCATTGTCGCAGCCAGCTCTCCGGCTGAAGACAGCAACCCCCGCAAAGAGAAGTCTGTGCTGCAAGCCAAGCTCACCAAGCTGGCCATCCAGATAGGATATGTTGGTAAGCTATCCTGAATGTCATTTTTTACAGTGATGCGATCACAACAGCCAGCTTTTGTGGCGCTGTTGTCTGCCGCCACCGCTGGTGTCCATAACTGTTATCACACAAAATGAAAAAAAAAATATCCAAGATTGAGTGGGATTTGAATCCAGGCCCTCAGTGTGGCAGTCGAGTATTCTACTACAGAGCTGCACTTGTGCTTGAAACTCCTTTGCGAAAAGACCCTATACAGGTTGGGCAAGGAATCACGTTAACAGATGTAGTATGGCGTATTGGAAGAGTAAAATAACAACCGGGCATCACACAATGTGAATTGTGTAACGAGTAGGTCGTTCAAGGCTTCCCACCTCTTACAAAAGGCTCAGCCATTATGCTTCATCAGCCACAGCATTATCAAAGGGCACATAATGCCTTGCAGATGCGTAGCAGGTACCTCGCTTCTCCACTGAATGACGAATAATGGCATAGTGGGTGCTTCCCTACTTCGCAACAATTATGATGATTTATGGCATGGGTACCTTGCAAGTGTGCTTGCACTAGTCGCATCAAGAGAGTTTAGAACTGGCTTAGAAAGGCCACTCTTTCAGTTTCCGCTGTGACTGTGCTGCGTGTTCCATGCAGGCCTGGAGTTTTTTTGCTATTGCCAGCATGCATTGGTCATAAAAGACTCGTCTGACCAGGTTGCCTGCCAGATGCAATATTTACATGAAAGGTTGATTGTGCACAAGCGAGGGGAAAAAAAAAAAAAACTTGAGTTAGTTGTATCACAGGTGTCGAACTGCTGGCCCCATTTTTACATCTTGTGCGCAGATAACCTTTTATCATGAATTACTACCAACTTGTCCCAACCAGTGCGCTTCTAATGCATTGCTATTTGGCTGTGAAATCCAGCCGTGTAGGCTTAGTTCTTCAGCTTTGTCGGTCTACTATTGCCAATGTGCTGCACAAAAATGCTTGCATGATAAAATTTTTGGGAATTGCAAGGACTCTATGTTGCGATGCCATCAGTTCAGGCATTCTTGGCAACCTAGATGTAGCTTTAGCAGGTGAAAATCAATGTAGCCATCACATATTTACGATACAATGTCAAAGATGGATTCGTGGCTTGTGTGCAATAATGCAGGGAGTGTAGGGGCTTGATACATGCGTCCTATAAGCAAAAGATATTTTTAAAAATTGGTGTATAGCACTGCTGCTTTACTGTTTGTTATGGCTGTTATCTCTGTGATCTGCTTGCCTTGATGATGATGCATCAAAGTTGTTGCGTCACGGTATTTGTTATAGTGGATTGCTTCATAGCTGCGGCCACACTGAAGCACAGCCAGGGGAAACGCGTGCTACACAGTTGTTCTTGTTTCTTTCTTAGTGAATGACATATTCGTACTTAACTCTATTACTACATCAGAGAATCTGTGTCACAGCACTGTGATTGTGGTTGTGCAAAGTTTGGAATTTGAAGACGAACTTTAGTATCAGATAAAAATTTCTTTCAGTGATTTCAAACCTTGGTGCTCGTCACCACTTGTTTACATGCAGTAATCTAGTGATAAAGTTCCTACAACTCAAATAATATGTCACTGCTCCTCTAAATCTCTAACGAAAGTTTATGGCATGGCCAGGTAATCTGTTTTACTATGTCCAGCTTGTTTCTAGTAGCTTCTCACTGTAGCGCAACCTCTGTGTGGCTTGCAGGATCAACGATAGCAGTGCTGACAGTCATTATTCTGGTGGTGCGACACCTGATTGAGGTGTTCGTGGCGGAGGGCCGCCCTTGGAGAAGCAGTGACACCCAGCACATTGTCAACTGTTTCATCATTGGCGTCACTGTTCTGGTGGTGGCTGTCCCAGAAGGTCTTCCATTGGCTGTCACTCTCTCCCTCGCCTACTCTGTAAAGGTGAGTGGCCGTAGAATTTCTCACTATATTGAAATCAGGTAAATCGAATTATCTTTTATATTGAACTATTTTCGAGCCCGGCAGTGCTTTAACGTCAATTTGTAGGAACATCTGCAGCAACATTTAACAAAAATAGCCGGAGCACTTGATATGTTGAACATCGGCCAGTGCGAAACACCCCAAAAGTTGGCTTTTCCTCACGCAAGGGGACTTTTTCGCATGCATTTTGGACAGTGAGCGGGGGGAACTACCGCTTGCCATCACATTCTTTTCCCCATGATTTCTGGTTATTGCAGCACCGGTCTGTCGTGCAGGGTCGCCGTTCGCTTCTCCGCTAGTTTTGTTAGCGCGATTAATGCCGTAAAACTGAACAACCTGCTGTTCTTCGCAAAGCTGACAATAATCGGTACACTCGAACACGGAGAACAGAAGTGTGATGTCCCCATTGTGTACGGCATCCCAAAAAGCACACTGAGTACGATATTGAAAAACAAGGGAGACATGAGGGTCAAGGCGTAGCACACACTTCTGGTGCTAGCTGAGTACGCGCACCTGTGTGCGAAAATTTTGAGGCACTATTTACAACTATACCGTATTTTGTCGCGTATAACCCGCCTCAGCATATTACCCGCATCCCCAACTGCAAACTGCGCTAATATACAAAATTAAAAAAAGAAATCCTGCGTATTACCGTGAAGGCATGTTTCTTACATTACTGTAAAGCAGTGACGCGAAGCCAATTTTTGCACCGAAATTCGTGTTGAAAATGCAATAATTTCATGAAAAGTTGTATATTGAATGATCCGATATATCTAACTAATGCTCGTTCCTTTGCGAGTTCGCTACATGTGGGTTCGACTGTAATACCATGAGGAAAATACGTATGGCGCCATCATCAATGCGAGTTTCCTAAGGGAGGTTTTGCTGTCAAGGGGGGGGGGGGATGACGGTGTATGTGTCTGCGAGGCTTGTGTTGGCTGGCGTTGAGTGAGGCTTGGCCTCAAATGGGGATACGGCTACACAAATTCGACTTCTCTAAAACAAAGCCTTCATAAACGGACCTCAATTCACCCATATTATATTCTAGAATAAAATTTCACTTACCTGCAGGGTATAACCAAATGGCAAAATGAAGAACGAGACGATGAACAGTCAGAGTGAACGTTGACCTTGACGCTGACCACTTTTGCGGCCACTCGCTACTTTTTCTGTTTCGTAAAAACGCAGAAGTTTTCAAAGTTAAACAAAACTCCTTTCTGTGTCATGCTAAAAAAGAAATAGCTCGTTATGTGCTGCTACAGTACAAAATTAATTATTTTGACGCAAGGAACGCTTCTAGCCAGAAGAGTCTCTGAGGTGTGTGGGCTCTTCATGCATGATTCCAATCCGAATGCGACACATTCCAGCATTCCCATGCATAAAACAGCGTCGCAGCGCCAGTTTTCCCTCTAGGTAATTGTAAGAAACTATGTGAGTGGCAGTGGTTTTTTGATCACTCGAACTTGTATTACACCAGCTTTTGTTGCGTTCAGTCGGCTAACAGTAGTTGTGCCCTGCCCCAGCAGTTTTCTGAGGAGATATTATGGAGATAAAGTACACATTAGAATCAGGTAAATACTGTATCAAGTCATTGCGATATACCATTTTCTCATTGAAATGTTTCTTGGGTAGGCTGAAAATAGCTGTTTTTGACAGGACATATGCGAAAATATTCACTACACTGTCTGCAGGAATGGACTTATTCGACTAGAAAGAGATTACAGGTATATACTAGCGAGACTAAATAACAGCAAAAAAGAAAATTCTGCTTTTTGTATTGTGTAGTTTTCAAAACATTAGCACACTCAAACCTCCATATAACGAACACGGATATAACGAATTATCGCTTATAATGAAGTAAATGAAGAATATTCTTGTCATGGATACAGTGTTGCAAATAAACGTTTATAACGAATTTTCGGATATACAGTCGCTGACCGTTTATTCGGACTCGGCGGGAACCGCCGAAAAGTCCGAATAATCGGGAGTCCGAAAAAAAGGATTCACCAGAAAAAAAGCACTTTTATTGGCCCAGCGGCCGGAAAAAACTTGTCAGTGCGCGTCTGTACACATGTACGCTTACGCGCGACCAAGTCGGCCTGTATTTCAGCCAATGTTTGGCCACCCGTGATGGTCGGCAGTAGCACTGTAACGGCCTATGCTAAATCCGCATTTGATGACTGGTGTGGGAGGTGCGTCATCACGGCAGTCACTGTCCACATGCGCTGGTTCGAGTAGCTGACGAATATCTCATCGCCCAACTCGGCGAAAACTCCCAAGGAACTCCCACCTGGTGAATAATCGCCGCTTTTTTCGCCATCGTCACGGCCTTGTAGTTGCCGCGTTTCTTTAGTTCCGACGGCCTCGCACGCCAAGCAACAAACAAGGGAGCGGGACACTGAGCTCGGGATGCAGATCAGGCCTAGCCACAGAAACATCTGACAACGCAAACCCTCACACGCCAAAAGGAAACGACGTTGGGCTAATTGATGTTGCAGCGCTTCTGTTGTCGTACTCTCTTTGTCCGAATTAGGATCCGCGTCGTACTCGTATGCGCTGTCATTCTCCTCAAACGCCGCACCGAGCTAGAGTGACCTAGAATAGGGGGAGTGTCCAAAGCGCCGGCTCCCGCGAGGGCCTTTTGCCGTGAACTCCCGCGCCGCGCTGCTGCTGCGCCGGACCCGTGGGCTTTCCGCGCTCGGGAAGCGCGCGGAAAGCGAGGGGCGTCTGCTACGCGCTGTAGTTTTTTGCGCCGCGTTTCCACACAGGGCACTTGAAGTCTACTTAACTTCAGTAATGCGGTGCGGAATGAAGCTTATCCATCTTTAAGCGTTGTGTTAGTGCTGGGGCAACAACAGAATGCAAAAAATCACGTGTCAAGCGGCATCAGCGTGGCCTAGTTCCGGTCACAGAGTTCGAGAACGTTGGTGCGTGTGTAAAAACGTGCAAGACGGACACGCACAAGCAAAGAACGAAAAAAAAAACCCTATTCGCACAAGTAATCGGGCAATAGCATCACGCATGCGCGAATTAAGAGTAATAACAAAAGTAAATGGCACGCGCAGTCAGCTGAAATACTTGCACGCAGCGACTTCACGAGCTTTTTACTCATAGTCACCACTGGTTTGCTAGCCATGTGCACACCGCTTTATTTGACAATTCATTAGCCTCCACAAGCTCTTTATTATGTACGGAGCACACCGGGAAGACGCAAGGGAAACAAAAAAAAAAGATAAAAAAGAGTAGAGACGGCCATACGACCGCAATGCTGTTGGCTTATTTTTGTTTCTGAGGTAGCGTACAACAAGGCTCACCGTGCACAAACATTTGAAAGAAAAGCAATGTCAGGTAAACTAACCTTATTCCACAAGTTTTTGCATATATATATATACACAGTAGAATCTCGATGATACGAATCCCGCGGGGTCACGAAAAATATTCGTATTAGCCGAAATTCGTATCACCGAAACACATGTAAAACTAGCTAAATTAACAGTCAGAGGCAAACTCATTTTTAGGAACACATAAAAAAACATTTATTTCTTGCAGAAAAAATCTCTAATGTCTTTCTGCTTCTTTTTTTTCGCGAAGTCACTCAGCAGACTTCTTTGAAATCCGTAAAAACGCGTGCACGTGTCGTCGCTGATTTCATCAGCGGCCATAGCACGCCTCAGGACGTCGAGCGCGTGCAGCGTTTCAGCCGCCGGTGGTAGTCCTTCACCATCGCCCTCGTCTATGTTGTCGCCATCATCGCTGGAATCGGCAACCTCGCATGTGGCCTCCTCAACAATATCCTCCACCGTGCGCGCACCACAAGTGGCGAGGTTGTCATCCGCCGTGCAGAAGTCTTCAGCTGTACACCCAGCATCAAGCAGTTCCCAACCCTCAATTGGCTCTTCCTGCTCTGAGGGCACCTCTTCGGAACTCCTGAAGAAGCCGCATTTCGCAAAGCAGTTTGCTATGGTAGTCGGCGTTACTCGATCCCAAGCCATAGCGATAAAATGGATGGCGTCCAGGAGGCTTATCCGCAGGTCGCCTTCGTGTTTTCTGTCAATATTGGCAAGTAGGCGGCGCACAAGAAGGCCCTTGAAATGATGCTTGAGGTTTTTTATTATTCCAGCGTCAAGCGGTTGCAGGTGCGTCGTCGTGTTCGCGGGCAAAAAGATCAGTTTGACGTTTTGAAGCGTTACTTGCCTCGGGTGGGCGGCGCACTGGTCAAGAATCAAAACAATCTTCCGATTCTTGCAGGCCATCCTTCTGTCAAGGAGCGACAGAAATTCTTCGAACAGGGCCGCCGTCATCCACGCCTTTTTGTTTGCGCGATAGACGCACGGCAAATGGCTCTCGCGCTTGAAACACCGAGGCTTTTGGGATTTGCCAATTACCGTCAGCTTAAGTTTCTCCGACCCGTCGGCGTTACAGCACAAAAGCACCGTTATTCGCTCTTTGCTTTTCTTGCCTCCTTGGCACGCTTCGCCTTTTAAGCAAAGGCTCTTCTCAGGCTGAAGGTTAAAAAACAGGCCAGCCTCGTCTGCGTTAAAAACATCACGAGGCTCATACCCAGAGATGAGTGACTGCAGCTTCGCGAGCCAGTCGCTAACAACGGTCTCGTCAGCCTTCTTCGCTTCCCCACAGACGCTTTTGTAAACGAGACCGTGTCTCGTCTTGAAACGGTGCAGCCACCCACCTGAGGCCTGAAATCCGTCGATGCGCAGAGCAAGTGCGATCTCGTCGGCTTTCTCACGCAACACTTTGCCATCGATGTTCACACCAGCTGCAGTAACCTCCTTAAACCAGGTCAGAAGAGCTTCTTCAAGCTTCACGTGTTGGGCTGTCTTCGCTTGCCTCGCGTTGACGTTGAATGAAAGCACATTCTTCATTATTGAGTCCCGCTGTCCAACAATTGTGCTTAATGTCGACGTTGCGAGGCCTAGCTCCTTAGCCAACTCCGTCCGTTTTCTTTTGGGATCCTCATCGACCTTTCGAAGAATGTCCAGTTTCTCCTTAAAGGAGAGGGCTTTCCGCTTGCGAGACATAGCTTGCTGCCACTCGGCAAAAAAGGCACAATCACAACAAAGCAAGAACGCGGGCTCGAGCACAGCAACGACAACCACTCCGTCCGACGGCACGCATAGAAGAAAGAAGCTCCCGCGGGCCGTGCCTCTACCGTCTCCGCCTGCCGGCCTGCCTCCGCACCAAGAAAAAAAAAAAAAAATAACGTGGCCAGCGCCATCTGTAATCTTCAAGAGAAAGCAAAAGGCACACTCCGGCCTCCGATACGCGCAGATTTTGGAGGCTGTCGCGCGCTGCTCGCCGGCGGCGCTGGCAACGTGCCAAACCGGCGGCGCCGCACGCATTCCAGCGCCGTAAGTGCACGCTGCTATCTTCCGCGGCCGTCGGTGGGGCCAACGTTGCGTTGGGTGGGGCGGCGTTTATTCGTATCAAACGACGCGGGTCAAAAATCAGTTCGTAACAACCGTACTCAAGCACGTTGTAAATTAATGGGCCTTGGCCGGGACCACAGAAAAATTCGTATCATCCCGAAATTCGTATTAGCCGTGATCGTATCATCGAGATTCTACTGTATATATATATATATATATTCTGACGAAGGCCGGTCCCACGGCCGAAACGTAAAAAAAAACTGTTCTGTTTTTCGACGTGTGTCTTCTTTTTATTCATATATTATCGCATGTTGCATCATTGGATCGCTGACCGTCGGTATGAAACGTTCGCGCGAGATGCGTGCATTGTGTAGCGAAGCGTTCGAACTTCGTAATGGGTCGTCCTCTCGAGCACCTTCTAGTGGGTCGCCCTCTTCGGCTCGAAGAGAACGCAGCTCGCACTGAGAGTCGGCCCGCCTTGACTGTCGCTGTATCGTCGAGTATCGTCGCCGCTAATAAACCTCTTTATAATTGCTTCAAGCCTTCACCATACGAAATGAAAACAGTTTCAAACAACTCATTCTCAACTTAGATGTTTTCACGGTTCTCGGCGGTTAGCGTTCGCCCGGTTCAGAGACTTTACGAAAAGACGTGGATGAGTAGTTACATAAAATACAATTGTTTCTGCGGCAGTTTAGTGCGCGCCAACAGGGCACCCGACCGCAATTTCCCGCTTTTTCCTGATGACCTCAATATAGCGTCCACCACAATTTCATGCTGAAGCTCCGGAGTACTTAAATAGCGAGTCTGCTCATCTCTTGAATAAATATAAAGAGATGACCAGACGGGTAAAGCAAGCTTCTTTTGTCCCGCAGACGCGTGCAATCAGCTGCTCTGAACTGAGAATCACGTTTGTTTTCGGGTGATCGCTCGTAACATGAAGGGAGGCATACACGATGTTGCACTGTTATCGTTTCATTTCTTTGGTTTGTCTTTTTTTTAACGCTAAAGCCTTAGATGCCTCATCAAACACGAAAATTGACCGTCTGCGTCCCGCGTAGCCAACACGAGTGATGCACAAAATCATCAGGCGATGACGTCGACAGAACTTGTGACGTCATATGATGACGCCATCACATGACATGGTCGCTTTCCATTGCCTCCGTGATCGGCCCCCGATGTAGGCAGTGTAAAAGCAGGTGAGATGCAGAAAGCTTGCAATGCCTTCGATCCTGTGGGCAGTCCGAAACCACATTATGTGCAGAAAGCTTTCGGAGAGGGGCGAGGGAGGATCAATGCATCGACTGACGAAAAAGATGGCTTTCATTTTCGAGTCATCTCAGGCGAATGCATAAGGGACCATGTCTTTTTTTTTCATGTAATTTTTTCGCATACATTTTACCTACGTGGTCAGTTCTACAATATGTATGGGTAAGTCTGACATGTTGACATCGATATTGGTGACCACCACGTTTTTTATAACCTGACGGAAAGAAATCGTCAGATCACACATCGTCAGAATTATTTCTGGCTGAAAGCGGGTTTGCGCGCCATACACCATATCATTATTGTTAGTCGTTACGCAAATGGCAAGCATGTCAAGTTAGTGATGCCATGACATATCGGTCGTGTTGGGCATACGTACATTCGTGCCCCTCCGTGCCCCTCCGTGCCAATTTTCGTGTATACCAAGTGAACGAGGAGCGAGTTACGCGAGTAATTTTTTACTTTTGGTACCACGGCCACGCCGACTGACACATTCGGCTTCGCATGAAATGGCTTGAAACAGCAGAGCGCCGGAGGCAGCCCTGTAAAACAAATCGAATGTACGAAATAAAAGATAGGATATGAAGGGGGCAAACGCGTTATCAGGCATGTTTATTCTCTCCAGCAGCAAGTTCGTTCGTCATTCCACACGAAAGTAAGCTAAGCGCCTTTTCTCACGATGAAGTGCGCGCAGGATGCGTTCCTCAAACAGCCGCGGAAGTGTGGACCAATGCGGTGACAAACCAGCGGCAAGGATATATACAAAAACCCCGTTTCACAACACACAAACGCGTTCTCTGTGTGATGAGTCGCTGCAGTATTATGTTGCAGTGACGCAGTATTAAATGTTGCCCAAATTTCCACAATTTTAGCTAATAGCGGCCAAAATATCACGCGCGTAGCAGACGCTCGCTGCTTTGACGCAGCTTCCGCCGCGGAGAAAGCCCACGGGTCCGGCACGGCAGCGCCGCGGCGCGGAAGTTCACCGCAAAAGGCCCTTGCTCCTTCCATGTATTCGCGCGGCGCTTTGGACACTCCCCCTATTCTAGGTCACTCTAACAGAGCCGATTACAATCTTGGCTTGGCTTGGCCTGCTGTTCGGCCGTGGTAGCCGTTCAATGGATACTTGACTGGCTAAAGCCAAAAGGCAACCGTTACGTGTAGCCAACAAACATAGCCTTCGAGATCGGTAATTTCTGCGTGGATTTTTGACACTGGCACGATCTCCAGTTATAGCCAGTGCAACATTTCAGTGCTGGCAACCTATCAAAATTTTGTAAACATTGCTGACAGCTTGTTATGGCGGTCAACGTCGCACTCGAACAGCCAGCCGGAGTCTGGAAAATCGAACGGCGGACTGTGGGGCGTCCGAATTTTCGGTCGTGAGTTTACATTACTTCAATGGGACGAGTGGCGGTGCCGCGAAGGTGTCCGAATAAACGAGCATGTCCGAATTTTCGGCGTCCGAATAAACGGTCGGCGACTGTAACGATGGTATTTTCATGGCAGATGGGACTTTGTTATAATGAGGTTTGAGTGTACTAGTATGTGTTCTGTTGAAACCATCTAAGGAGCACAAGGATTTGTTTCGCATTGTGCCACTGTAGTACAAGGCTCTAAACAGTTCACAAGTGCAGTAGTTTGGTCTGTGAGTGGACTGTGGACTTAAAGGGGTCATGAACCACTTTTCCAAGTAATGATCTAATGGCCTCAGTATCGGAGTGTACTGCCTCCCGAATTGATTGCCGCAAAAATTTCTCGAATCCGTCAAGAATCAGCGGAGTTACGGGGGTTTGGCGCACGCTCCCAGCGCTTTCTCTCTTTTCTCGTGCCGGCGAGCGCACTGGAAGCTAGACAGGGAGGGATAGCATGGGGGAAAGAAGTTACGCCAGCGCCCGTCATGAAACGCGATCGCTCTCCCGCTGTGATTCGCTTGCGCGAGTGCGGCTACCGTGTACTGAGGAGTGCGGCGCCGGCAAGTGGCGGCACCCCGCGGCAAGAAGCGCATCTGATCCGAACGCCGCTCTCGATTTACGTCGGCTATCGGCCACTAAGCATGCTATGTCTTTTGCGACGTACAGCGGACAGACTCCCCACCCACCGACGAGAGTGAGAACCGGCCTCTGTTTGAAAAGAGGGTGCCTGGGGAAACGGCAACTTCGCGCTCCGCTTGTGGCCATTACGCGGCGCGCACGACTGTAATATTTGGCAGAGCAGTTCATAGCCGTGTCAGCTTTCCGCAGGATGTGTTTTTTCAATCAGCCCAAGGGGTGCTTCATGACCCCTTTAAGCACATGCCACTGGCAGTTGTGCTGAATCGGGATTTATTGTACTTTTCTTTTTTCAGAAAATGATGAAAGATAACAATTTAGTACGTCACCTAGATGCCTGCGAAACGATGGGTAACGCAACATCAATTTGCTCGGACAAAACCGGCACCTTGACAACCAACCGCATGACTGTGGTGCAGAGCTACATCTGTGGTGAGACTTCATTGCTCTTGATGTACATTTTTCGTTAGACCAGTGTTTTTTTTTTTTCTGGTGTAATTTACCATGGTGTGTGGAAGTATGGGCTTAAGTTACGTGTGTCTGAAATACTTTTTTTTTTTTTCACTGTGAGCTTCACTGAAATTTAAGTGGATCTGTTCTTCTTGCAGGTGTTACTCATAAATCATCACCGAAATATGAAAACCTTCCACCTGCTGTCGCTGAAAAGATAGTGTACGGCATATCAGTCAACAGTGCCTACACATCAAGAGTTCTTGTGAGTATTCGCGTGCCTCCCTTATGATTACCGTATTTACTCGATTCTACCGCGCCCTCGATTGTAACGCGCACCGGTTTTCCGCGACCAAAAAAAAAAAATGTAATACATAGATTGTAACGTGCACCCATTTTTCGTTTGAGAAAAGAACAAAAAAAGTCCATAGGAGTCAAACTTCGCACATTCAGAAGAACAAGTATTTGGGTTTTAAAAAACTAAAGTTTCAGAAAAGTAAAACACAAAGCCAAAAGCAGGCCTTGCCGCTGAAACTGTCACCACTACGGCGGCCATACGAGTAGCGTTAAATGGATCGGTCGTCGTCGCTGTTGGACAACCTGTCGTTGTCAACGCTCTTCGATTTCGGGAAACCGGCCCTGCTTTGGTCCACTGAAACCTTTTCGTGAAGTTTTGCTGTAAAAAATTTACTGCTTCTGTTTGCGTGTCTGTTTGCGCCAGTCTCGCACGCACGTTTCGGGAACTCCGAACGACCGCGATGCGGCCCGATTTCCGTCCGTCTCTGCACATGTATTAACTAGGGGTGTGCGAATATTCGAAATTTCGAATATTTTTCGAATAGTGTTTGCTATTCGATTCGATTCGCACTGAAATTTTACTATTCGAACTATTCGAACTTCCCAAAGACAAATGCAGTCAACGTCCGATTGAAAGTGACCCCTTGAGATTTTCAATATGCTTCACCTCATTACACTCTCGTATTGCAGCAAAGCTGCCTTTCAAGCTCCGTTACGGTCGAACTTGGTCAAGAGACAAAGTCCGGTTGGAAGTGGTCCCTAGATTTTCAATATACTTCACCTCATCACACCCCCGTATTGCGGCAAAGCTGCCTTTCAAGCTCCGTTACGGTCGAACTGAGGCAAGAGACAGTCAACGTCTGATTGGAAGTGGTCGCTAGATTTTCAATATGCTTCACCTCATCACACCCCCGTATTGCGGCAAAGCTGCCTTTCAAGCTCCACTACGGTCGCAAATGTATTAACTCAAGAAAACGCTGGTTCCAATATGGAGATGAAAGATGTGGCAGAGATGGGGGCTCAATTAATGCTGTTTTGGACCTGAAATTTGGGCAGGAAGTCCGAAAAATCGGACGCCGAAGCTTTTTAGCATCCAAAATTTCAGATGTTCTTATATATCGACGTCTACGAGGCAGATTTGGAACTCCGGACTTGAAGGGAGCACACCCTTGTCTGCCACATCAGTTGGCCTTCCACAGCAGTTGAAAGAGGAGAGGCTGAGGAAATGGCATCTCTGCCTATCACGTGTAAAGTGTTGTCGGCAACACTTTGGTTGCACCAAATCATGTACATAAATACAATTCGGCCTTTACATTGCCTCATTCTTGATAAGAAAGACAACTATGAAATATGACCCCACCAGCGCTTCATCAACCTAGCAAAAAGAAACACTTTCATGTTGCTATTTCACAAGAACATACTTAGGGATTCTCTGCAACTTTTTCTGTAATTTCACTTCGAATTATTCGAAAAATGAGAAATATTCGAAAATTATTCGAAATTATTCGATTCGATTTGCACTCAATCTTTATTATTCGAATTCGCTTCGCACCCAAAATTTTGCTATTCGCACAGCTCTAGTATTAACCATTCTTTTAAATGCGGCATCGTGGTGCACTCGTCGAGTATTTGGAGTCGGCACTGCCATGCCGTCGATGCGAACGCAGAACGGGATGACTATCTCCTCAGCACACGAAAAATGGCCAAGGCACGTAGGAGGCAGCCATTTTGAAATGCCGATGGCAATATGATAATCGAGTTTTTTTTTTTTCGATACTCGATTCTAACGCGCATGCAATTTTTGGACTCGTTCTACCGGAAAAAAGGTGCGCGTTAGATTCGAGTAAATACGGTATATCAGATTCCTTAATTGCTGTAGCTGCTTGATTGTAACATGAATATAACATGAAGTGAACATCTAGAACATCTAAAAAAATTTCAAGCGATTCTTGACAATATCGCCTCCTGTCTTCACTTAGGTAAACAGATATAAGTTGCACGAAATTGGCTGGAACTGGGTGGGTGTGAGCTTGAAGAACTGTGCATTGTTTGCATGTAGCTCCTCCAACCAAGAACGATCACTACACGGCAACACAAAGCCTTGACTAATCTTCCTAAAATTGACATACCTGCAGTATGCTTTGCTGTCTTTTATCCTAAATTGTGTAGAGAGATCACTTGCAAAAGATAGCCAGCGTATTATGCTTTCTTTCATTACTTGTACGCTCTGTGACAGATGCTAATACAGTCGAATCCCGCTATAACGAATGCAGCTACAACGAAATTTTCGCCACAACGAATAATTTTCGATTCCCCGTCAGCCGCCCATAGAAAACAATGCGAAAAATGTCTCATCACAACGAATACATTTTCTGGGTATTTCCGCTTGAACGAAGTTTTCGCGAGTACCACCCCATAAGGAAAAGGAGCTTGCCTAGGATTGCCGCGAAATTTCGCTAGAAACTCGACCATTTCTCGTTGCCAGAGCCGTGCGGCCGCATTGCAAGACCCGTGTCTTCATCGGAGACATGCTTCCTGCCACCACACGCACAACCCGGATGAATTTTTCTACATTGAAATGCTCGGCGACAGATCGTCCATCCGCCATGATGCTGCCGGCGGGTTTGATGCGCGTGCAGGCCGCAGAAGAATCGTTCTTCAAGAACTCCCGCCATGTTTTTGAAGTAGCACTCAAAACAAAACTACTGCTCCTTGTCACAAGCCCTGCTATCGTGAATGACATACACGGCATTTTGAAGGCACACACGCAGCCAGCGCGCACCTAGTTCAAGCGTAACTACATTCTGCCGCAACCGCTGCGAACACAAATGCAGCCGTGTCGACGCGATGATGGGCGACCACGAAAATATGCGCACATCCAACGTACGCGCACTGACTCAAAGCAATGCTGCGGTCAAAACCGCGATAGACGCGATCACAGATAGCAACGACACAGTTCTGAAGGCACGCGCATGGCCAGCGCACACAGATTGAAAACGGAACTACCGTTTGCCACAACCGCTGCGCAGAAAACTGTGGTCGCTATCACCGTGATCATCAATAGCAAATACGCTCGAGTACGCAGCTTAACACATCGGAAGAAAGATTAAAGGGATGCTGAAGTGGTTTTACAATTTGGTAAAACTTTGTTGTTAACAAGGACAAACATTATTGTCGACGATGGCGTAATTTTCTTCGCTGTTGTGGCAGCAGGAGCTTTAAAATACGCGAAAGAAAAGTTCGTCTTGCCCCGCCCAGGCGAACGCGCCGAAAGTGTGGGCGTGACCGGGACTACGTCATCGTCGGTAGTTTTGGCCACGGTGGTAGAATAACAGGTGGCCCGACGCGCCGCTCCGCCAATGCGCCGCGCGTGTCACGGAGGTGCTCGAATTGCCGCCGTTTTTCCGCAAGGTGGCAGCAGGTATACTCTGGGCCGATATCTCCGCTCCGGCGCATTTGAAAGCATGTGGCCAGTGTGCGTCGCGAGCATTTAAACTGCAATTTACATCTTTAATTTTTGAGAAAGAGATCCGCGGTGTATTTATTACACCAAAGAGGCCTAGAGTAACACTGAAAAGTTGCCGTCGCTTAGAACGGACGCGCCACCATAGCGCCACTAATGAAAACGTTGCAGCCGCGTCTCTCCCTTTCTGCTTGGTCATCTTCGATAAATGCGGAGGCGTCCGTGGGTGCAAGCGTCCGAAGAGCGTCCCTGTGTGACGCAACCAGCGTCGCAAAGTCGCAATCAGCCTTCGAGTCATGATCACGGCCAGATCACTGTGGTCGTGATTAGGTGATCCCACGGCTTGAGATCCGCTCTGATGCGTCGCGTTTGTTGCGCTCTGTCAAACCAACGTGCGCGACCGCATCGGTGTTTCCGCTCACTTTGTAAGCTGGAACCACGGCTGAAACCACGGTAGCTCGATCTGTGCCGCTTATGCGGCGGCCACCATGGGACGAAAATGCTTTGCTACAAGTTGCAAATCTGGCTACAAAACGTGCAAAGAAAAGCCGTGTCTTTTCTCCGCGCCGAAAGACGAAAAGCGACTGCAGTTGTGGAGAAATGCAATTCCATGGAAAGACCGCCAGTTACAGTCCTCCGACATACATACGATAACGTGAAAACCAATTTTTTTTTACTCTGTACACTCGCCGGTAGGAATTTTCACGCTTTCGAAAAAAAATTACAGCATATCCACGGGTGAATGATGAAGAGCTTGGGCGAAGCTCCTGAAGCAATCATGGTCTCGGGATTCGCTTCTCGTTGAGCCCGTTTCGCAGCGGCGTCCTTGGCGCGCACCGTCACGGGATCCGCCTGGCTGCCGCCAAGCGAGCGCCCGCCGCTGCGCATTGTCCATGCTCCGCCAACGATCCGACACGTACGGCGACATCCAGGAGAATGAGAGAGGCGCTCGCTCCCCGCGCAGCCCGCGCAGCAGCCAATCGGAGAGCAGCGGCACTTCCAGCGCCATCTAGTGTCGATTCACACAAGCGCCATATTGCACACAATTCTATTGGACCAACGCCATCTAGGAAATGAGACGAGAAATGGTGATGACGACACAGATTGTGTACAGCGCCATCTAGAATATCGTCCTTGAACTGCAGTTTGTATGTGCTTCTTTGAGACAGCGCCATCTAATGCACCATACGGGAGATCCGTTTACGCCGGACAACGGAGACGTGACAAGGTTAGACTAAGAGGAGCTACGCCCCTAAAAAATACGCGCACGTCTCTTGCAATCGGCACCCTGTGACAGTCACATCGGGACTAACCGCGTCGATTAAAAAATTTTAAGCTTCATAAAGCCTGGCGCTCTTACTTTTGCGGTCGAAGCTGGCAGACAGCCACGTACAAGCTAGTAAAAGCACAAACAACCGTTTAAAGCCAGAAAATTAGCTGGAGAAACCGGTTGTTACAGCACAGCGAGAGCTTGCGGTGCGCGTGTTTCGGCCCCAAAACTCGTCGTGTACCTAGCGGCGGCCGCGAGCAACTCGAGCAGTTCGGCGACGCGCTCGCAACGCTCGATGGGCCAACTGATTTATTCTACCACCGTGGTTTTGGCGGAGCCGTGGCCTCCGTGACTACTTCTGGCTGCGCGCGTTGGTAGAACCGATCGCGAAGGCCATGCTTTTACAGAGCTGATGGCGCCGATGACGCGGCACACCGAGGTTGACGTCACCGCCTTCGCTCAGCAGTTCAAAAAGCCCTGCGGCTGCAGCCGCTGTTTTTTTGCCAAGAAATGCCCTTTGCGTTCACTTCTGTGAACTCTTACATTGGTTTTCGTATTCAGCAAGGATCAAACTATGATTACACATTCCCAAGTCATTTTTTTTTAAAAGTGCTTCAGTTTCCCTTTAAAGGCAATCAAGTCGTCGGCAATAAAAAAACTTTGGGATGTCTGCAGCAAAACAAAGATCAATAACTTAATTTTATATTTTAGAACATTATCTATAAATGTGCATGAATATATGCATATGTCAATTTCGCTAAACATGGGGCGACCGCTCCAGCTTAGAGATTAGAGATTAAATATTTGTGTTAGAAAATGTAGGAATGGTAACTGCTGCAAGTGACTGATATGCTGCTCCAATGTGGGGCTTTAGCTGCTCCAGAAGTTGCGCTGAAATGTGTTCAGTCTGTCACATCACTGAACACGTACTGTTTCCCTAAATGATGCTGGGTGGATTGCGAGTTTTGTGGACTACAAGAGTACACATGAGTTTATAGTTAACATGAATTACACGAGAAGGGGTGGTGTAGGTGTTGTGAGAGGGTTACAAGGGGCTCTTGTGCTACAGTTCTGGTGCAGGACTTGTTGCACGAGAAACCTGCTGATCTCTAAACATTACTTAATATAATCTACACTTTAGCTTCAAGAGGTTTCTCTAATTCCTAAAGTTTCTTTAAACCTATAGAAGTTTTGCACTGTACTCGATCATGAACGTGTGCTGATGAATGGAGATGCTTATTCATGGTTGCCACTAGAAACGCTGAGCTTTTGGAATCTTGAAGCACCCACGATATCCTTGTTTGGAATGTTTGGTCTCGCTAATGATGCTGTAATTGGTGTTGGATCGCCATATTTACTAGGCAAGGTCCACGAGATATTTCCTTGCATCATCCTGCACATCATCGACCTGTGGTGTGACGTCCCACTGCCGCACTCTTGCAGCCTCCCGAGAACCCGGGCGAACTTCCGAAGCAGGTGGGCAACAAGACGGAGTGTGCCCTGTTGGGCTTTGTGCTTGACCTTGGCAAGGATTACCAGAGCGTGCGGGACGACATCCCCGAGGAGATGCTGCACAAGGTGTACACCTTCAACTCGGTCCGAAAGTCCATGAGCACCGTCATCCCTCTGGACGGTGGCCGAGGATATCGCGTCTACACCAAAGGCGCGTCGGAAATCGTCATGAAGAAGTGAGTTTACTCCCCACGATGCACTCTGAGCACTCTAAATTCAGCGTGCAAACGTGCACATGTAAAGTTAGCATTTGCCATTTGATAATTGTTGCCCGTCAGCATGTCTGTCTGTATCTGACAAGTTACTAGCAGTGTCTTGCGCCTCTGGATATTGTTCTGAACACGGTGCAGAATTTTTCTGCTTTTATTTTCCTGAAATTCGGTGTCCTTTCTTTGTTTATATTTTCGCCCAAGTATTTTTTTTTGCACTCCCAGAAACATATTTTCAATCATTCAACAAGTTTTTAATTGTTTCACACTGAACTGTACAAAACAAGGTTTTACAGAAGGAGGTCCGTAGTATAAACTGAATTGGGACATCCTGTGCATAATAAACATAAATGTTTCATTGACAAAAACAGCAGCAGAATTAGTACGATTACAAAATTTCGTGAGATACAGATATAAGAAATTAAAATATCAACAAACATTTGTCAAATGAACTGTCATTTGCATTTTTTAGTGGATAAGCTTGTTAGTCTATCTTAACATGTTTCTCTAAGGGAAAATCTGGTTTTCCAAATGTGTTGATTCTAGTTAGATGACTGCAGATCCTGCAAATTCTAATTTTACGCAACTTACATTGAGGGCACATGACTTGTGTGCATTCAGGTGCAGCTTCATTTTTGGACCTAATGGTCAACTGGAGAACTTCAAGCAAGAGGACCAGGATCGCCTGGTGAGGACTGTCATTGAGCCCATGGCGTCCAATGGGCTGCGAACCATAGGCATTGCCTATAAGGACTACATACTGACGGTGAGCTGTGTTCAACATGGGTCATCATCATTTAATCGAATTGTTCACTACTGTGCCCAAAAAACAGCGGAATAGTACCTTTGTTTCTGATTTAGTGTGAAAGGATAAAAAATGGAATACATGAAAAGAGAGAAAGAACAAAATTCATATTACTCAGAGGAGTGATTATATAGTACTAGCTTTAATAACAAATTGTATCAGATGTGTAAAGTTCTAATACTGACGTTATCACTCAATGACAAGTGTAACAATCAAGCATGGTACACTCATTGCAATCTATATAAACATTATAAATACATATTTGATTCAAAATCTGAGCTCCTGAAACAAATTAAGGCAGATTTGGACATTTGAAGTAACCATGAATGCACTTGCAGAAAAATTACAGATCTTTTCGCCTATTCAATATTTGCATGTTGTATCTGTCTAGACTCTCATGTAGCTATTGTAGTAGCAAGAGCAATCCTTGTGCCTGTTCTATGGTATATTGACAAACTTGTGTTACACTTCTTCCATACGAGCTAGCATCTCCCACCCCCCTCCCATATCTTGAATATGTTCCTGCTTCGCCGGCTATTCTATTGCTAAAAGGACAAGACCAATTAATTCGAAGAAAGAGGGCAACGCTTAACGTTTTTGAGGCTGCAGTTGTCTGTGAATGCGACGAGGGGATATTGCAGGACTTGTGGTGTTGCTTCAGGTGTAGCTCATTGGCTTAGACGTTTTTCTTTTAATTGCTCAACTAGCGCATCACTGTTTAATGCAGGGGTCAAACACCAAGGCCAACGAGGTAGCGATCACGCAAGAGCCCGACTGGGAAGATGAAGACAACATTGTCAAAGACCTCACTTGCCTCTGCGTGGTTGGCATTGAAGACCCCGTACGCCCTGAGGTGAGTGTGCCAACAGAAACCTACGTGAACAAATATGGCATTCTTATGCTCCTGTCCTTGCTATTGCTGCCAATGGCATTTTCTCGTGTACTTCCGTGACATCCATGACCTTGTCGCACTTTTCTTTGCTCCAGGTACCAGAGGCCATTCGTAAGTGCCAGCGAGCGGGCATCACCGTTCGCATGGTCACTGGGGACAATGTCAACACAGCGCGTTCCATCGCGCT
This sequence comes from Rhipicephalus sanguineus, assembly GCF_013339695.2. Classification (NCBI taxonomy): domain Eukaryota; kingdom Metazoa; phylum Arthropoda; class Arachnida; order Ixodida; family Ixodidae; genus Rhipicephalus; species Rhipicephalus sanguineus. The sequence goes on along the minus strand of NC_051181.1, from coordinate 133,904,846 downwards.
CAAATGTGGCATCATCAAGCCGGGAGATGACTTTCTTGTTCTCGAGGGCAAGGAGCTCAACCGGCGGATACGAGATTCTAGCGGCGAGGTTAGTAGTTTTGTAAAAAAAAATGTTTCATCTATTTGACTGTGTCTGTGCTATATGAGTTAACTAATGCTGCGCGACTTTTGTTAATAAAGTTTGATTACGAGGCCCCCAAATGATTGTTGAAGGGTACGCAATTCTTGCTCATCTTAACACATTCATCTTGACAGCACTTTATTTGGACGTTCTAATTCCTGCGTGCCATGACATGCAAGTTAGTCATGCAAGCGGCTTTGCATCATTTTTTAGCTCTGAGAGACTGTGCTTGCGATAAGGAGTCGGCAGGATTTTCTGCATGCTCAGGTTTCTTTATTTTTTGGAAAGGCATGAAAGTACGGAAAAGAGATTCTTTTGAACAACCTTAGACGGGATTGAGCACTTACCTGCTCGTATAACGCAGTGACGCAGCAATCCAGTAATCTGAAGCAATAAATTGAACTGCAGGCAGGCAAATAGCTTCCACATAAAAATGAAATGGCTAGCATTCATTTATTTATTAATTAGTACAAAAAATAGACTTCGGTTGTTTAGGGGATGTTGGTACTGCGATGAGCAGTGGAGTGATGTGACCTTTGACCTTTGCAGATTCAACAAGCACTGCTAGACAAAGTGTGGCCCCGCTTGCGGGTGCTGGCTCGATCGTCCCCACAGGACAAGTACAACCTGGTCAAGGGCATTATAGAAAGCAAGGTGCGCGAAAACCGAGAGGTCGTCGCTGTGACAGGTGACGGCACCAATGATGGGCCTGCCCTCAAGAAGGCAGATGTGGGGTTTGCCATGGTGAGTGTATTCGCGGATACAGTTTCTGTCGTAAATAGAGGCCGTACATTAGACTTGATGCCTTTTTAAGGCTCGATCGCACCTGCGACTAGCAATGGTCAGGCGACCATTTGCGACTGGCAATCAAAAAGCGACTCAAGGCGACCGATGTGCGACCTATACCCGTCGCCATGCAGAATTCACGTGTGCTCTCATTGCCATTGCCCCATAAAATAAGCTGACATTCTGTTCATGTGCATCTGATTGGTGCAGAGGTTTGTGACTGGAGTCACCTCACTGAAAAATTGAGCAGCGAGCAACTGAGCCAAAGCAGTCGCTTTGCGGCCAAAGCGGCCATTTGCAACTGTTTGCGGCTAACTTGGTCGTGCGACTGGTACAAATCGCAGGTGTGAACGAGCCTTTGCAATATGTGCTTGTGCACTATAGTACTTTATTTCAATGTTCCCGGGCTCTCTGTATAATTACGATGATACTAGTTACTATTGGATGTACTGTGTTACGCATTGACTCGATGTACTGCCCAAGATAATGAAAGGAATCAAGGATACAGTGGTGCTGGCTTTGTGTATTTGTTACGGTATGGCATTTACGATCCAATTTCATGAGATAGAGATGTATTCATTAAAGCCTGACAGTCACAAACAAGACTTTGTCTGTCAGTGGTCCTTTAAGGCAACAAGTGAGTTTAGTGTGATGCGTTGCGTTGGCACATAAATGGAAACGGAATCCCAAGGTTGGCTGATCTTTAGAGTTTCGTGGCCTTACTTGTGTGAAGTGGCAGGACGCGCTTTTGTTGTGTTTGCTCATCACAGCTCTTTAGGAGGCATACTGAGATGGAGCGAAAGTAAAGGCATTGCTGCACATTTATAGTTGGTTGCTACCTAAGAATATATGAGTAGCACTGGCAATTGGGCGAGTTTGTACGAATGCAGGGATGTACACTGTACTTATACAGTAAAACCTCGTTAATTCGGATTTCTAGGGACCGGAAAAAATGTCCGAATTAACCGAATGTCCGAATTATCGAATGGTCGAAATAAACACAATAAATGCACGAGTTTTTTCAACATACCTTTACTTAACAAAGTAATCGCGGATGCTTGTCTGTTTTCGAGCAGAAATTCGCGCGGACACAATTTTTCTGAGCCCTTCAAGGTGCTCAGCAGCTCGCATGATGTCTGCAGCACCGCAAAAGTTTCACCCGTCATCCACGTTTTTCGGTTGGCACGGTAATCCACGGGAAGATTGTTGATGTTCTTAAAGCAGCGTGGCTTTTGAACCTTTCCGATAACGAGAAGCGGCAAGCGCTCTGTTCACGTCACGTTGGGGGATTAAAAGTACGGTTACTCGTTCCTTGCTTCTTGCCGCCGATTGAAGGATCCCCTTTCATCACTCTTCATCACTTCTTGTCGGGAGAGCCCGTTATTCAGAGCACGCAAAATTTCTACTTTGGTGGTGAAGTCCTTGGCCTCGTACTTGGGCCGCTTCGCCGGCGTTGCCATCGGCGGAGAGTGCGGTCGCACGAGAAGTCAGCACAAAAGCACCAGCAACGATCAAGCTAAAGGAGCCGTACTGAAACGTTCCTCGATAAATCGGCGATCAACGATGCAGCACACCAACGGGAACAAAGCAACAAAACCCACACGCGAAAAAAAGGCGTTCAACCAGTCTCAATCCAAGCCAAGTCGATAATTGATGTCCATGGCGATGCTGCGTTTGAGCTTCACTTTTGTTCCGAATTGTTCTTTTTTCGTTTTCGAGCCTCGCCAGCGGCCCGAAAGTCGCCGAATTATCCGATTTGCGGTCAAATCTGTCCGAAATAACGAGCGCCCAGTCTCGTAGAGTGATGCGTATATTTACAGGGACCAGATGACGTGTCCGAATTAACCAATTTTCCGAATTAACGAGAGTCGAATTAACGAAGTACCGACCAGACGGGCAGATGTGTAAACGTGCGATTAAGGGAACATGAGGCCAACCTACGTTGTGATAGTTTATCACACATTTCTCAGCACTGTGAGAAGTGCGGCTGCGTGCCTCAGTTTAACCTCACAAGGATTATTTCAAGGCATCATTATAAGACGACTCGGGAAATAATCGCAGCATGGAACACTCAAATTAAAAAACAGTCTTGTATTAGCTGTCCCTCAATTGCGCTACAGGATAAAGAAATCTTGTACCTGAATGGATAACTTGCTTTGGCTTTTGTTTGTTCTTTTTGCGTTGTGTGTAGCCACATGTGTGTATATATCTGCTCTATGCTATTGAATGAACTTTAGTTGGGAGTCGGCACTTATGTTCGTGTGATCATTCGTCTTTTCATCTGCCTTGTTACGCCGTTCTAAATCCATGCTAAGAATAAATATAAGCTCCACCCACTGTCGTCACTGTTCGACCCAGAGAGAATTTGCATAGACCTTCCACCCATTCACATTTCCTCATTTCCGTGAGTGACGTCATGCACATTTCAAGCGTTTCAAATAGTTGGTTTCTCATACAGACACAGGTTCATGTCGCTGGTTTTAAATAGAAATCTGGCAAATTTCACCAGATTTTCTTGCATCACTACTTAGCCAAATATTATGTTTTACGTAGGAACGACAAACCTTTAGTTTTTGACAAGCGTGGTATTGATATTAGCACAGAAAAAGTACTTACAGTTCGAAAGGAGACCAGCTTGCACGACTCCCTTACCTAGGTGATTGACAAGCAAAGCGCACCACAGTTTTGTGGGTGGAGTTTGTATTTAATTCTTACATTGTCACCAATTATGGTATTACAAGAGGTAACGACTACCTTGTGATTTCTTCCACCAGGGCATTGCCGGCACAGATGTGGCGAAAGAGGCCTCCGACATCATCCTGACCGATGACAACTTCACCAGCATTGTGAAGGCTGTGATGTGGGGGCGGAATGTCTACGACAGCATTGCCAAGTTCCTTCAGTTCCAGCTCACTGTGAACACAGTGGCTGTCATTGTTGCCTTTACGGGTGCCTGCGCCATTAGGGTAAGTGAGCTGGGGAAGCCTTGTTCTCCACTGACGACTTTCTGTGCAGAAAATTTCGCTGAACTAATGTCAAGTGTAATGCCTCACTTGAGTGACAGGAGCGACGTCGGTGTTTGCGAATAGTGTACAATTTGTAAAGCATCTCTGTCGTGAGGCCGGCGGTCTTTGCGCTTTTATGACAAACTGCACACACGTAATCAAATAAGACTCGGCTTTCCTGCCTTCCTGTAAAACAAACTCGTAATGTATTCAATGCTTCAGACTGTTTATTCAGACTATTGGGTGACCCACCATGGTGGTCTAGTGGTTACGGTGCTTGACTGCTGACCCGCAGGTCGCAAGATCGAATCCCGGCCGCGGCAACCGCATCTTCAATGGAGACAAAAATGCTTGAGGTCCGTGTACTTAGATTTAGGTGCACATTGAAGAACACCAGATGGTCAAAGTTTTCGGAGCCCTCCACTACGGCGTCTCTCATAATCAAATTGTGGTTTTGGGACGTTAAACCCCTAAAATTATAGACTTTTGGGTGGTCCCTGCCAATTCTGTATTATTTGTCGGTGAACGTATTGTGTGCAGTGCCTTCCAGGTCATCAAGCATGATATTTAAAGGATCTTTTTTTTTGTTTGAACTTTTGTTATAACTTGAATAATTTCTTGATTGCCTGAAATTTGTATTAATGATGTCTCACTGTACTAACGAATCAAACATTGCATGTACCCATAGGTTATGGAGTTTAAACAGGCAGACTGACAAACCAATTGTTCAAGGTTGAAATGTTGTACACGTACCGCGCAGTGTATGAAGACATGTTTTTGTTACTCGAGCTGCACGTAGTGCAAGTACTCGCTGTTCGTTCTGACGATTTTGTGCATGACTTTTCTGCATATAGGACAGCCCCCTGAAGGCGGTGCAGATGCTGTGGGTGAACCTTATAATGGACACCCTGGCGTCCCTGGCACTGGCCACAGAGCTACCCACATCCAGTCTGTTGCTGCGCAAGCCCTACGGCCGCACAAAGCCGCTCATCTCGCGCACCATGATGAAGAACATCCTGGGGCATGCCATCTACCAGCTCACCGTCATATTCCTGCTGCTCTTCCTTGGTAAGCACATCCCCGCCCCATTCTTCCTTTCTTGATTTCAGTAAAACTAATTCTTGGGCTAGTTGGTGCGTACTTCATAAAATTACAAGACACAAACCACCAAGAAAAGACGGGCAAAAGGGAAGAGCGTCAGTTCCGCAGCTGTCAGAAAGTACTTCAGTTTCCGACGAGCTAGCCGCCCTATGTCAAGGCTAAAGCACTTCGCACACCGGCAGTCTTGCAAAAGGCGAATTTCCTTTCGCCTGTCTTTTCTTTGTTGTTTGCGTCTTCTAATTTTATGAAGCTTGCTTTCAATAGTCAACATAATTGACGCTGTTTCAATTATCTCAACTGCCAGACCTCCATATTTTTCATAATGCCAATCTGTGTTCAAAGCGTTGCATGTTGAATGTTATGAGTACCGTTCCTGTAAATATTGGTTGCATCCCTTATGGTAGGTTTATATGTGGCCATGAGCTTTGTAGTACCTGGTGAGCAACAACGCCATAAACAGCAGTGCCTGACAGGAGACAGCTCGCAAGCGTGTGCCGAGATGGAGCAGGTGCTGTGTCGTCCTTGCCACTTATGCTTCTTTTGATACTCCAAACTTGTGGTTGCTGTAATGCAAGAAATGTACTGCATTATCGGGTGCTCACGATACAAGTTGATATATCCTGAACACTTAGGCAGCCACTTTTCGAAGCTCCACGGTATCTGTAACATGTGTTTGTTCCCCTAAACATACATAACGCAGCAGTCTTGGTATTGCTGTGCCTGTGGGACGTAATGAAGATAGTCTATGCTCGGCTTGTCTGTGCAGGCCCAGAGATTTTCGACATCGACCCCGGCATGGGGGTGCGTCTCTCGGAGCACTTCACCATGATCTTCAACACGTTTGTCATGATGACCCTGTTCAACGAGGTTAACGCCCGCAAGATTCACGGGGAACGCAATATTTTCGAGGGCCTCCTAACCAACCCCATTTTCTATAGCATTCTGATCATCACTGCAGTTGCTCAGGTCAGTGGGCTTGTGTATTGTTGCCTAGCACCCCCAATCTGTGTGTGTGCGAGCGGGATGTCACCAGGGGCAAGTAGCTGTCTTAACTTCTGAGATCTCTGCATTCCTGTTTTATAAAAGAGCAAATAAGCTAATTCTGGACTTCTACAAGATAGCATATCGTAAGCAGACTCTCTTGCACTACTTGCACTAATACGTAGGAAGATGGTGCAAAACACTTCACCAGCTGGACCAAAGTTACTTGATAGTGCTTTATAAGCAGACTTCTTTTTCTTCCATTTTTCAGGGTACACATGAAGTAGGTTCCACAAATTTGATTCTGCTGCACACTAATTCACTAAAGAAGTTAATGTTGACACAGGGATGCTCGAATTACCTGGTCAGAAAAACTAAATACCAAATGTTTATATTGTTTGGGCTTTAGCCATAGGCAGTGTAGCTTGCTCACCGAAACTGGAGCTGTCAATTGTACACGTTTTAATATATTGTTACAATTGTAATAGTGCTTCAAAGGTCCTGGACAGTAAAAGTGTTTATTGAATAGCATAATGTTCATTTGAGTATGAAAATACAGAATAGTAGCATCAATCTAGTTTTCTTTCCTTCTTCAGTCAACTCGCTCATCTGAGGCAGAAAGCCAAGCTGTTACAATGAACAAGCGTGTAGAACACTTTGTGTCATTTTATTGTATGACAGGGTGTTTCTAATGCATTGGCTGGTTCTGTTTTAATATAAAAAAATGGTGTGCCTGCAGTATCAACTCATTACGGAATAATTTTCTAATCTGTTGAGCCTACACCTGCCTCACTGTGTTGAGAAAGTTTGATACAGGTGGAGGGTGCTTGTTGATGCTGTAAACAGTCGAGAGGCACATCTACATAAAACGACACGAAAATTATAATATCCCCCAATAAATTAGTAATATGTACGAGCCAACATATTACAATTGACATGAATGATGTTTGATATACTATAATTTTCTAAAACAGCTTGCTTCTTTTTGAACACATCTTGTACTCGACAAATTTGAGGTTCGGCTGTAGTATATGCAGTAGGCTTGATAAATGGAAATCTCTTAAATGGAATTGCTGCCTAAATGGAATCACTGCATCTGATGTGATTGGTTTTGTACTTGAATTATGCGCCGTTCTCTTATCTTTCAGTAAATGGAACGCCTGTTAGATTGAACATATTTGCCTGGTCCCTTCAGGTTCTGTTTAACGATACTATACTGTAGTTTGCACAGCGTAGCATGCTGGTGTATATCCTGAGAAGCTGCCTTTCACTTTGTTACCTTTTGAATTTAATGCATGTACTATATTACATGTTTTCCTGACAAAATGCTATGCAAAGCGGGCAGTCCTCCAAGTGCGTGAGGTATTTGAGGACAGGGCTTTAAATCGTCATGGATGTTAGCATTCTCATTGTGTCTGTCTAGGAGCTTGAACTCGCTTTTACTGACCCTTTTGTCACCTTTTTATTTTCTAGTCCTACGCTTTCACCGCAGAGACTTTGGGATTGCCACCTTCTCAAATCTTGCCAAATCCTTTCTTTCATGATTGAGGATCTGTTTTATAGTAGTGCAAGTGCTGTCAAATGGCCAGCCGCCTTAAAGGGGTCATGAAGCACCCCTTGGGCTTGTTGAAAAAACACATCCTGTGGAAAGCTGACACGGCTATGAACTGCTCTGCCAAATACTACAGTCGTGCGCGCCGCGTAAAGGCCACAAGCGGAGCGCGAAGTTGCCGTTTCCCCAGGCGCCCTCTTTTCAAACAGAGGCCGGTTCTCACTCTCGTCGGTGGGCGGGGCGTCTGGCAGTTTACGTCGCAAGAGACATAGCATGCTTATTGGCCGATAGCCGACGTAAATCGAGAGCGGCGTTCGGATCAGATGCGCTTCTTGCCGCGGGGTGCCGCCACTTGCCGGCGCCGCACTCCTCAGTACACGGTAGCCGCACTCGCGCAAGCGAATCACAGCGGGAGAGCGATTGCGTTTCATGACGCGCACTGACGTAACTTCTTTCCCCCGTGTCATCCCTCCCTGTCTAGCTTCGACTGTGCTCGTCGGCACGAGAAAAGAGAGAAAGCGCTGGGAGCGTGCGCCAAACCCCCGTAACTCCGCTGATTCTTGACGGATTCGAGAAATTTTTGCGGCAATCGATTCGGGAGGCAGTAAACTCTGATACTAAGGTCATTAGATCATTACTTGGAAAAGTGGTTCATGACCCCTTTAAGGTGGTTGAGTTTCTCAGGGAAGTGTAGGCCTTGACAAGTGGGGACATTGAAACTTTTGTCATGGTTGCGGCAGAGTAGCTGAATTCCGTTAGTGATGGAGGTTGTATTTTTGTTCTGCAGTCCTAGAGAACAGCATAAAAACTAGTATACACACAGTAGACTCTTGTTAAACGGAACCTGCCTTGTTTTGTAAAATGAACAGGGGGCAGTATTCATGTATGAAATGGATCATGTTAGAGGCAGATGTTCCATTTAAGCAGCGATTCCGTTTAAGAGATTCCTGTTTACTGAGAGTCTGCTGTAATTTGGTATGGGTCCATCGATTCTTGTATGGAGTATAGTTGCTGTCAGTGAAGTTCTCATTATACATCCTCAAATGTCTTACTCTTCATATGGCTGTCCACTACCCTATGAGCATCTAATATCTCTATTCTCTCTCTCTCCCGCCTATGTTCCTGACACCACCGCACCGGGGTACTGTTGCTGTCGTGCTGCTGGCCGGTTCCTCGTGTACAGGTGATAATAGTGCAGTACGGTAGCGTGTTTTTCCAAACGAAGGCCCTGTCCCTGGACCAGTGGCTGTGGTGTGTGTTCTTTGGTTGTGGCACACTGGTGTGGGGCCAGCTTGTGACCACCGTGCCGACCAAGCGCATCCCCAAGACCTTCACCTGGGGATCCGGCGCGCCAGAAGAGCTGCACGCCACGGCCTCGCTCGTCGAGGACGGCAGCTCTGGCTCCCTCTCACAGGACGTCAAGCGCACGGGACAGATCCTCTGGATACGGGGACTCACCAGGCTGCAGACACAGGTAAGCGCTGCCGACCGGTCCTTCTCCCTATCGACCCCACCCTGTAAAGATGAGCGTGGCCTCCCAGGCCCAATGACTGTGCAGGCCAGACAGTCCCATGCTCCTTTGCTCCCTCCCTTCCCTTTTTATCCTCTACCTGGACCCGTTGGCAAAGAAAAACACAAAAGAAGGATGCATTACTGTGCAAGGGTTGTGCGTTATGTAGCACTGAGCTGCAGCTGCCAAGCTTGGCTATGGTGACTCAGTGAACACTAAGGGAAAGCAATGAACGGGGCTGACTGCACTTGACACTACCCAAATCACGAACAGCTACGCATTGATATTCCCTTTCCTCTTTCCACTGTCTAGGTTGGTGAATCAGATGCTTGCCTGGACAACTTCCCTATCATTCCTCCCTCTCTTTGAGATCCCCTTAAAAATTAGAAAAAGGGATATGATCACTGTATTCCGTCACAACTAGCGTTTAGGTCCAATGTATGGAGACTATATAAGAAAACTTGAAGCTCAGACTGCGGCAACAGGCCATGGGACGGAAGTAGTAAGTTCCAATGTTGGAAGCATGAATTTGGGATTGAAATCAAGTGGGTTGTGTCCTAGTTGAAACCAGTAAGCAGAGTTGAAGTTATGCAGGCTATGTGGTGTGCCGAACGGATAACTACCATGGTAACTGGCTATAAGACATGCTATGGTTAATGCTATAGTATTTCCATGTAACGATATCGCTGCCTCTGTTGAAATCAACGATATGCATCCTTCTTTGGTGTCCTGCCATCCCTGCCTTACAGCAGATTTTGAGTTGTTTGCGTAGTTATCTCTCTCTCTCTTTGTCTTCTCTCAGCTCTTCTACCTTTTGCCTTTCTTTATTCTCTCTCTGTCTTCTCTATGGGATTTAAACTGGGGTCACTGTGGGCATTGCCAAGACTCTGTACAGGCTGCAAAGTTAGGTCCGTGTATGCAACATGATATATGATGGCATAAAGCAAGCAGGCTTGCAAAAGTAATTCGGTTAAGTCTCTTGTTAGCTAGTTGCAAATGTTATTGCACGACGCGTGTTAGGACTTCCCGAAATGTCATTTCTCGACAATGACCTTTCACAGGTTGGTCTTTGGCAGTTCGTTGGGTCAGGTTAATCCTGGGGCATGTGTATTGTAGCTTTGAAAAAAATTGAATCGTTTGGAGTAAATCATGAATTCATATCCCCTTTGTCTGTAGTTGTGCCCATCGAACACACACAATAAAGAATATATAGTATAATTACACGTTAGAAAACAGTGCTAGGAGATGTAATGTCTTGGTGGTGGCTGTTCGAGTGTGTATGTGGTTACATAGCACACCTTTCTTCACCAGCAACCTTGAGTCAGTTTTATTGTATTGCTGTTTAAATAATTGAGCTTGCTGAATCATGCAGCTAGTAATCATTAAAAATTTGATGCTCTCTGCTGTCACTCGTTAGGAAAGGTAGTGTGACACTTGACAACACTTTGCCTGTAATTTGTCCCTGTTGTTGCGTTAGACAAGAACAGAAGCTTTATAACTAATATAGCAGCTTTATGTGCCCTATTTTTTCATTGAAGGTCATCTTTGAATGAAATAATGGCCTATTAATAATGCAAGCCTGTGCAGAGTCTTCATCTTCCCTGATTGTCACCCAGAATTGGTAGTTATAGAGGTTTTAGTTGATAGCTGTAGCCTTTACTAGTTTTTATGAGCTTAGCTGTCTGTCTATGAGCAGAGTTTAGTGAAAAGCTGGAATAACTGTTTAATGTAGATCTGTTGTCAGATTCTGCATTTATAACACAGTTTATATCTTATTACGAGCATTCAGAATGAAATATTTCTGAGGCGTTGCAAAATTGGCTACCGTAGTAGCCGAGTTGTAGTGTTTTCACGCTTATTGAACGTAGAGCTTGCTTTGACAGGATTTGAATTCACACAGTCTGATGTTATCTAAGTTGAGTAGGAATAATGACACTTATTTAGCATGCATTTGTGGACGTAGCGCTTATTGCAAGCTTTTGTAAGAGAAAGCCTATTGGTATTTTGCTTTTAACTTTCTAAATTTCGTATCACACGTATGATCTGCCAGCTTAGTGTGCCAGAGAGCATTACTGCTGGCTGATGCCTAAGTAGATCTGCAGTTTTCTGCAGTTTCTTGTTGTCCGTGCTTATTTCAAAGCATCAGAATAAATTCTTTAAGCTGACCTTTAGCTGGCACATACAATTGAACAGATATATTTTAACCCCTTAACCGTTTTGCACAAGCATAGCTCATCCTTGCTGATGTGTCCCCAAGCTATTTCGGAGGAGTGTAGCTCATCCTTTTGAGATACCTCCCCCCATGAATGCTTTGAACGAGGGGGGCTAGTCCTTGCGTCACTTTGCAGATGGCAGCACTGACCTGCTAATTTTTTGCTTCCAACTGGAGTTTCAATTTGGGGGGGGGGGGGTACTTGTGTGTTGAAAAAGGCATCCAGTGGAGGTGAACGTGTGTTGTTTGGTCTGTCGTTGAGGAAAAGCTTTCTGTCATTGTCAAAATCAATGAAATTGTCAGAATAATGAAAATTTTCAAACAGTGCTCCTCTTGTGTTTTTTCCTGTTGATTACCAGCAGGTAGTTGGCCTTTTCCCATGAGCAACAGTAAATAAACTTCGTTGTGATAATGAGTTAATATGTGCCTTAATTTTCTTCAACATCAAAAACTTCATCTTTGAAATGAAAAATATTAAGTATTAAATTTTAAAAAAATAATCAGCTTGGGGACAAATATTCTCGATATACCAAAACGGTTAAGGGGTTCAGCATTCATTTGTAGGAAAGAGGTGCTCTGTTGATGACTTGCCTCAGCTTTAGGTTTCTCTTTTTTTTTCGCTGCTGTTTATTTGATACACATGTATTGGATGTTACATTAATATAGCTATGCCCTGTTGAAAGGAATATGCACAAGAAATGTGCCAGCAATGAACTAATGCAATAGCATCAATTTGTACTAAAGAAAAAGAAAAAGAAACAAGGAAAAGACTATAAGCCCCAAAAGAACGAGCTCTAGCACTAACCCAAAAACTGACACGGTGTTTTCATAGAGGCATTTGTGCCATTAGAAGCACTTTTGACGGTCTCCTCTGTGCTTACGAGTTTCAGGGGACCCTGCATGGTTGTTTGCTGTGTAGTTGTGTGAGCATGTAAGGACTATTCATTGCTGGAATAGTCTTGTAGCATTCCCTTCCCCATATGCAGTGGGTGACACGCACGGAATCTGTAATCGATGGTACAATTTCTAGAGTGTGCCATGGAAGTGCCTTCGTGCGAGTGGTCCGCACTTGCGCTCGTGCGACATCTGCCAACCTTTACGAGGGAAAGCGCTTGCTCTCGCCACCTATCAGTCTCTCTGCAAACCTCTGCTGTAGTGTGTAGTTGTTTTCACTTTTTGTTTTCAGGTGTGTGTGTGCGTGTGTGAAGGCTGGTGCATCTCGCATCGTGTCCCTATCTGCGTGAATGTTTGTGCTAGCATATGTACGTGTGTGCATGCGTGTGTGTCTACAAGAACGCATCCATAGAGAGATTCATGCTGTATTTTTCTTTTCGTAAATTTGTTTAGGTGTGTTGTTTGGCCTTGGTGTGTGCTTACTCTGCTCCTTTTCTTTTTGGAGCCTAAAGCCACCTTGCATTGATTGCTGTGTGGGTTTTTGTTTCCTAGTGTGTTGACAATTCAGTCGAACGCACCACGAATCCTGTCCCATGTCACTGCACTTGCGAGCCTGCGCGAAAATCGTTGCGAGGCTCTGGGTTTAAAAATAAGACCGGCTTGGTAGTGTGGGGTGTTGTGCTGGGAAGCAGTGGGGGCAGGGCAAGTGGGGGAAGACTGCGTGGTACGATTGCACCTAAAATGCGGGGCCAATTTTCTTGTGGTCAAGTCTGCTACGAACGACAGCCTTTTCTCCCCACCCAACGTGTGGCTGCTTGTAACGGCAGCTGCGATCGTCTGCACTCGGCTTTTTTCCTTCCTAACTCGGGAGCGAGCACTTGCCCCGAAATGAAATGTGTCATCCCTATCGCTGGCTTTGTGCGCGACTGCTGTGGTCGTTAGACCGAGCAGCTGTTCGCGATTGAAGTCGGGCGGAACGCAATTGCCCGTTTTCGCCACCTTCTTTGTTGCATTTTGAAAGCACACTAACATGGTCATAGCTTCAGTTTACAGTTCAGTATACAAAGGCTTCTTTCTGTGTTTAAAAGCATTTTTTTTTAAATCTCCATGCTTCGATGCCCCCCTTGTGTGTTTTGCCTGTGTGTGTTTGTATTCCTTCTTTTTTTTTATTTCTCTGGTACTCATGCACAGTGTCTTTCTCTCTCCGAGCATAAAAACGGTCTGTGGTAGGCAGACCGTTCTGCTCCTTAGCGGTTTCTTTACACTCTTCTGCTGCACATGTGTTGCCTTCTCTCTATGATGCCTCTGTTTTTGTAACTAACATTTCTCCTGTATCAGTGGTCTATTTTGGTCTTTTGGTGAAATATTTCTGAGCATTTTGGCTGTTGAGAATGAGCTTGAAGTCACGCCATTAATTTGCTTACGAAAGTGTTTACACAAGAAGTGGAGGATAGTCTTGGGTATTTTTGTATTACTCTTTGCTGTGTCAGTCTTCCACATGAAGTGAAGCCTGGATTGAAGTTGATTAGAAAAAAAAGAAGAAAAGCAGTTCCTGGAATGTCAGTCTTAGTTTTGTAACTGTTGTGCTAGAGCAAGCAGAGCATTTCTATTGTTCTTATTGGATCCTTGTATCTGTTGAACAGTAGCTATTAATATCCTCCTCAATGACATTCTTAGGTACAGCTCTTTTTGTAAAACCCTTGAAAAGTAAGTGAACTCAAGTTGCGTAAAGTTAGAAGCGAATGAGTTAAATAAAAATAGACTACATAGTTCAAATAAACACATAAAGTACGTATCACAAATTTTTTGTCTGGTGAAAAATCCAACTGCCTACTTTACTTATTCAAGAAATACTCCCGCATTATTTTAGAGCAATCAGGAAATAGTTAAGCAGATTTTCAGGGTGTTGTAAAGGACCAGTCAGTAGCCTGCTTTCGACAGGTTTTCAACACGTGTTTAAAGTGTGTTGGATCTGGTTTAATGTACAGATTGTTTAGAGAATGCGCCATACTTCACTGGCCTTGCATATTGTTCTTCCATTGTTGATTTTTCTTTTAACAGCTGAAAGAAATCTTAACTTCATGAATTTGGCATATTCTCAAAGTTGTCCTTAAAAAACTTCTTGACTGATGCAGTGCCCAGCTGTTTTCTTATAGAATATAACGTTGGAGTTGTGACTCACTTGGCTAGTCTGACTTTTCTCTTGTTCTTAACTGGCAAAATGCTCTTTATCTCTGAGACTGTAGTACACAGGACCAGGTTTACTAGTGAGAAAAATGTGAAATTGCCTAGAAAGGAGACTATGATAACATTGTCCGTTTTCCTTAAGTATTAAATATGTCTTGTTAAAACTGCACAGCTAAGTTTAGAAGACTACACACTTGCTATCATGTAGGCTTTTCTTCTATTTTCTTTTGTTTGAGGAATACAAGCACGAGCCTTGCATTCTCTCAGAATGGTTTTTGCAATATCATCTAACGTGTATCTCACTTGGCCAGTAAAACAGTGTAAGTGGACCAGATCTCTGCATATGACGGCTTAGTTAGGCGCTGCAAGTATGGTTAAGATATATAGCAGTGGTTGTACAACGGGCTAAACAAGCATGGAAAGCTGACCCCATATGTTCTATATGCTGAACATACCTATTTGCCTGTGACCTTTGTGAGGCATTTCAGGTTATGGCGCCACTTTTTGTTTTCACATGTAGCTGGGATGGAGCTATGCTACATATATATTCGCATGTCCCTCGCTTCTGTGTTTTGTACCCCTTATTTTATTCTTCACTGCCACTTACATTTCTTGCTGCCTTCCCTATTGAAATGTTCCGTATGCCATTTCAGTAAGTACATACGATTTCCATAATTTTACAGAGTATGTATGCAGATTCCATGCAAATTCCTTGAAATTTTCATAGCAGTCCAAGGGTCACATATGGGATTATTGAAATGCATACGGAATGTTTCTATAAGGTTAGCAGTGTCGTCGAGGCAGTTACTAAAAGTTAGAATAATTACACGTTTAAAGACATGGCCGAGAAATATTAAACAAATTTTTTTCTTATTAAACTGCAGCATTTTTTTTTGTATTTGCTGCAAGCATAAGTATCTACTTAGTGCATCTGCATCAGCCAAGAATAGAATCGCGCAGTAAATATTTAAAAAGCACTATTGTCGAAAAGACTTCTCTGCAAAGATTGATCTGTGACCCAAACGTCCAGTAACGTATCATATAATCATCTATAGAAAGCTTGCATGTTAAACCTTGTCTTGTTGTAATGAGGTTAGATCCAGCATGAAAATAGGTTTTATTCTATATTTGTGGTAAGCATATATTTGTTACCTGTTAACATCAACTAGGCAAATTACATGTACTTCAGTACATCCAATTAATTACATCCCTGTTAATTACAGTCAGGTTTCACTAAGCATAACATCTGCTTTGTCAGTGTAGCACTAGTGGCAAGAAGTGTTGTTTATTGGATATAGAGGTTACAGGTCATATGGTCTTTGTTAAAGAAACAAGGTTGCTGTGTTATATTTTTGATATATTGGCTCTCAGCTAAGGCAACATTGAGCCTGTGATGTAGCTTTTTCATCTGTCACTTCTCTGTTGTTTGTTGGGGCAGTAGCATTGTAATATATTTTTTTTCCTTGTCTCCATTTAAGAGTTTTCTGTTGTCACTGTAACACCATTATTAAATAGCACTAATATGTTTGTATTAACACTTGGTGTATATGTCTGCTATAACTGCTTGGTATATTCCATTTGTGTTTGCACGGTTGCACCTTATGTCATTGTTTCTTGTTACCCATTGCTTAATCAGCTACATTGACAGACTAAAAAACTGTGTAGTTTAATTGTCAGAATTTATAGCTGTATTAAAAGGCCCTAAAGTTGATGGAGGTTCCAGATGGATAGTAAGCCACTTACCAGATAAATTTACACAAATGCACTAATGGTATTGCACATGGCAATAAAATAAAATTAATATGTTGAAATTTACAGACAAGCTACAGTTGTTTTGTTGTAAGCTTCAGATTGTTTCACATTTTATGACTTTGTTTATTTAATAAGCTGTTGCATTCTTTTTGTCATGTAATGCCTTTTACCTGCATTGTATAAAGATATAGGTAGTTAGAATCTGTATTGTTATTTTCCTGCAAGACAAAACCGGCTAAAATTTCACCGTTCGGAGTAGTTGGAAAATGTTTGCTTGCACACATCCTTTCTTTAATGTGACTCTTATTTTTGACAGTGTTCCAGCTTTTTCATGGGGAGGAAGTTTTATTATTCTGAAATATGTAAGTTTGAAATCTCGTTAAGAGTAATTATAGAATTTCATCGCTTTAGCTGGTTGCATGCTAGTTTTACCAGCTTTCACTAACACTACTGACTGTCATGCACATGTGTCCACCATCACGCATGCAGGGAGAGTTTATTTTTGAGCAGTGCACTCATGTTTCAATTACACACTGTTCTTTGGAGTCTCAAAAACCTTTCCCTTGTCTACGGGCACATGCTGTAGCACTTAAAGGCACTTAAACTATTGTGAACCAATGACTGCACTCGAAACGAGGCGGTAGGTATCATTTAAAGCGGCTCCGGTCGTACAGCTGGTTCGGATAGTTCATTCTAGTATTGCAAGAAATGCTGGGTAATTCCAACAAGCATTCGAATATTGTTCTAACCACCCTGTTTGTAATGCGCTAGAAAGCCACGCAATTCAAGCAAGTCTTTTGGTTAAATCAGTCAGTCCGAACTTGTTTGCTTACCATGTCATGGACGCATAACCAAGACATCGTTGACAGGGGAACATTTGTAAGGCATGAGAGCTTAAAACATATAGCCCCTGTCTGTGTGTCTAGGTTTCTGTGGCTATTGAGTACTCAGTATCTTCAATATGTGGAATCCATCTTCTCTGTTCTTAGGTTGTGCCTTCGTTAGCTGTCTACAGTGGATTTCATTCAGCCTATAACTTCATGTCGCTAAGCGCAAGGTAATAGGTTCAATTCATGGTCGTGGTAGCCACATTCCAGTGGGTCAAAAGTACAATAGCTCCCATGCACTTGGGGCGTGTCAATGAACTCTAGATGTTTGAAATTACTCTAGAGCCATTCGCTATGGTGTTTCTTGTGGTTTCTCTTTTGGTTTGGGAAGTTGTAACTCTTGACTTGATTCCACCTCATTCAGGCTGTGTATTTGGAGGCATTAAATCATTATGCCTATGCCTGCCTGTGTAATATTTAATACTTATACCTTGGAACTAGTTTCTTTTTTTTTAACTCTGAATAATCCAAGCAAGAATATGAGAGGTGTAGGGAGACTGAAGTAATGTGAGCCAACTTGTATGGCCTCTGGATACCTTCCTTCATATGTACTAACGTGGGCCACGTGGAAAATTTCAACCAACGTCAGGAAACCCAGAAGCTTGCTAGCTTTTCTTTTAGTGAATACCTCCTGTGCACTGTAGTATGTTTCCTGGTCTAGAACTCTCTCTGCATGCTCCTGTCCCGATTGTGTTAGAAAAGTACATAGTGGCACTTATAGGCTTCAATGTACCGTTACATGGTAAAGAAACTAAATGTACGATTGGCTTCTATTGGCATTTAAAAGTTATAGGCATATTACAACAGCGCATACTTTTAATGGATATGCTCATTGCTGTGCTCATTTTGTTTGACACACAGAAATACGACAACACGCAATCTGTACACGACCTAAATTGACACTTCTAGCATAGGTGCCGCTGCAGTCACAAACTCGGGAGCACATTTTGCTTGTTTTAGGTATCGTTCACACATTTTTGAATAGCTCAAGATCATGGCAGTTCAATGTGCTCAGTATAACTTTACTTCAAGCAAGGAATTTAATATGCTAGGAACTTCACAGTTTGTTACGTTTAATCTGGCACGAATTGCTTCTGATTGTAACGAGGTTGGTGTGTGTTGCAGCAGCATTTCTAAACAAGCAGTGCTTTGTCTCGGTGTTTTGAAATAGCATGGAAATTCTACATCGTCCGGTGATAAAAGATGGAAACAATTGTTAGGCAGCGCTCCAATGTCGTAGCAGGCACTCTGATGACTCGAGAAAGTCAGTTGCTGTGCAGGGATTTTCATTGAAGCTGAGAGACTGATGATGCTCAGGTCAGATATAAATCCTCCGCTACATATACGAACGTTTGCGTAGACCAGAATTTCAGAAAGGGCTTGTTTGTTTGCAGCGGCACAAATCAGAAACTATTTTGGAGACGTAAAACTGTATACGAATATATATGTAAAGCATCGTCATAGGTATTCTTTCCTTTTTCTCGCATAATTATAACTGTGTACCACTTAAGCCTTGCAACACTTTGAACATATCAAAACTGCTTAGCTACAAATTATGCTGTCATTACGACTTAGCCAATTCCTACTTTTCTTTTACATGCAGAATTTAACTCTCGATTTTGTTTTGTATCGTGCACATCAATAAAAAAAAAAGTTTGGCACAGTTTTTCAGGTCCTCATAACTTGTGAATCACTTTTAGATGTTTAGCCTCGTAACTCGCAGCTGATGTTTTCGCAGTGTCATGTGTAGTATAAATATTTATTCATTGTGACACAAAGGCATCGATTCCATCTTCTGTCACTTGACTGGTGTATCTTACCTTATTTTTTATCTGGAACATGCGTGTACTTGTCCTAGCAGGCACTTACTTCACGTCAAATCTTTATCTAATCCTTCTCGACAATTACGTCTCCTAAGAAATGCCTCAATGAGAAAAATACACAAGGTGATGCCTGCAGAGTTGGACCTGTCAGAGTAATAACGTGGGCGAAATCGGCAGTGCAGGCAACCATACTGAAACATTTCATGAGCAGTTCTATATGTTTGTTGTGCGATAACGATTTTATGCGTAATTTTTATGGCCTTTGTATTGATTATTTAATAATGCTTGATAAAGCATGCAAAAAACGTTGGGAATTATTGGACTGCATATTGAACTGTTTCAATTAGGATGATCTGCGTATATCTATAGTTAACATGGAAAGAATATGCTTCCTAATAATTGGGTAATGCTATGTGTTGATGTTTTTCCATTGGATTTCATGCTGGTAATGTAAAACTGCTGGCCAGACATCTTGTGCTTCAATCAACTTTCACTCATAAAATCGAAGCATGTGCCATAAATCAGGCATCACTTTGTATTTTTCTATAACATTAATTGCAACTGTTTGTGTGCAGTTTAGTTTGGATGATGAAGAGCCTGATTTTTTAGGAATGTTGGCTTAACATAAAGTGTGTCGCAACAAACCAAAAGATAGTTTTGCATTTGGATTGCCATAAGACATAATAGCATGTTCCCACGTCAATGTTTCTGCAGTAGGAGCCTCTTTTGTTTCTTATCCATGTCTTCAGCTTTTGCACTTCTTCAGGGTGTTTATGGAGTAAATAATTTTTCTTTTTTTCTTAACTTACAGGGACACTAAAGGCAAATAACAATTTATGTCAGAGTGAAAGCTCAATGTATGACAACGTCTAAAATGGCAATATTATCAACAGCAGTGCCCTACTTACCGAGAAATTAAGCTAAATGTATCGCACGACGTGCGCCACGAGTAGGACATTTTGGAAATGATCCTGATGACGTGAGAGCGTCTGAGTACAGTTAATTACTAGTAATCAAACTAGCTGCAATAAAAAAAGAACCTTCCGTGCATCAAGAGGCGTAATAAAATGCTGCTTGTTCGTTTCTGTTTGATTCATGGAAAAAGGAGCCTCTTTGGCGTTGCCATGGGGAACAGCGTGCTTGGTTCAGAGTTTCAGTTTCCGCCGAACTGCGCTTCGCCCGGTGCCTGGCTTCGCTCACGCGGTCGTGTCTCAGTGGTAGTTTCAGTATCGTGTACTGCCGCGTGTGTTTTGCACGCTCGTGAAAGTCGCTCTGACAGAAAGTTCGACAAAGTGCCGCATGCATGTGATGTTTCCGGATGTCCGAATTGGTGCACGCCGCCGCGCAGTAAAGGCGGGCAACGTTGGGCACGGCAACAGTGACGTCAGAAAGACCACTTTCAGGCGGGTGATTTGAAGTGCGCTAATGCAACGCGGACCACTAAAACGTGTTATTATTTCAAAATAAGCACTTCCTTGGTACAAAAGTAGCACTACGAGGTTTCTGGACCGCTATTTTGACAATCAACGTCGACTTAATATTTGCCTTTAGTGTCCCTTTAAAATCCACTGCTTTCAATTGTGTTATCAACCTTATTACAAGTATAATTACAATCCCCTATATTGGTGCCAGAAAATGGGACACATTTGGTGAAAAGTGATAGTGACAGAAAAAAATTGGACATCACCAATCACTCTGTCGATAGCTGCCATTACACCATACTTTCAAAAGCATTTCATCACACGCGAGCTGATTGCATTTTTAGATGTGTGTTGATTCAATGTGCATAAAGAAATTTGAAACAAAGTGACCGTACGCCTTAAACTATAGGACATTTTGGAGAGAAAAGCTTCGTAAAGCCATAAAACGCACACAAAATTTTACTTTTAGCACTTGCGATATGCGTACCGTTAGAGCCTGGTCACAACAACGAAAAAGAGCCTCAGCACACAGGACCCTGGCAATAACAGACATTAACCATGGCAGGGTGCGCGTCAAGTTGCAATTGTGACAAAAAAGCAAGTTATACCAAATTACATCACAAATTTAGGGAGGCTACTTATATGAAATGCCTTGAAGAAACATTTTTGGCTCCGTCCTCGTCAATTTAGGGCTCTAGCCTGTCGATTAGGAGTTATCACCAACTCACTCAAATTTCTCCTTCAGTGAAATGCGCTTCATGAAATGCACTTCGTGAAATGCAGCCATGGTGATTAACATGCAGGTAGCCAAAGTGTTACTTAACAGTAAAAAAAAAAGGGGGATGGGCAAGCAGAAGTGCCTTAAAGGCCAAGTGGTATGACCAGGCTTGACATACCTAAGAAATCAGGCTACTTCTGTTCAATGCGAGAAAAAGTAAAAGTATTTGTTCACGTGTTTGTGCTTTTCTCGTCCTTTTTTCTTCATACGTGCGCGTGGTTCGTGCCTGGTGGCTGTGTTTCCGCAGAGCCCATCTCCTGAGCTGTCAGGAGAGAACATGGATCTGCTGAGTGGAAGCTTAGCGCAACTTCGACGGTTTTCCGCCGCAAGTCACCAAGGCGTCGATGATTTGACCTGCACGGGACCATCGGTGACGGCGCGTTCTTGGAAGGCTCTTTACAGCTCATGAGTTTTCTGCGTGTTTAATCGCGAGTGTTGCGACGAGCTCACTCGCTGTGTGTACACCATGGACACTGATGCATGCTCAATGAACACTTGGAAATGAGCAGTGCAGAGCTATGTGGAAGGGAGCACTTCTGTGGGAAGCATCATTGGCCTCGGCACTTGGGATGCAGGACGCACTTCCTTACACGTTCCCAATTTTTCTGTTGCACCCTATTGTCTGTTTTGTTCCATTCAAGATGTCGTCCACACTGGTGTACTGACGTTAGTTCGGTATTGAAGTGTAGATTCAATAAGAAACGTAGGTTTTCCTTGGATCCCAGAGTACTTGCAACTTGTGTTGTGCTGGAGAATTTGCAGATATTTTTTTTTTGTTGCATTACCTCTTTGTCCTCACCATCACTTGGCTTTTTCTTGTGTGTGTGTCCAGGTTCTAAAGGTTAATGGTTACACCTACCTTTGTGTTTATGAAACGAATCTTTACAAGCATCATTTCTTTGGTGATAGCAAGAAGAAGGAAGGTTTTTCTTTTCTTTTCATTTCGGTCTGAATTTGTTGTATATAATCTGTTTTTCATCCTCTAGTCTTAACCATTCAGTATGTATAGCATAGAGGTTCTTTTTCGCAACACATTCGAAATCAGTTGTGTTGAGCTACATGTAGCATCGGTTATTTGTTTAGTCACGTTCATACGTACATGCGTAGCTGTATGTTGTAAGGGGATCGAAGTAACACAGACTAAGATCTGACAAGTTGTAATAATATAAACCCTGCCCACGTGTTTGTCTTAGTGGTGTTTGCACATGTACGTATGCTTTCTTTTTTTTTTGTATTCTGAACTGTCAGCTGAAGCCTTGACCATGTTCACTTGCATACCTGTAATACTGCACCCATATGAATGTTTAGTATAGAGGTGCCTTGAAGTGTCTGCAGTACGTCTCTCTGTGGGCGTGCCCAATACAGAGTGCTCCAGCTGAGTCAGGCCTTGGCAGATTGATCAAACTCTGTTGGGATTCTTTGCAACTTGAGTTTGTATTGGGTATTGTGAACATCATTCAAAACTTGCAGGTGCTATTGGGGGGGGGGGGGGGGGGTGGAGCGAGCACCCTTTTAACGCCAAAGTGCATTTCCTTTTTTTTCTAGCCATCTTCTTTTTCCTTTAAAGTTGTGGTGTGAGGAAACAACTGTGAAATGGGCAATGTTAATAGGTATCACGTTTATTTTGCTTCTTTGAAACAGGAACCTCTTTTTTCTTTTTAAAAGAAGGGAGGGGGAGTATTAAGTGTGGGTAAATCTGGTGTCCCACTTTGAACGTGCTCAGTTAATGTCTGTATGGTGTGCATTGGCCAGTCAGTGCAGATTTTCCAAGTCAGGTGGCCCTGTCACGTGTGGATGTGTGCATTACGACTGCTCTTTTTCCTTGTGTGCGCACATCTCACGCCGGTGGGGGGGTGTGTGCGCAAAGTTTTATGACATATTTACTTCATTTTTTTTTTCATCCCCCTTTCTTACTTCACTAAGGTCAGGTTTCCCTGCTACTTTTTTACCATCACGATTGACCATCGGCGGTGGATTCTCTTGGCGGAAGTGCTCCGTCAGCAAGCACGTCTGCTGTTCGTGGCACTCATTTCTTTTCGATGGCAGTTGAAGAAACGGGAGAGTAGAATGGACGGGCGGCGGGGGAAACAGTATTTCTCTCTCTGTCAGGCTCTCCTTCACTCGACACCCTTCATTGCCACCCCTACGCCCCTCCTTGAATCCTGCATTTCGTCGTTCCCTTCCCGCCTTCTACTGCACTGCAGACACTGCTCGTCGTTTTCCCACCCTCCGTTTCTTTTCTTCGACAGTGTTGCCACCAAACTCTCGGCTAATGGTCCTCCCCCTTGTGTGACTTGCATTTTGCTGCCTTTCCTGTGGTCAGTCTTCTTCCTTCCTTGCCTCCTTTTTCCCCTCACTCGTGGCCTTCACTTGTTCCCGAGCTTCCATCTTGAGTAGGCAGTGTACATCTTTGCCGCAGTGTCAGAATACCCAGAGCTACTGACAGTTTACCTATTTCGTACGCTCGAGGCTTTAAGGGCAGAGCCGCTTCGAGGTTCCACCGAGGAGTTTCGTTATAGGCACCAACAACACCAGCAAACGAGATATGAAGTCCAAATCATAGAGGCTTCTTTGAAGAGACAGAAAATGCAAATACATTCCTGCGAAGACGTGCTGAAGAAGATGCTTTGAAGAGATGAGCAAAACAAAAAGTAGCTTTCTGTGCTCCCGCCTTAGGGTCGCACTCGAAGAGGATGGCTTTCAGCAGTCAGTGAATTTCGTTGAAATTTGACCTTAGTAAGAAGTTGCTTGCGTCTTTGCACAGTTCTCAAGACAAGCTCGTGAAGAGAAGCTAATTCTGCCCATCAGATTTCAGACTGTTGCAGCGGTGCCGTCCATCTCATGCCCACATCCATCTTCCTACCTTACCTCTACCTCCTTTGCCTTACCTCTTGCCACAAGTATGTCTTGTCCAGAACTTTTATATATACCGTTTGTTCCCCCCCATTTCTTTCTTTCTTCTTACTTGTGTAGTTTCCTGCCTTTCAGCATGTTCTCATTTCAGAACTGTGCATTCCCACCTATGTCTTGAGTTTACAGGCCCAATTTTTTTTACATTTTTCGTACACGACCCTACCTGTTCATTTTTCACCTTCTTTATTATTATTATTATTATTATCTTTTAGATTCTTAGAAGCACAGCCCTTCCAAATTTGTTCCTGACCATTTCCTCACACTGACATACAGGGACAAGAATAATCTTTTTGTAAAAAATTTTGTGCCTCTGATGCCAATCTTTAAGATGCGAAGCGTTTATTAATCCTAATCTTTATTAATCCTTGCATAATGGTGGAGCAGGCTTCTTATTTCATGGTTTCAAGGGCGTGCAGTGCTTCATTCACCTACCTGCTTCTAAAAAGCAGCAGCAAAATAAGCAGCTTGTTGATATTGGCCCAAATTCTTGTGCTGCCAATCTCTTTAATTTTTTTATTTTCAGAGGTGGTTAACCATAGCAGCTAGCATTGACTGAATGCCAAAATTTCTTATTGCACACTGTTACAGTCTACCAGCCTCATTTAACTGTACTAAAGCACTTAGGAATGCTTTAGGACAAAATCTTTAATGTTACCATTATAATGTGACCATATATCTGGGACTGTGCATTAAGTAACAACCTCAGGCCCTTTACTGTAAAGGTACGTGTACACATACAGGATATCTTTCCATGCTCGTGAGAAAAAAGAAATCAAAGGACCTCGCAGCTCCGTGATTTATCACCTTATTGGTACTGCACGCAATTGCCTACATGCATTTGGCTTAACGATTAAAGATGGCCTCTCTTGTGCATTACACCGCTCTATGCAAGGAGACTGCCCACAAAAGGTTTGGTGCAGGCACTGTTCAAAGAACTTCAAGAATATTTTGATCATGCCTGCATGACTTGTGAGTGGTCATAGTCTCACTGCAGTTATTTTGTAACCTTTAAGACTCATTGTGAGTTAGTATTATTTTCATTACCTTACTTACATTAATTTTGCAGATCTGCAGTTCTTTCTTATTTTTTTTTGGCATTCAGCACTTGTTGCATTGCTATGCCTTTTATTGATTGAAATATGGCAGGCGGTTTCCATTCCTTCTTTTCTTGAAATATCCGGGTTGTATCTTTCTTTTTTTTTTTTGAGGTGTTCCGCTCTGCTCTGCCATGTTGTATTTCACACCCTGTCGCACCCACAACTACTCCGGTGACTTCACCCTGGACCAGAGTGGCTGTGTAGGGCAATTCTATCTGTGTTCGCTCTTTATCTCTTTCTGTCGTTCTACATTAGTATTATGTAACACTGTTACTATTCATCCTGTTTTTTTTTTTCCTTTATTTTTCTTATGTTTGTTTGCTTTCTAGCTTGCTTTTAGGCGCAGGGAACACTGCCGACGTGTCATGTGACAACACCCTACTTACCCGACTGACGATACTTACTGGTCTATGCCAACACATACAGTTCATTAACATGGCACAAACTCCTCCCAGTTTCTCCATTGCCTGCTTTCGGGGCTAGACGGGGACTTACATGGTGATCACAGTACCTAATACATGCAAAGACTGCTAAGGGCTCTAAGGTGTCATCAGGGGAGCAAAAAAGGGAGTAATTGGTAGGGGGGCAAAAAGGGGAGTAATTAAGGGATTAGCAGAGGGAGTAATAAAGGGAGGGCACGGGGAGGGGAAAGAAGTCCATGTCTCCACGTGCTGACCAGCCTGATACCACCACAGCCATGAGCAACAGGCCAATATACTCCAGTGCCATGGGACAAGCCTGCGTACCTACCAACAACCACTGCATCCTGTCTGGCACACATTCTCAATACAAAAAAAAGCATGCTTGGTGCTCCTACTAAACACGGCTCTCTCTCTCTCTCTCTTTCTGGTCCTTCTTTTATTTTGTCACCTAACCACTGCTGTCGATGCAGATTCCTTGGTTACGTCTATTCAAGCTTATATGCTGCTTATCTCGTTATGTTTGTTTTGCTTTTGTTTGACTGGTCTCTGACATGTCTTCAACACTGATCACAATGAACATTTAATACGTCCTGTAGATTCTTATGAGTTCAGTTTTGCTCTGTTTCGGGATGCAGTCCCTGCGTGGCTTTGCGTTTTCTTCTCATTTTGTTACTAGCTGTAATCAGCGTCCTTGCATCGCAATTTTTTGTCTCTTGCATAGCTGATTTTGTTTCATAATCATGTGATGTGTAACATCTGTTTCTGCTTGTTTACGCGCTCGTGCGAGGAGACAGAAAATTGTGGTTGCTCTCGTTTGTGCCTCTTTTTTTTTTGTTTTTGTCCATGACTGAGAGAGGTGCATGTGGCCCCAAAACCTTTGTCTTACCATACTTATTTTTTTTTCCTCTTAAATACTACAGTGCTGCTTCATCGTTTTTCGCTCACGCTCTCTTTTTGTGCTTTTCAGTTGTTCATTTGTTTGCATCCAGCCTTTGCTTCTGACACCGTAGGCACAGAGCTCTGAGCAAGAAAAAAAAACCAACAGAGACATTCGCTTTTTTCCTTTTTACTCGCTCGACTTCTGCCTTGCTTGGTGATGGCAGTCAGTCCTTTGTTTCTCTCTCTCGTTGCCTAACAAAACTAACGCTGCACTTTGCCAGCTGTGGGCATGAGCAACACTGCAGAAACACTGCTGTTTGAGGAAATGGTCAGGTATTGAAGAGAAGGTCTTGTTGCGTTTGCGGGTAGAAGCATGTTTTCTTTTTCCTCTACGCACATGCTACGGGAGCTTGGTGGGCTTTTCGTTATTGTCGTTGTTACTTATGTATGCAAATATTATGTGTTGATAGAGGTGCTTTGCAGGGAGCTTCACGACCTTTCATTGGGTAACACAAACGCATGATGGTAAAAACTTTGAGTGTCATTAAGTCTTGCTTGGTATTAGGATGAACATAAGAGCACGGGACACTAAGCAGTGCCGTGTGAGTACCAAGCAGAAATTATATAGCTAGCTTTTCTCGTTGTTTACATTACACCTTGGACTCCACTGTCTGTTTGCAAGAACAGGTATTCACTTGCTTCGTGGTTCTTGCACCGTTTACTGCGCTTTCAGTGCATTTGCAGTTTCTATGGCATTGCTTCGCCAGAAGGCCCCTGCATTGGTTTCGAAGTGAGAGGAAGTTGGAAAAATTGAGTGAAGCTCCTCAGTTGTGCGTAGAGGGGAAGAAAAAAAAAACATGGAACGTGGCTTCAGTAAATCCCGCCATTGTGACTTGTGCATCTGGTTTTTATTTTTTGGTGTCGTTTTTTTCCCTTTCACTTTTTCTTCCCTGCCCTCCCCCTTTCTCTCTGGTCATTGTTCTTCCTCCTTCCCCCCACTTTCTCCCATTCCCTGAAAATGTGCAAAACTGCTGGATGGGCGGCCTGCCAAACCATGCAGCTTCGGGTAGTGAAGGCATTTAAGAGCACACTGGAGGACATGGAGGACCAGCGCAGCATTCATAGCCTGCACAGCTTGCACAGCTCCCGAAGCCACCCAGGGGGAGCGCGGCCCATGTCTGACATCAGCTTCATCGACGAGGACGCCAAAAGCCCTTCGCCACAGAGTGATCAGCTGCTGCCACCTCCCTCTGCGGCAGCATTGGTGGCCGCTGCCGATCTGTCATCACCCAAGCACATCGGAGGTGGCAACGGCCGGTCCACGTCTGCTCGCGAAGCTCTGCTGTTTTTGCGCCGGGGGCCCAGCCTGAACAGCGGCAACCACATGCCATCGTCGCAGGAGTTTGCCCCTCTCGTGGCGGAACGCAGCAACTCGTCGGCGCCGGCAACTCCACGCTCGCCGCTCAGTGCCTCGTCGTCAAGCTCATCTACATCGGCCTCTTCGTCTGCCGCCGCGCCCGACAACAACAACCGAGCAAGCTTCTCGAACCCCCTCACGCAGGGCTACAACCTGCTGGCCGAGCCACCTGTGAACAAGCTACACGAGACGAGCATCTGATGGAAGGGCCCTCCCACCCTCTTCCCACTTAGCACTCTCTGGCGCGGCGATGTTACCACTCAGAGCCAGGCTCTTGCGCGGGCGCTGGAGCCGATGCTCGGTGGCACAGTCGACTCGAGGCCACTGGTGTGTCACCGTGTGTAGGACATATACAGCCAGAATAGCCGGCACGTCCCTAGGAAACAACACATCGAAGGCGCTGCTTTGGCCACCCAGAGGAGGTGGACCAGGCGCGCCCTTACTTACAGTGCATGCCGCAGCAGGTGCGACTCCTGCTTATACTGGCCACGGGCATTGCCAGGCGCGTCAAAACGCCAGCCACAGTTTTCTGTGTTCCTTTTTTGCGCTCAAGGACTGACCTATCGTTTTGATGAAGCTTGTGCGTGTGCATTCACCCCATACACCGGGGTTTCATAAGCACTTCACTTCTCAGTGCACTACATGCCCAAGTGTCTGCTTAAGGGCCTCAGCTCCTAAAGATGGGCCTTTAATGTCGCAGGTCAGTTCTGCGGCATAAGAGAAGTGAAGACAATGGCATGTCCATCGTTTTTTCATCAATTTAAATAAGACCATAAGTGCTTGATTCTTTTTTCCTTTAGACCAGTGGCTTCCCCATGGCCTTGATCCCGTAGCTGCCTGCCACGTTGCACAGAACTGCCGCAGCTCATCATGTGTGCCAGCATTGAACCTAGCGATGCGCTTCTGCTTTCCCAGCGCATCACTTGTAGCACTTATAGTGCTTGCTGCAAATTTGACTTGGAAAACTATTGGCTTTTGACATGTTGTGGTTCTAGCTTCTGGAAAGGGTCAGGTTAGTTGACAGGCCTGTACATTTCATGCATGATTGTAATATGCACTTCAGTCCACAGTTGCTGCCATTTGATAGAAAAATGTGAGTGACGAGTTTTAGCCGCCGATACCTGCATTTTCCACCATATAGCTGCACCGTTATGCAGACATTTCAGCACTATCCACTGAGCCTTCCCCATGGTTGTAACTACCGCAAATTCCAGAGAAAGAAATCTACAGCTCTCATAATTAAGAGCATAGCTACAACATTTATAACTGATTTTCCAGTACATCTATACTCTCTAGTATAGGCGACTTCTGAATATGCTTACTCAGGTAGCAGCATTGTAGGCAAAAGCAGCAGTTCTTATACAAACCTCGCCACAAGACAGTGTTGTCATGTGTTTGCGTGCTAAAAATGAAGCCAACATGTAGGTCGCAATTGTCCGTCTCGGGCAGCGGTTGCCTGCGGGTAGGTGAAGCTCTGTGCCACTAGCTCTGGCCTCGAGGGACGTCTACTGTGCTCCGAGTGAAGCCCAGCACTGCAGCAAGGGGTGCAAGGCAGTCTCTGGCCCTTCAGTGGCAGCCAACCCTTGATCTGCCAATTTCTTGCTGTCCGTGGAGGTACTGCCAATCACCTTGCCCACTTCCCATCACACCAGCTTACTGTGAGGACAGTCCAGCCCACTTGCCCCCCAAACCCCACCCTCTCCACCCCTTGTAGACCGGCTGGGAACCCTGTGGGTGTGTGTGCATCTCCCCGCTGGCTTGGCCTCTCCAGCCAGGGTTCTTTGCAAGAATTCTACAACGAGAACAGCAGACATATGCACGTGAACGGAAACAGTGCAGCCTGAAGTCTCCAGAACGCGGGTTGGTCTCTGCAGGCTGCTGCTGTGTCCTGATAAAAAGACAAAGGAGAAAGTGCGCACGTAGCAGCCACTTCAAATCGGTCCAGCATTGCCGTAGCCTCTAACACCAGCGAGTTTATCCTGTGACTGTGCTCTGGACATTGTTCTTTTATTTCTCTGTGGTCCTGTGTGACTAGTGCTAGCGCAACCAGGACATGGAGTTTCTTTGATTTTTGTTATTTTCCTGGTACATGTTCTTCAGTGAAATTTTGAGTGTTTGCATGTCATTCTCTGTAGACCTTCCCTGCCTTACCCTCCTCCTTTCCTTGTTAACTGTGTGTTGGCTTGTATGGTCTTTGCTTGTTGCGCATCTTTTTCTGGTCGGAAGCTTCATCTGTCCAGTCCAGTATTCTGCAGTTGACGTTGTCTTTGCCTTGTTTCTTGTCGACATGGGTGCCTGGACATTAGGCTGGGCCAACGCCATACTGTTTTGCTTTGCGGAGGAACCACCGTGTTGTTTCTTGTTGGATGTTGGACCTTGTGCAAAGGCGCCCAAAAAGTGTGATATTTTCAAGCACACATCACAAAGCGTGCACTCTGAGAACCCTGTCCTCTCTTTCCACTGTTACTACAGAGTCTCCGTGAGGTTCGCACGTATCTACAGATGTGTGTGGGCATGTCGCTCACAATGCGTCAGACACTGTGGAGGCGCTCCACTCTTTTGTGGCACAACTCTTGTTTACAGTGCATCTCCCTGTCTCTCTTGCATTGGTTGCTGTTAATCGCTTTCCTTCACTCCGAGCCCCCATGCCTTCTCGTGGCAAAGGACAAATCCTTTTTAGGTGTTTCCCACGTGACAATAGGTAAGAGAACAACTGAAAGGCAGAACTGAGGTCCATATATCTTAATTCTAGGATATCATACTCTTGAAGATGCTGCCACTTGCCACGTATTAATTATTTCGAAGTAATTTTATTTGCTTTCAAAGTGAGCCGCCATTGCATGGTTTTGCCATGGGGCCAGCACCAGTAGCATAGGTTGACCATGGCTGTTTTTGCTCGCAGACCACGAGGTGTTTCAAGAAACGGATGCAATATGAAACACACAAGCGAGAATACAAACACCTTTTTCCAGATGCATGTGGCTTGAACTTTTTTGTCTTGCACTCTTCTCGAAGGGCTATTTCTTCTAATTTACGTTGCCTCCTCCCTCCTCTCCATCCTGAGCACTCCTCAGACGAAGACTTCATAGCTTTCGCGAATTTCTTTCGAGGCAGCTTGCAGAAGCGCATTTCTTGGATTTGCGTAGCATCTCTCTTTCTCCGTGCTGCAATTTGCAGAAATGCAATTCTCTGCTGATGAAACATTTGCCGTTCACATGGGGAAAGGAGCAAGAACAAAAAACAGAAATATGTGACAAGAACTCACCGCGCATGGCCTGCGTTCAAACTTTTCTAGCTTTCTAGTAGGTGGTGCCGTCTGGTATGTGCACACTCTTGCACAGCGTGCGTGCGTGCGACGAAAAGGGTGCCATAGTTTCCTTTACACACAGATGCTTGTGCTGCTCTCCGTGGCAGGGTGTACTCCTAGTCATGCATTTACGGCATGCAACAGTGGACGCAGCAGCGTGAGCAGACAGTGCTGACAAGGAGGCAGATATGCAACTTGCGCGAATTGTCTCCTGCCATGACGTGTGGTGTGTTGCTGCGTGTCAGTGTGAGTGTCCTTCGACTGTCCTTTTCATTTACTCCCTTCTGCACTTTGCGCCAGGCTCCTTTGGACCGTGAGCCAAAGTGTGGCACATCCATCATTGTGGGTGGTTTCATATTTCACTGCAGTGATGTCCCATAAAAGTACTGGCCATGGCCAAGCATATGTGCATCTTTCTGCTGCTGCATAGTTCATACCGAGGCAGTTTAGCTCCATAGAGATCGAAGGCAGGCTTCAGTTCAGAGGTATTGGAAAATGTGGGAAGGCTCGACTAAGTGGGAACGCTGTTGAACTTTGTCTGAAGTTGCAGACAGGAAAGAGCAAAGCCGTGGGCATTGCCGTTGTAGTTGACGTTGATTTCTGGGGATCACGATGGTGGGGCTTGCTTTCCTGGTCGAGTCCAAACTCGGACAGCCTACTTGTGTGCGGAGGCCGGCATCGTAATGGCTGTGCTGGCCAAGCACGCTGTGCTAGCCCTGATGTGCTAGCCTTTGCAGCTTTTCTGCTTTCTGTTAATCTGATTCCTTCAAGCCTCCCTTAGTCCATAGTTCTTTTGAGGGACCTCCTACTATTTAACGTCAGTGACCACAGCAGCACATTTGCCTGGAGCAGCGAAGATGACAGTGCTTTCGTGCTTGACATCGTTGTCAGTTTCATGCCTGGATCCAGCTTTTTCGGTTTTTCCTCCATCAAAGACTTCTTGTCTGTGTTATTTTTAATGCAATGGATGTCCCTTTCATGTCTTGTGTGGGTGATTGGCTTTGCAGTAAGAGAATCAAGAACCAGTCTTCCTGTAACTTTGGGTGTTGGGCCAGAGCTGTTCTTTCGGCGATGATCTTCAGCAAAGCGAAGTTGCCACGCTGCCCATGCCTACTTGACCCTTGTCTCATGTTCGCCTCTGTTGTCTCCTACCTTTTTCACCATTGTTATCATGGCTGCTGTTCAGGCATGTGTTGCATTTGTATGCACATTCACGAACCGACAAATGCGCACACCTTGTTCACTCTAGGGAGTGTCACGTTTAGAGGGGTCTCACGGGTCACTCTTCTTTGTCCACTTTTCCTCCAGATATTCAATGTGTGTTTTGCATCTTGGTGGTCACAGAGCACGAACAAACAATATAGACTTGTAGGCAGGCCAGTGTATACTTTTAGAAATGAGTACAAATATTCTGTTTCCACTTATCGCGGACTTCCCGCGGCACCTGCACGTTGTTGTGGAAAGGAATGGGAAATGTTTATTGGAAGGGTAACGAGGTGGCTAAAGGAAGCAAAAAAAGGGCTTTTTAAAGGCTTGGTTGACTTTGGTGAATATGTAGTGTAGGGCTCTCTTCCTGAACAAGCCCCAGCCCCCATCAGTGGCCCCTATCACAACACCCCATGCCTCGCCAACCTACGCACGATGTCTGTACGCTCTTGGGTGACTGGAAAAGTATGTGCATGCCCAATTAACTGGCATTTAGCTTTGAACGAGGGATGTACCACTATTCTGCTTGCAACGGCAACAGGTGGGGTTTGTGCGCAGCTTTCTTCTCGTAGCCGAAGCAGTATACCATAGCTGGCTAGCTTGTGTTTTTAAACACAGACTTAGAGGAACTTGTGAGAATAACTTCGTCTTTTGCAGAAGCTCTTGCATATGAAGCAATACCTTAGCATCATTGTAAGGTTTTTTTTATTCATTTTTGTTTTGCTGTGGTGGTGACTCTGGGAGAGGAATGGGGAGCTTGGAACCATTTCTGACTCTGAAGTCTCCCAGCCCACCAAGAGAGCACGCAAAACTTGGGACTTATGTTTATTTGTTGGTTGGTCAATCTGTGAATTTTATGAGAGAGAGAGCAAGAGCGTCCATTGGGACGTCTCTTACTGTATGGTGGCGTTACGAGATGCGACATATTTTTTAATGAAGGCTCATTGCAACTGGTCACAAGGTATGATGCTGTGTGTAGTCGGGTATTTTGCTCTTTACAAATACTCCCATTATTATTATTTTGGAAACCTCTAACAGACTGCCTGTTCAAGTCTTCACATGAGTTATTGGCGCGTTGGTGGATTGTTACAGATGCCTTGTTATAAAGTTGTTCTATTGTGTGCAGAGGTGACTCGCTGCATTGCTCGCAAAGTGTTTTTTTGCGAGAATCCTTGCGTTTAGTGTAAATACGGAGTCACGAGCTGTAATCTAGCCAATGTTTCACTCTTGACAAAGAGCAAAATGAACATTGTGGAAGGAAAGCCCTTGTTTCTCTGTTTTCTTTCCTGCGGTTAAGCAAAGCAAAGGGAAACCTGATGTACAAAAGAGGTGATCAAGTGCAGCTCTGTACAGGAGGTACAATAGAACGGTATATTAAACTGGAGATCCTGGAAAACTCTGACACAAAATGGCCGTCCTTCTTTCCTTCCTGTCGCTGCATGATGGGAAGGTACCCTTTTCCACAGTCCCGAACGTTTTGTATGTAAATGTAAAACGTATGATGAAGCAAGCCATTAAACAGGGGCTATGTAACATTAAACCTGCCAGTGGCCTAATGACATTGCCAACCCTCTGAGAAATGGAACGCCTGCTCGAGGTCTTGCTGCATGATGTCACAGGGTTTAGCACAAGTCGCTATGCAAAAGGAACCCGTGAAAGTCAAGCGTGGAGCGAGGGTTGTGCACGTTTGGCTTGCATCACTGGCTTGCATCACTGGCTTGCGATTTGGCACTCTCCCAAAAGGGTGCTTGCCACATTGACTTGGCAAGAGTGTTTCCTTGTTTTAACTGCCTCGAACGTCACGGATAACCATGAGTGGGATCCACAGCACTCTGCTGGCAAGGAAAAAGCCTCCAGATCAACTCCCAGTCTCGTCAGCGGTTTTGTGATTGAGCAATAATAAAAAAAAATGTGCGTTTTTTTTTTAGGCAACTTGTTTGCCGAGGTTTCAGCCCCGTAGAACTTTACCTGGCGGCCACTTGATGTTACCCTTTAGCTTAGGGGTAGTTAATACCCCTGTCACACGGGCACCCGTGAACTTCGTTTAACTCCCTCGTCTTTTCCTCGAGGGAGATGGGGTTCATGTCACACGGTCACCATTTCGCTGAGGAAGTTAAATGGAGCTTTCGGTGGAGGGAGTTCAGTAATGGCCATTTCGGCTCGATGGAGTACTCTCGTTCCCAGCCAACTACTGCTACGCTGAAAACCGCACTAGCAAAATCGTCCTAATGAGCTCAGTTATAATTTTAAAAACTATGCTCTTCTTTTGCGTAGCATTTCACACCCCGTAGTGTAAGTTTTAGTTGTATTTTTTCGGACATCAGCGCCTGTACTCTCCACACCAACGCCTCGCCAAGCCGCCGCTGTGAAGCGTCGCGCCATATTTGTTTCTGAACGTGTGAGGAGCACAAACAAGCACTGTGACAGCAATGGTGATTCCGAGCACTTTGTCAGCACACAAAAACACGTTTTTGTTGCTTTAAAGGCGACTGCACAGGCAAAAAATTGGACGTTTCGACGAGCGCATCAGCGGTGTTTCTGCCCCATGCGGCAACCGTCGAAAGCTTGCACCGAGCCGTGTAGCACGGCCACAACTCCATTCTGGTTAAGCTCCATTAAGGAGTTCAGTGCGGAACGGAGATAAACGGAGTTCGGTGGTGGCCGTGTGACAGGGGTATAAAACCAGTCGATCGGTTAAGGAACCAGTAAGCACGTCTTTGCCTTGCTCCTGTGGCTGCTCGCTGCAGTTACTGCAGAATGTGAACCTTGATACTTATTGTAGACTAGCCATACATCAACGCCTGTTGATATCAGATGTGTTCACTGCAGCCATATAAATGACTAGCCATGTTTGTGCTAACCTCGTGCAAAAAGCTGTTGCAGTTGAATTCGTAAATAGGCTGAAAGGATATATGCACGTACACACATTCTGAGCAGTATAAAGGAAATCTTTTGTCTCTACAAAGTGAGAAGCAAGACTGAAATTTTCAACACAGAGGTTTATGTGAATGCATACTTGTAATTCTTTCTTTTGCTTGTCAGTTTTTGACATCATTGGCTGTGTACAGCCACAGGAGCGCAGTAACCAATAGAAGCCTCTGCCGTCTATAAACTTAGCAGTTCCTGGATAATGCGTGAGGATTCACAGCCTGACGGAAACAATGCTGGTGTGCAGAGAAGCGTCAAGTTCAGCCATTTTGAGTGCCCCTTTTCCGGCACTGATACTGTGCAGATGACGAGCTGGCCGGACAAGAAACGTCGCGAAAATGTGCGCATCACTTCACAACATAAATCTGTCAAGGGCAAATGAACTGCAAATGTTGTTTTCACCAGGTGCAGCCATTATTTTTTTCTTTTTCCCCCGCAAAATGGTTGGCAAAGGAGAGGCCAAGCCCACCGCAATGGGTGGGGTCTTTTTTTTTTCTTTTTTTTGCTGCGAAGGGTTGTTTGAACGAAAGTGCGTCTCTGTCAGCTCATTTTTTTGGCTGGGTTAACACTGACCCCCCTCCCGATGCTATTTCCCAAGGTGATTGGAGGAGAGTTGCAGGATCGATTGATTCCAGTTCCCTACAGCAAGAGTGCAACAGATCAAGCTGTAAGACTCTTTCAGCTGTTGGAAACCCTCTTTTCTTTGTCCTGCACCTTGTGCCTGCTGCGTTGTCCATCTTATAATTTTTTAAAACTTTTTTTAGCTCTGTAGCTCTTAGTTTGTACGTAGTGACAATGTTTACTAACAACTTATGTATTGGCGGATGCGCCTATGATTTCCCATGTGGCGATAATGATCTACCAGGCACGCAACCTCATTGGCACCTTTCATCCTTTCTATGTCATCTCTTGCGTGTTAATGGAAACATTAATTAGCCTCACTTTTCTCTGGCTCTTTTTGCCGCCTTACGTTTAATAACAGTGGACTTGTTCTCACGACAAACAAATGTGTTGATTCGGTATTGGCTCAAACAGACCACCTATGGGACAAGGCACGTCGGCCTCTTTTGATTTGTTTGTATGTTTTTTTCTTGTTTTTTTGTAGGATGTCACTGAGCCGCATGTGTCAGCTAGTGTTTGGTTTTTGGCCGTTGGTGGTGTTAATATCTCTCGTGCAGTGATGGTGAACCATTCTTGATTGTTGTGATGTGTAGTGCTGTCGGACGTCTTCCCTGATGTATTGTGGCTCGTTGTTGAAAAAAAAAAATTCCGCACGCATCACTTAGATGGTTGGCCATTGTACATTAAGCGCTGCGAAGGCATGCACAACATTTGAGGAGGTTGCTGTTAAACACAGCCACTACCGAGTGGCCTCAAAGACGTGGTTACAAAAGCTTCTTGCATACTCCAGAACTTGGAGGATTGTCAGCTGCTTACAATAAACCAGCAATGATTTTAAAAATTCTGCCAGAACACAATGATTGTCTAAATTATGTTTAAACACTCACACGCCATACATGTTTTATTCAACTACAATTTAGCCGGCGGAACGGAGCAGGCTAGGGCATCCACTTGTCTTCATTGTTTTATTAGCTGACTGCTCTGGCTGTCTGTAAAGACCTCCTAATTCTACACACGTTGGTCGTGCACTATGACAGTAGGACGGCAGAAGTGCTACTCCACTTTGCTGTCGTACATAGTCTGCGTCCTCTACGCAGTTCTTGTGGAACTGAGGATAGGCGCCCGCTCACCACGCCGCTAGCCTGGGCTTTGTTCAATTTCTCGTAGGGGCTAGGTTTTATCACTAATTGTTTTTATGCAATGTCATGGTATCGAGGCAGTTATGTAGCCAGATCAGTCAACAGTGATAACCAAAGAAATGCCCCTACGTTTAAAAGATTATTGAATTAAAAGAAAGGATTACCATTTCTCCTTGTTTTACACTCTAAATGTTGCCCTGATAAGAGAGCAAATTTAATTTCTCATTCAACTGCTAACATATTCGCAGTATTATTTATAACTAAAAAATAGAATTTCTAAAAGGCAGTTAGACACTAAATTTTGCCCAGGTAAGAGAGCAAATACCGTTTATGGTTCAATTTATAACTAAATTTATAACTAAAAGGGGAAATTTCTTGCCCAATTTCATTTTGTCCAGTACTTGTTGTTTTCCTTTGCAAGATGTCACGATTTCAAGTTTCCATTGGTCTGCCGTGTTAGCTTAGCAGGCAAGGTGTCTTCCTACCAAGCTTGAAGACGTGAGCTCAATACCTGGCCTTGGCTGCCACGTTTCGATTGAGGCGTAATCCAAGGACACCCGTGTACTCGGATATTGCTGCAGATTAAAGTTCCAGATCTGGAGTCCCCTACTATGACACACCTCATAAGCATAATGTGGTTTTAGGACGTAAAACCCTAGAAGTTATGAAGTTTCCAGTGATGCCACATGGAAAACGTTGTATGGCAGAAGAAATGGTGGCACTGTGTGCTTTAGGAGGGAGAAATGCCTTTTCTGGAGGCTATAGAATGGCAGGTGAATTTACTCTACCGTGTACACTGGATTTATTTTGTGTGGGTGCACGCGTAAAATTAGCACACGAAGCAGCCTTCAATTGCTAGACGAGCATTGTGCGCTCTGCTCCATCACCTATCTACACAGCATTCAGCAATAGATGCAAATTTTTTTTTAGGAGGTGCATAAATTAAGCTTGAGACGTAAATTTATGTGCTTTTCTTGTGCTCTTCGAGCCACAATGCACAGGGAAGGTTGGGCGTAGTGCAGGTTGTCCCTGAGTTTGCTTTCTGTTCATGTGCCATTGAAGCTTGTAGCAAGGACATCATCGTAAGCCTACGTTCAGCCTCACAATTTGCTACGATCGGGGCAGTAGTGATCCAGGGTGCTTCTCTGGACATTCACCAAACTGGTTAAACCTAGGCTAATGCTCCACCCTGTGTTTCGAGCCCCATCACAATCGGTTGTGAGCAAGCACAAAATTGGGTGGCACCCCACATCTGTCCTGCATTAGCAGTTTGTGCTTGGCATGAACGTTGACGAACTTAGACTCGTGTGGCTTCTCTCCTAATTTGGACTGTCTAGTTTTGGAGTACTAACTGCTTGCACTTGCTTTTCTGAGCTTGGTTCTGCACAGTGTGGGAGTGGTGGTGTTACTTCTGTAGAGTAGGTTGCATTTTGTTGCCTTACTTCTTTGTTCAGTGATGGTTCTATTTCCCTTTTTTTTTTTTTGTCATTGTCTTATACTTCATGGCAGACGTGAGCGTTTAAATGGTAATGGCAGGCAGTTTGCATTTTTTCGTTTCCTCCTTTCCTTTGTTGGACAGAAAGCAGCATCGCAAAAGAAATGTGTTTGTATAAAAGAAAAAAAAAAAAAGTGGCAGCCAGTGTTGTGCACACGAATGACACACAAGGAAAAAAGTTTGTAGCTTTGTTGTCTAGAGCAGGGGTGTTCAAAGTGTCGC
The DNA here is from genome assembly GCF_013339695.2 of Rhipicephalus sanguineus. Taxonomy (NCBI): domain Eukaryota; kingdom Metazoa; phylum Arthropoda; class Arachnida; order Ixodida; family Ixodidae; genus Rhipicephalus; species Rhipicephalus sanguineus. Next base: position 133,866,190 of record NC_051181.1, on the reverse strand, counting down.
TCCGTGGCCTTCCCGGTAAGTGTCGGGGTCTTCTTAAGCATGGCTTTTGCTGCGAGCAATACTCAACGCTTCGGTGTTTGTGCTGACGTGGGCTTCACTTTGAATACCTCTGACCTACAACGTTGTTGCCACGTGAACCTTTGCTCGACTAACACAAGAGCATTTGCCGTGACCACACCGTACACTGACAGAAAATACCATTTACTCATACTGGTTTGATTCATTGAGGCCTGCTGTTCGTTCTCTTGTGTGCAGTAGCTGCATGTTGTTTGGAATGCTGACTGGAGCAGCTCTCTCTTTCGCCTTCTTATGCTCAGAGTACTCACTCTGTTGTAATTTGCGGCAGATGAAGCATTCACATGTTTTGGCAAGTCCACTAAGTCTATGCTAACACTGAGCCTGCAGCAAATTCAAAATTTAGTGTACGAAACTGGTAGACTTGTGAGGTATAATGGAAGACTCCTTTGGATACGGTGTACAACACAGTTGTTGCAAAAGCATTACAGAACAGGGCTTCTTTTCTCACAGTACAATAGATTAAAAGTGTGCTTGGGCTAGTTTCATTGCACTCCTACCTATATTATTTAGTGCAGTGTGGCCATGCAGCACAGTATTCTGCATTGACTTTTTATCTTATCAGGAATTCCTAATGAAACTGAGGAGAGATGTCAGTTTGTTGTTCAGAGCAAAACTTTGCAGCGTCATTCTTCAACATTACACTTAATTGGATAATAGGACACTAATTTGTACGAGTAAAATGTATAGACAAAAGGCTAGGACAATGCGAAAACATTAACAGCCCAGTGTGAGCTTTGACACCTTACACAGTGCTTAATTGATGGTCTACAACCGGTTCTACAGTGCTTAATTGATGAGAAAAAATTTTGTTAGCTTGCTTTTTATGAGCACATGGGCTACCAGAGTCTCATGACGACTGAGAAAAAAATTAACGGTTTGGCGCATGATAGGACACGATTAGTGGGAACCATACACGTTCTCTGTGTTTCACAAACAGCGTCCCGGTAGCCAGTGATTTCAAGAAGTTCTGCGTGCAAAGCAAAATCCTTGGAACCACAATATGGTTAACCTTGAGCTTCTGACACCCTTAACTGTCATTTACCTCGAGGGCTTTATTCATTGCTAACATTGGATGGCTAAAAGAAGCTGCACTGGAGGAAAAACCTGAAATGTTGCTCGGCAATAGCATCTTGTCTGCAGGATATGTGGTGGCATGGACTTACTGTCCCTTGCATTTGCCTTTTAGTAGTGCTCGTTGTTTCAGCTTGCGACTTAGGCGCAGTTTGCATTGTGGAGCAGAGCTACTTGCATTGTGCACTGCTTGATACTAGTAGTACCTTCCCGCAGAACCACTTTCTGTCAGCTGATTTTGCAGTGAGCTGCGCTTTGGGCCGCTGTGGAATGTTACTCAGACTGTTTCCTAACCTATGCTTTTAATACGACGACATGCATTGCACTTAGGACGGCAGCTGACACGCTTTCGATGAACATAGCAACCTACAAAGTGCCATTTGATAGTAGCAGAAGATTGAACTATCACCTTGGCTACTTGTCGCATTGAATCTAGCAATTAACGGCGTCATTTCTCAATGAAGCTCTGCTGCCCCATCTGCTGCACCTAGCTCCCCTTGGTTCTGTTTAATTTTCTTTTTGTTGTTGTTTTGTATTGTCTCTTTATTTTTACATCATTTCGTGAACTGCTGTTGTAAAGGAATTTCTCGTTACTTGGCTACTCGTTCTACCGCTTTTACGAGCTAGCTTCAGTAGCTAGAGGGCTAATATGTTAATATTTTGCTGTTTTGTCGTTGCCATAGTTATTGGTCTAATTACCCACGCTAGAGTGCAACTTATGTTGCTGTCCAGCGAGATCTTCAAGTAGGTTGCTCAAATTACAGGTCCTCTGTGTAATGCTGCTATACTGCACTCATACTTAGTGCATTTCTGCATTCGGTCAGGCTGTCAGTTACACCCATAGCTAGCATGTGTTTGTGCATATGACATGTGAGCTTCAATTGCTAACAGACACTGTACTTGCTTGACCATTGGAAACTGCTTGGGAAGACACTACTAATGTACAGATCAATTACCAACTGACACTCTCACTACCGTCCTTTCTCCCTTACGTCAACACTAGGACTGGCTTTCTCTTGTACATGTATATATATGGCATATAAAAAAAATTTACCCATTGTAATGTGGCTGTGGTAAAAATCAAGTTGGGATCATTTTCTTGTGCATTTTTCACCACAGGCAGCAGCATTTGTATCCAACGAATCATGGACTCTGGTTGCCCAGTTTTACCAAGGTTTCTTTTGCTTTTTTGTTTTATAATTTGTTTTCGTGTCAGACTCTGTCTCCGTCAGAGGAGCTGCAACATTCTGTTGTTTTTTTTCTGATTTTCACGCCTTGTTTGTCCTCTCTTTTGGTGCCTCTGAGAGCGTGTAATTTACTCCATTTGTCATTTACGCATGCAGGCCTATCATTCTGATGTTTTGGCGAAACAAGTAAGTTGAAACCTTCAACTTATAGGCACGCAACTGCGACGCAACTGGCATGGATATCTCTGTTTGTGCCTTGACGAGTGGACAGTTTCCCTCCTCTCTCTCCTACCGCGCTTCACCAGTTCTCGCGTCGTTCGCATGGCATACTCTGCCGTCATTATCGCTCTCTCTCTCTCTCTCTGCCCAGGAGTTAGGTTGCGACTTCCTGTGCTGTGATGGTGACACGCTTTGTCGGGTCTTGTGTGGTGTGTGCGCCTGCATGCCGCTGTCTTTGCTGCTGCTGTGGCTGCTACGTATGCCGCTGCTGACGCTGTATTAGTGCCTCCTCTGGTGTTGACTCCCGCAGTTATTTTACTCTCCACTGTGTGTTCTAACCTGTCTGGTGGGCTTACTCCTTTTGGATCTTTCTCGTCGTCTCTCGTGAGCGCGTGCGTTGTCCGGAGGTTCCCCCCTTTCTTTTAAGCTTTCGTAACGCAAGGAGAGAGAGGGGAAGTGATGCGGTCTGTCCCTTTTTTTTTCTTTTACTAGTGCGTGCAGTGATGCCTGTTGTGATGAAAGTTTGGCTTTGGAGCTACAAGTGTTGCTAGTGCCTTGCTAGCTTGTGCTGCTTTATGGTTTGGTTTCGTTTGTGATGTGGTTTCCTGTGCTAGGCAGCTTCGCTTTCTTTTCTGTATGCCTCCTAAAGGACGAGACTCAGAATACAAACAAGCAGTTGTGACAGGACGAAAGCATTTGGTACGATACATGCCGTGCAACACATAGCTGCCTTTCTTTTCTTTTTGTCTTTTTGTTTGTTAGGGCTTTGTGTGACGAAATGAGAAATTCTGAGACACTGGTCACCTCACTTCCACACGCGTAGCGCTGCGCTCATTGGTCACCGCCCTCTGGTGTGTGCGCAAAGGTAGCACGACAGTCTTGGCACTGGCAAACACAGCCGCCTTAGCCAGGTCCCCGCACCCTGTCTTGGTGGCAGGGTCCTGGTTTTAGGTCGACGACTGTGTTTTCCCGCAATGTGTGACCAACAGCGCACGCCACGCGACACGTGTTTGACATCACGGGAAAATGTGACAAGGGGAAACAGCTGTACATGTCCATGGCACTTTGTTCGCACTGTGTTCGAAAGAGCATGCTGTGACTGTGCGCAAAGTTCCCACAAAAGTGAATGAACAGAAACCGGGACAACGGCTCCGAGAGGTGATCTGGAGGAAGACATCGCAGACCAGTCACACACAACACCTGCTACAACCCACCTCACCACAGAATCTGAAACTGCCGAGACCTGCGCGGGACACTGGAGGAACACCTACAACCACCACCACCACCACCACCATGATCACAACCGTCACAGACTGACTGTAAACATATCGGTTTTGGAATTTCCCTTTGTTCTTTGCCTGCTGTCGACACTTGGGGGTCGCCACACTGCTGCACTTGATGAAATACTTGATTTCAAATACTCAACCTTGTCAAGCAACAAAGACCAAAGATACGAGCTCTCGTGCGCATGTCTTGGTTTTTCTAATCTTAATGTGTATGTTTGCATTTTTTTGTTTCTTTTTCTTGTTTGGCTGCCCATTTTGATTTTCAGCAGCTGTTTACCTTGAAAACCAACAAAACCATGCAAACAGCATAGACGACAAAAGCACATGAGGTTATCAGTGCGAGCTCATACCATTTCTCGTGGTTAGCCACATATTCATCCGCGTTGCATTAACATAACAGGCTCTATAATATGCTTTTTTGATTGTTTTGCTGGGGTGTGCACCTTGGCAAGGATTGTCCACTGTGTGTGTATGTGTGTTTTGTCGTGCCTCTGAAAAGTTCACTGGATGTGGCAGCGGATGCTATTTGCAATGGAGTCGAGCCTGTAGCTACTCTATCGGAATTGCACACCATAGTGTCAAGTGCGCACCACCATTGAATAGGATCCGCTGCCACCCAGCTGCGATTGGATGCATGCATTCTTTTGGTATGAGCATGCTTGCCTTCAGGCACAGCTCTGCGCAAAGCCATGCAGTCGGTGGCCATGCATATTCTGTTCTGTGTTTTGTTGGGTGAGATGGACCATTTCTGAATTTGCCCGTGTCACTGGGAGAGTGCAAGTGTCACGGTGATTGCAAGCTCTCATTCTGTGCACTTCGAAATAGTATGTATTGGCACTTTTCTCTCCTCCCGAGCTACTCCTTATTTTTGTGACCCCCCAGGCAAGCACTTGTAATGGCTTTGACAGCTTGCTCTCTCCCCCTTTTTCTCTCTTAGTGCTTTAACATTAAGTAGTTCTGCCAGCGTGGATTTTCAAGCTTAGTATGGCGCCTCTCTGTAGAGCTAGCCTCTTGTAGCTTTGAGGGCACAGCCTCTGTGCACTAGCGCTACATTGCCACGCACTGACTTTTTTTTTTACCTCCTGCGGCACTATCTCATAGCTGTAGTGGATCAGTTTTGATATGTCTCAGCCTGAGCGAGGCAGTGATCGTGCATTTGGTTGCCACTTATTTCTACCAATATGGGTGCTGCTGCAACTGCTCTGCCTTTTTCGACAAAACTCTATCATCTTTTCCGCCTTTTTGCTGCTATCTGGCTGTGCTGCCTCATACTTTTTTTATATTTTGGTTTTCATTTTTGCGAGCATTGTTTTGTTTTGAAGCTTCGTTTAGTTTGCTCTCGTTTGTTTTGCTGCATTTTTGTTTTGAACTTTTCTCTCTCTCTCTCTCTCTTTCTCTCTCTTTATTTTGGTTTGGTACTCACACGTTTTTTTGTTGCCCCCCCCGCCCCCGCTCCCTCTTTTTTCTTTCTTTCTTACCCCCCTGCCTTCGTGGCTCCCGTGTTGTTCTCTTTGCTTTTCTCTCCCCCCGCCATCTTCTTCGCCTGGACTCCCCCCTTTCCCCCGCCCCCCGTCTCTCCCCCCTTTTTTCTGGCCTGTTTCAGATCCGAGTAGTGAATGCTTTCCGCAGTAACTTAGACGCTCGCAATAATCCTGCCTACCAGACCGCGCTCCTACGGAAGGCGTCGGCTGCTTCCCCATCGGGCACGGGCACCGGCTTTGTGCGGTCTCAACTGCACTCGCAGCCGCACACGTCCACGTCGGCCGCTGCGGGATTCGCCTCGCCCAAGGAAGAGACGGCTGCCTCATCGGTGGCGGCACCTAGTGCCGCCGCCCCTGCCTCCTCGCCCCCGGGCCGGGAACCTCAGCAAGCGTCGTCGCCGCCAGGTGGCCCCAAGGAAGGCGACGCGACATCCAATCACAGTGTCGAGACTGCCGTGTGAAAGAAAAAAAAATAATGAAAAAAAAGTGGCCGCGAGATCGGCCCTTCTTCCTCCATGCCCGTGTGTTTTTTTGGACGCGCACGCTACCACGATGATGACGCCGCTTTTTCTCTCTTTCTCTCTCTCTCACTGTCCCTTCTCTTGTCTCCCCGAGTTCCCGTTGATCGCGCCGTATGGCGCTGTTAACAGCGTCGCTTTCGATTGTAACATTGTGTGTGTGCCTGTGTCGCCGACCCCGATTTCCTTTTCACGCCGCTGCCGCGCATTCACTTTGACCGCCGGAGAGATATCTCGAATGCACACAGCACGTGTTACCTCCCTCCCCCCATGTCTGGCCCATCCGCCTCTCATTATTACCGTTACTTCGCGCACCTGTCGGCCCGTCGCCGAACTTGGCTTCCTCGGCCACGACATTTGATTCAGTCGCACTTGCGAGAAGCAGCGCCCTTGTCTTGTATGTGTATGCGTGTATGTGTGTCAGTGTCTAGGTCTGGCTTTTTATGCCATTGAACGAAGGTTAGCCGAGACGTGCGACGGAAACAGAGCGAAATGCGTGGAGATTGAAAAAAAAAAAGAAAGAAAAATGTAGGCGAGTGTCTTCGGAGACTCGCGTCTCTGCATCCGTTCGCTCTATCTCCCCCGCTACGTAGCACGTGCCCGCTGAGAGAGAAAAAAAAAAGTGCAGTTTCTCGTTTTCATGCTCTTTCAGTTTTTTTTTTCTTATTTTCTTTTCCTGCCTTCTTACGTAGCTCAAAGTTTGTCGCGATCTTATTCTATATCGGTTACGAACCGACGTGCGAGTGTCGGTAGCACGGGTTGCGGCACTGTAGTTCAGTCACTTGAGCGGTTGTTGGCGGTTTGTTGGCTCGTGGGGCTGAGCGGTCGCGGATAAGATGGAGGAACGTTGTCATGGCAACCTCGAGGCGCCCGCGCCCGGTGTCGCCCCGTCAATCAAAGCTTTGAAGGCACTCGGTGTTATCGTTGACGAAACGAAAACTGATCGACGGTGTGGAAATGTTTTGCAGTGTGTGTGTGCGAGCTTGAAAAAAATGCTAGCGGAAAGTGTCGTTGGGACAAGGTTGCCTGAGAGAGATAGCTCCGTTAAGTTTGTGCATATTTTAACGCTGGGCAGCGCTCCGGAGGAGCATTAGAGAAACGTACTCGAGAAATGCTACACCAAACGTGCGAGTGAGTTCATTTTCTTTAGCCTTTTTTTATTTTTTTGCACAGGTTTACTTACTCTTTCACGCGTTTGTTCTGTCTGCAGTGTGTTCGTAAAGTGCTTTAAATCGTTCTACTTTAACCCCTCGCATTGCCCCCTTCCCCTTTCTCACTAATTTCGCTTACGAATCAAATTGTGACAGAGGACTTGTCGTACAACATGATTGTTAGTTACTTCGCAGTGCTTGCTGAATTGTATGTTAGTCGTATACAAATATAAATACTATACAGATTATATAAATATATATATAAATATATGACGAGCATTTATTTTAGCATTACATTGCAATGTCGCGAGTAAGTAGGGGGAAGAGAGGGGAGAGCGCGCAGTTTCACGCAAAAAAAAAAAAATACTAGTAGCAAAGTTTTTTCAGTACTTCGCCGGAGCTGGTGGTAGCAGCGGAAAACACATAGTAGCGGCCGCGCAGGTTAAGCAAAACAAAACAAAAAAAAATGGCTCAAGCTGTCCCCGCCTGGCCTCCGTGCGTACGGCTTTTGTTGGGCTTGGTAGATTTGCATGTTGCCGAAGTTGTACCTTGTTATCGAGAGAGACATGCCATTCACCCACCGTGCACCCCCACCCCACCCACCCCGCACTCCACTTTTGTGTAAACTCCGAATCCTTGCAAAGGGCTGCCCGCCTTGTTGACGGAAGGTCGATATCCAATGCCTGTCTCTTGCTATTAAAACTGCACCTCGCGTCTCTGAAGAAGCATGCGTGAATGAGTTTTTGAGTGTACGCCTACACCCTCCCGTCTAGAGTTGTAACATAACGGAGGCGATCGAAGACGCGTACAAAAGATGAGGGGAAGAAAAAAAAAGGTGTTGGAATTGTGTAAATGTTTATTGCGCCCAGCGTCCCGCGTCACTCTTGCCTTACATGACCTCACGTGTCACGTGGCTCGCGCGGCTGCGCCTTATTGGCTGTGAAGCGAGCGGAGCCCGTGACGTAACCCGCACATTTTTCCCGTATAGCCCTCTTCCCTTCTTTCCGCGTTATTCCTTAATCCTCGAGAGATTGAATAACACACCCCCTTCCTTCACCAAGTATCGAGAGATTCCAGTTTTCTTCGTGGTGTTGAAAAGAGAACACTAATGCAAAGTGTGAAAGTTGCTGCTGAGAAAGAAAAAAAAAAAGTGCTTCGTGAACATACCAACTTTCCTTTCCTTTCTTTTCCTTACATATATCTATGGCATATACATATATACATATATATAAATATACATATACGATATAAATATACAGAGAGATATACATGCCTAACCTTCCCGACCTAACCCGCTCTCTTATAACAAGAAAAAAAAAAGTGTCTCCTTTTTGTCACTTCCGAGGTAAAAACCGATTTGGTCGGCAACGCTGGCGCCAGCTCTGCACTTGTACAACGAATACGACGGGGGTTTTTCTCGCGTTTAGAAGAGTCTCGGTGAAGAAAAGTTTGTTTTACTCTTCACGGAATGCATGGTTCGGTTTTTTTTTTCGTATTTTGAATGCTCGTTTTACCTTTCTTAATTTCTCTGCCTTGCTTGCACTGTTGTCGCAGTTTGGCCTTCGTTTTTTTTTTTTTTTTTGGTTGCGCGTGCGTCCTAACAAAGACAAAAGCTGAAAAAAAAAAAAGAGGAAGACTTGCGCAGTGACGTGCTGGATGTCTTAGACTGAAGGGTCCCGCTGTACGATATTGAAAAGGAAAAAAAAAAAAGGAACTGACGACGGAAATGCGTTTTGTGTTCGTTGGCCGAGCTCGTTCTAAGCTAAAGCATGAGCGTGGTGCCTCACATAACTCGCGTTCCCTCGACTGCAGTAGTCATGATGAATCAGCAAAACAACCATCGTTTTCGCGACGCAGAAGAGACGAATTCAGCTTCATACTCAATGCCATCATAAAGCTCACTGTTTTTTTTTTTCTTTAGAACGTGACGCGTGCCTTCTCTGGTTGCGCAGTTTCTCAACGTATCGGAGACAGGGACGCCAAAGAATGAGATCGTCTCAAATAACATTATGCAAATTAACAGATACACCCCCGAGCTTGGCTCGAGAAATGTCGACTCCGTTTTTAGAGCAAAGGCGAAATTTTTTTTGACATAATGCGTTCATGCCCTCAAATCTTTTCCGCCACCCCCCCACCCACCGCTTTTTTCGGAATAAGCGTGGGGTCGTTTTGTCTATACGTTTGTTTACCACGTTCTAGCAATATGTTTCGCTATCGCATGTGCATGCCACAGCCCACGAATGCGTTCGGTGACCCGCACTCGTTCGCTCAAGTGTTCTCCGTCATCCCCCCCCCCCCCCCCCCACCCTCCGCAATTAATAATCTTTAATAATCTTCAAGCGGCCCAGCGCAAATATCGCCAATAAGGAACTGTACTCCTCCTGGTAGCGTGATCTTATCGCAGTCCTCGATCTGGAGGCGCGTTGGATCGCCATGATTCTTGCGAGCATGATTCTTTTCTTTTTTTTTTTTTTGCGTCCAGCCAGTTTGAGAGGACTATGAACGTGCGTAACTGACAGCAGTTGTTATTTGATACGTAAGCGTACACTTACAAGGACACAAAGGAAATGGGGTATGGGAACAGGCTGACCACTGCCACAGAGGGAGGCACAAAGCCTATCTGCTCTTTTGGGAGGAAGGAATAAATATAGATCGAGATATGAAGAAAAGTGGGAAATAGGCAAATGACGGGAAGCACAGACAAAATTGAAGCAGGAACACGAATATAGCTCTAAAACCGGGAACTCAAGTCACGCATGAAAGTTAGCGGGACAAGATGGGCCTGCGCGTGTCGAGCAACCCACTCTCGAGTTCAGTCAGTCTATATTCCTTAATTAGCGATTTATACGCCGCCGAAGGAACGTAAGACACATTAGGATAAGATTAGCGCACTGTAACCGGCACGCAGCAAGCATTAGCGAAAGGAAAATCGCAGCAAGAATGATGGCGACCAACCGTTTTTCGACAAACGCACAGTCTTTCGTCAGAGGTTCGGAGGCCGCTCGCGCTTGTGGCAGGAACGGTTTTCGAGCCTTGCATTGAGATACTTGAAAGACTGACAGCGCTGCTGAAAGTGTTCATAGTCTTGGAACAGTATACTCCCGAGCTTGAGAGCGACAGACGTATTCCTTTGCATAGGGGCCGGTTGGCCGGTGATGTCACTTTGCGGAGGGGTATTGCATTCTTCAGGAGGAGTCCAGTGTTCACGCGTGCGTTGCTTTCCGCCGTACCTTCTTTTTTTTTTTTTTTTTTACGCTGGCTGTCTGTTATACCTCTCTCATACGCCACTCGTTGACGTCACGGGCATACTGCCCAGCTTGTTGTTACATCTATAGGTATATATATATATGTACATCTTGCTTTCCTAATTCGCACGTTCGAGATGCAGAGCGTGCCTTGGCCACTGTAGTATTCGCCACTCCGTCGCTTGAAGATCGAAGTGAGAAGGCAAGAGCGCGGAAATCTAGTTCCTTTCCGCACGAGCTTAGACTGGTGCAAGGTTTTCGAAGCGTGGAGATGCTTGCGAAGTTGTACTCGCGACGAGGGCAGAGTCGGTTATCGGCAACTGAAGAAGAGTACCAGATGAAAAGCTCTTGTAAAAGGAAATGGGGGAGGGTGAGCAGCGGATTAAAAAAAAAACATCCGTGTAGAAGTTGAGGAAAATGCTCATTTTCGCAGAATCGTAACATTTCACCGCTTTACGCGACTAAACACTAACCACGATATACTATCTGTAGAGGTTGGGCGCGTACGTTTTGGAAAGCAGGGGTGTTGATCTAACATTCGCTCTGGCTCGCTCCCGTGGGGCTTTTTTTTTTTTTTTTCGTTGCGCGATTTTCGACTTCGTGCACGGAGACCCAATATGGCACAGCGCTACGTATATCCGTGTCCGTTTCTTACGGTGTGAATCGAACTTGCCTAGAGTGATCAAGTGACTGGCAGATTGCTGTTCGAGATGTTCCATGTGGTGTACGGGCCGAGCATACATGACCAGGCGTGGTTTTACAGTAGCATCGGCCCGTACTTTTTCGCACGAAATGCGGCATTCAAATCAGCTCAGTTGATCACTCTAGCCAAGTGCGACTCGCATTATACGTGACAAGAGCAAGTCACCGAACCGCACCTAACAAAGCCATCTGTAGCAACCGAATTTCAACGCCAACGGCGGCGAACTCATGTTCGAAGCCTCGTTTGGATCGCGTGGTCTGGGCAACTTGTCTTCCGTCGCCTCTATTTCTGATACGAACGTGCTTGCACGCCTCGCGTTCCAATATCGGTGCCCTTAGGCTGAGCTCCCGGGTCGCACGGTTAACGCGCTCACAAAACTTTTTTAACGCCAACTTTCGCGGCGTTTTGAACGTTTACTTTCTCTCACACCTCAGTGTTTACTCGTTCGTGTTTTTCCCTGCACGTCAGTTTTTCCCGTGCTCGTGTTTGTTTTCGAATTCATTGCCTGGTACTTTCAAAGCATGTTCTACGCAGTAGCCAAAGTTGTACGTTTGCCTGCACCGTTCCGTTTCGTATTGTTTCTTAGAGACTAGCAACGCTATTGCACCTTGCCGAAGAGGCCCGGAGGCGGGAGGAAGCGCGTGCGATCTGTTAAGGGTCTAGACTTTACGGCGAGGCCATATTGTGCGCTTAAAAAACCACGCGTCTTCGACGACGCCTCAGGGCGCCCTCTTCTCACGTTCTGAGCGGTGGCCGAGTTTCAAGGAAGTTGCAAGAAGTCCTTTTGGGGGTGGGCGCTTTTACAGTTATAGGGAGTCATACCACAAACACACACTCACACATCGCGTAAAACTATGCGTAAGCTATTACCGTTATTATTGCCAGTTGCTGTTGACTGTTAACGATCGCGCCAGTTTTTTGGTTTCTTGTTTGGCTGTTGTCTTCATTTTTGCTAACCTCCCTTTCCCGTCTATTTTTTTTTCTTCGATCTCGTTTGAGGAACCAAGCTGTCCGTAGCTTTCCCTTCACGCAGGGCTTCTGGCCGTTGGGGTGGGTCGGTCTAAGATATCATTAAAGCTATCTCTAGCAAACTGTAGGCATCTTCGATGGTCACGATACCATTCTAGGGCCCATTTGAAACTTTTTAAATGCTACACACAGTTGTGGTGTTAGAAGCTAGTTGTATTTCGCCTTTTAAGTGTCTGACGTCCATTGTGGTCAAGTTTTGGAAAGTCTGGGTGAATATTGTTCTTTTTTTTTTTAATGGTAGAACTCGCACGACTGCAATCATCTGCAAAGCAAACTTGTGTCACTCCTCCTGTTAAACTTGCCCTTTTTTTTTTTTCACATCGCGAGAGTTCTATACACCGATCTGCCTGCTGCGTGCTTGTGTGACGACCATCTTTGCGCGTCAATGTTCATTTCGTCAAAATTGTCATAGCTTTCTTATATTCTCCTTTGCGTGCCTCTTGTTCAAACGTTGCTTTGCTTTCCTCTATGAGCACATCATGAAGTGAATGTTCTAGAAATAAAAAAAAAACGAAAGTCTTGGAAAAAATATATATAACACCTAGTGAGACGTAAAAAAAATTCTGTGTGTTAATTATACTGAATGCATGCCCGCACTTGTTTTCAGGGGTAATTTATGCAACAACTTATCGGTGGTACATCGCGGCAAGTGCTTTGCATTTGAAACATTCTGCATCATAATGACCGTTCAATGCCATTGTAAATGAATCATCAACTTCATCTTCTGTTGCGAAATAAAGTTACCCAGCTCTTGTCCGGGTCTTGTCTCTCTCTCCGCCACCAGGCGCCGCGCCGAATGCGCGCGCTGGCAATTGTGGCATCGGGTTGCGACCAGAATGACGACGTTATCCTCAAGTGAATATCGTCATTCTTTAGAGCAGATACGTCCCAAGAGCTCAGCACGTGCCGCATTAAGTAGGGCCACAATTTATTGGCATGTAAGCTATTTCTTCACTCGCCATAACCTCATGTGTAGTGCTTATCTGACGTCATGATTGTCACATGACTTCGTCATAGTTACCTACTGTATTCACTGGAGGGATATCTGGCGCTGTGATCGTGCAGCCGTCATGGCTACGGTGGGTAGTGCATGACTTAATTGCGTATTACGTCTAATGTTCGTATTACTGGCCTCAGGCGGTCGTTGCGTTATTCATGGCGCTTTATTAGCTTACATTCTTATAAGCACTCGTATTTGTGTAAACTCGTGAAAAGAGAAACACTACGCACTTGTGCAATCATTGCATTTAGAGCGAAATGTGAGCATAATCGACGTGCCAGATCCAAAAATTGTTTTGAACCCTTCGAACATAGCGATTCCAATACTGTCGGAGCGCCCGTTCATTCTAGCGCCAGATTTTCTTCCGGTAATTTTTGTCGGAAACACGTTCTTCGATGAGATGGCTGCAGATTCTCGCCGCCACAGTGACGCCAGTGCAAATACTACTTAGGAGCTTAGACTGTCGATAAGAATTCTGCGGCTGAAATGACGCCGTTACAGTGCTGCATTTCGTTATAAGGCATAGTTACGACTGTGTAAGTCGGAGCCTGTGCCCTCTCGTTTCTGAAGCGGGCGTTCTGCGAATCGAACCTGCAAGTGCGTAATCGCTTGTTTTGAGGCCATGCACTGGAAGTTCTGTATAACCCATGCATACTTAAAATATCAAAAGATTTAGAGCAACGGGGCTCAGCTCACTGCCCCGTGTTTTGGAATGCTACAGGCAACGCGGCGACAGGTTGTACCACGTGCCGAATTGATTCGGAACTATCGACAAAGATTACCTTTGTGCAGTTGCTATCGACTTTAAACCAGCACTTAGTACTTTATTGTGATCGAGCTATTACCAGCGACGTAGCGTACAAGTTTACCGGCACGCAGGAAGCTTCGCGTGGCTTGCCGCTGCTTTGCTTCTGTTCACAGGTGAAGAGGCGTCAACTACATCTTCGGCTGTCTTTGGCTCACTTTCGGTGAACCTGAAGTTCCTCCACATCTTTAATTGGCAGTGAACTTAACAATCGCCCTGGCTTTGCCGTGCATCCGTTTCACCTCCTGCCTGTTTAAACCCAATTAGACCTACACGCACCATCTGCCAAGCCACTACACCGCTGAGCTTGCTTCGTTAACATCACACAGCTTGTCTATGTGAATTAGAAGATAGAAGAACTATTTAATGAGATAAGAGTAATGATGGACAAGCCGGTTAACTGAATATGTATCTCGCCGCCTGCACTCGGCACTACGGGGAGGGGAGAGGGTAAACGCTACATTTATTTATTTTATTTATTGCATACTGCTTACCAAGAATTGATCCAAGCGGGATAGGTTCAAGAGGCAGGATATAAGCAAATATCCACGGAGTGAATGATGATGAGTGGGCGAAGCTGCGGAGGTTCATCGGTAAACCGTGAATCTTCCGTGAATTCTGCCCAGTACATCATCACCGACGTGAGATCGGGCGCGTTTATACTAAAGGTTCGATGAGTTATGACGACTTGCAGCTCACTTTAATTTTACATGTACGCTGTGAATTTTCATTGTTTAGAAAACCATTGCTTTAGAAAACATCTGGCGTCTTTCGTTAAGCAGCTGGCGTCTTTTCGTTTTGCGTTAGAAACATCTGGCGTTCTTTCGTTTTGCTTTTACAAAACATCTGGCGTCTTTCGCTGGTTTATTTCATCAATCAACGGCGTTTTGAACAAAATTTTTATTGTTTAATCACGCACAGGAGAAATCTCACCAGGCACTACCTTGGAGGTAAACAATGGCTGCTAATGGGAATGAGAGACAGAAGAAGTCGGCTTTTAGCTAACACTTACACTTCTACTTCTACTAACGTTTCCTACTGGAACATGCCAATGGCTGCTAATGGGGAATGAGAGACAGAAGAATTCGGCTTTTAGTTAACGCGCACGCTGCGAATTTTTTATTGTAAACAACGCACAGGAAAAATCTCCCACCGGCACCACCTTGGAGGTCAAAGCGTAAGACTGGTTACGCACTACGACTACTACGACTACGACTGCGAGGGACGAACGGGTGCCGCCTTAAGGAGCTTCGCCCCTAAAAAATTACACCATCTCACACTAAAGGGAACCATGTGGGGATGCGAAGCAGCGCATGGGTCGACTTAAAGTTCCGTTCATCACGGGCACCTTGGCCGATGTTAACGCGTCCTTGCAAGTGGAGCACACCATGAATTCACTGTAGTTGCTGTTGCTGTTACTCGTCCCGAACTCTTGTTGGAGCACTGCACGCGGGTTCATCGCCACGCCACGCGGGAGCACGTGGGTTCATCGCGCGTCTGCAGAATATCGTTCCCCGACGCAATCACGTGATTCCTGAGAGAGTGTAAGGGAGAAAGGCCACAGCGTCTTACCCAGCCTCTTACACAGGCCCGAACACGCTAGCGCGTGCCAGCGCGTGCCAGCGCGTTCTGACTAGAAGACAACGCGTTGGTTAACCGCGCGTCTGCAGAATCTCGTTCCCCAATACGATCACATGATTGCTGAGAGAGTGTAAGGGGGAGAGGCCACAGCGTCTTACCCAGCCCCTTACACAGGCCCGAACGCGCTAGCGCGTGCCAGCACACATGGTTCTAAGGGGGAGAGGTCACAGCGTCTTACCCAACCTCTTACACAGGCCCGAACGCGCTAGCGCGTGCCAGCACACATGGTTCTCGAGCGGACGCTCGCCAATGGAAGGACGGACACAGCCCCGAGCAAAAGCTGCTTCGCATCTAAAACACGAGAGATCGCACATCAGGCCTAGCAGAAACACAGAAGTGGGCTTCCCCTCATCGGGGCTGTTGTTGCGGAAAAGCCAGCTCTGCAGGCACTATTAGGGAAGCTGCACGTGCGTAGAACTTGGAGGAACAGCTCTCTCTCTCTTCTTTACGATTGCAACTTAACCATACGGACACACGATATCCGTTGCATCTACCGGGCTGTTTTAGTACTGACAGAGCATATGCGGCACGCTCATTGAAGGTCAGGTCTCGGGAGTTGCTTGGAGGGCTTGTCTGCAGCACGTCACGCTTCGCCTATTTTCTCTGTCGTAGTTGGGACAGCGTTTTAGCTTGCGCTGCTTGCGTGGTCGTAGCGCGTGCCGCAACAATATGCATGCCATACACCGCTCTCAGCGGAACTGCCGGTAAATATGGCAGTAAGTGTCGGGGTAAATCTGTCTATAACCATTCTATTGGGCAGCTGACAAACGCGAGCATATACTTTTTTTTTAACACGAAAGTATTTTATGCCGGGGTCCACCAAGTACATCCGTCACGGATATACGTTGGCATCACGTTGATAAAATGGACGCCAACGGGCGAGAAAGAAAAAAAAACAAGAAAAGATCCCCCGCTGGGAATCGAACCCACGATCTTGCGGCCGCGACGGCAAGCGCCCGACGCCCTACCGACTAAGCTAACTCGACAGGGCTGGACACGGCGCGAACGCGCCTTATATCTTTCACACATTCTCTTTCGCACGGTGCTCTCAGTTGGCGGTGTAGGTAGGCGGTGCGGAGCGGGGCGGGGCGGTGCCGCCGTCTGTGATAGGTGAAAAGAAGTAATGCTTCACGATCGACACTTACTAGCGCTTCCTTAGAGATTGCGCGCGATATCGGAGGTCATGGTTACAGCGTCTCGATACCAGCGAGGTACACTGGCCGCGCTGGCGTCGCCGAGGCACCCTTGACGCAGTTACGTTGGTTACGTTCTTTCTTTGCCTTTCATTTCGTGTTAGCGTGCGTCGGCTCATCGGAGTAGTGCAGCTTCCACATGCACCAACGCACCAACGGGATTTCTCCGCCGCCGACTGCTTCGATTGCGAGAGCACCAACTAACAAAACAGCTGCGATAAGCGTTGCAGAAAGGATGCGATTTCGACGGGCGAATGTCGTGCCTCGGTGACAGAGCACAGCGGGACGCACGCGTTTGCGGCTCAGGCTACGAACCTCTACCTCCCGTGTTGCTGAAGCGTAGTGCGTGGTAGTGTATGCATGAGCGCAGGGGTCGGTCACCCATTGCTAGAAAGCGCGCACCGTGCCGTTTCTCGATCCTTAATTGACGACGCTTTGAAGAAGTGCATACCGGGTAGAAATGTTGATTATGAGCTTGTTGATATCATCCTTACGCGGGATTCACGATTTTCTGTGTCCAATTATATGTTCACAACGTCAGCTACCACAACGGTTTAATCATGATCATGGGCGTTAGTCGTCGCGATAGAGACATGCCGTCAACATGGGTGCATCCACGTCAAAACGGAGCTGTAGCTGCCAAACACGAATAGACATTGTACAAGCTCTCATATATCACTGCACAATAAGCACTACTTCTGCGAAGACACGTTTCACTTTCGTGTTATACCGATTCCTATGACGGAGGGATCAATCATGTTTTTTCGCGTAAGACTCCATTTTCTTTAACGCAACTGTGGCGATTCCCTTCCTCCTCTTCCAGATCCCTCCTTTCGTCCCTTTCTTGTTTCTTTCCTTTCTCTTTGCGCACAAGTTTACCCTTCTCCTCCTCTCCCGTTTGTGGTTGGGAAACGGTGAGCAAGACGTACACGAAAAAGCTGCTTAGGAAAGCAGTTGCTGCTCTGGCGAAGACAAGTCCGCTTGTCTAAACGTTGACTCCAGCGACATTGCCTATTCAATTATTTCTTGTCACATCAATACTGCTTGAAGCATTGTAAGCTGTCGGCATTAATGAACTTCGCTCGTTCACTCTTATGCGAAGTTATTTTAGTAATAATAATGATGGTAAGGAATTGCTTTGAAGCGACCGGCTGCTTCATCCTTGGCGCAGGTTACTTACCGTTACTTTCCGCCCCTTCAGCGCTGACAGGTTGCAGCAGAACCTGTAACACTTCAGGTGCGCGTTGCAGGAGTGAAAGGAGGACGTTACAGAAAGAGCGCTTATTTATTTATTTTTTTACATCGTAAGCTCTCATCGGCACCAGTCCACATGAAAGTACAATGTTTTAGTATCCCTGAAAGACGTGAACTGCACAAAAACTGTAAAAGCTAATGTGATGTACCCTAGTAGAGACACAGACAGCCGCACTACGAGAGAAGTCATCACAGTGAGCTTCGAAAAGTAAAACGTTGAGCGGCAGTGAATTTAGGGAAGCCTCATGTAAGTGCTTCAACGTTACCCTTAAGTTATACAACTTGCGAGCAGTCGAGACATTTTGCTGCGATGAGTTACCTTGCTACGAGCCGTTATCTTTCTGGAACCTTCACACTGTCGAGGCTTTAAGAAACGCAGACGCTACAGCTAGGCCTGACGTTCATGGCGTTATCACTCAGAAACGCGAACAAGACGAAGAGCTGGGCGAAGCGTGACATTGCGCGAGCTCGCAGCTTGTTAACCAGTCAGCGCGTGTTGTCGCACCGGCCACACCATCATCTCGCACAATATACAGAAACAAGTCTGCTAAATCTTAACGAACATCGCTTAACAACTCCAGTAACTTCTTAGATGCCTCCCTCGTAAATATTCCGTATCCTCACGGGAACCGTACGCGACGTTATTCAACCACCTGCTGCTTAGGCGCGCCTATAATTTTTGTATCCTAAATGATAATCAAGCAGAACATGCGCAGCAGACCGGATTTACGTTCCAAGACATTCACACGTGCATTGTTTAGAGTTCATCGCTTCGCTTTTTTGTGACTGAGGTATAGGTGGCAAGTAGGTTCTGGCGCACGTCCGTTCTTGGACCACACACTCGAGAAAAGAACTTCGGCGGCACTGCTTCGCGTGTGCGCTGCGCAGCTACAATGCATAGTCGTTGTGTCAGGTATGTACCTCGATCATCACGAGCTTTCTCAAGATGGAGTCGCTGTGCACCTCAGCGGGTAGTCTTCTTCTTCCTTCTGGTCGCATTCCACAAGCTGTGGAGACAATCCCGCTCGGATTCGCTGGAAGAAAAGACACAGTAATGAATTATCAGTCGGTGCTACTCTATTCCGTCGGAATAGAGAAGGACCACGCGAGATCACTGACAGACAGCTTGCTCGCATTTGCACGCAGACATATATGAAAATTGAACGATCTGAAGCAAAACTATAACAATTCAAGAAAACGTCATACACACGTATGATATGCTATAGCTACATGTCCATTTGAAAGGGATCCTTGCCAAGCACTAATACGCCCAGCATGTTCTCTTTAATTTGACTTCATTGTACATTTGAAATATCAAAGCGTTTTTCGTCTTGCGTGTCAATTTTCATTATTGTACATGTGTCTGTGTGTGAGAGAAGAGGGGTGTGCTGCAGCAGTGACTCCTCTAGTGAGGCAGTGATGCCTGCGACGTGTGCCGAAAGGCTGGTTTCCAGCCCTCTCCTGTCTCCTCCTCGGTGCCAGAAAAAGAGTGTCGGCTGCGATCGCTCGTTGCGATGGCCGCTCCAAACCTTTATGCCTCCGACATCAAAGTACTGTCTATTGCAGTCCCGGAGGCAGCGCCCACCGTAGACACTGCGCTAACGGTTTTTGATGACGTCACCTCCGGCACTACCGGAATGCGCGTCGGCTGCGAGCGCTCCTTGCGGAGACTGCACTAAACTACGAGAGACCTCCCGTCTTAACGGAAAGTGAGCGACGCCGCAGGCATATAGTAAAGGAGGTTTTGGCTGCAGGCATCTATCTAAAGCTTTACACGAAGCCTGAAACTATATTTCAGGCCTGATAGGGAACTGTGCACATGATAGATGACAGTTCTGCCTCACCTGTCGAAAGGAGCCAGGCGTGGTGATTAGGAAGTAGACCACGTATGCAGGAATCGCGACCATGGAAGAGAGCGCCATGAACCAGCCCAGCATCTCTCCCCACCACGGGTACGTGTACGTCTTGGCGTAGACTAGTGGTTGGTACTTGATCACAGTGAACATAAATATAGCCTGAAAGAATGCACAGATACCTCGCTGGGTAACAGGTGTTTGGAAAGCCCGTTTTTATGCGTGACTACATACCTAAGGACAGTCTTGGCCACGCGCTAAGCACAGTTACCACATTGTTCGCACAGCCAACCAGTGCCATAAAGTAAGAAGTAATGCCTTTTCACACTCTTGGTGTCCATAACACGCGCTTGCATCTTTTACTCGACCCTTGAACTGTGGTTAAACAGCTGCTTATTTCTCGTTCGCTCGAGCATAGAGGAGACCGGGACCACGAGGGCTCGATTACAATTTCTAAATGTCACGAGCAAATGAAAAAAAAAAAAGAAACGAAGGCGACAAAAGTATTTACGAATAAAGCGGGCTATTTTGCTGTGAGGAGCTAACGTGAGATATGTCATCATAGCCATAATAAAGCGAAAATTGATTCTATTCGCTGTGAAACCTTCACCATAAAACGTTCAGAAAGAGAAAACACTTCATGTCATGTATGCGCAGTCCTGGAGAGGCAGCCCGAAACGCACGTGCTACGTTACTAAAACTACTCCCCGCAAGATAGAATAACTTCGCGGTCACGTACCACGCACATGAACGGTGTGAATACCGTCCAGCCCAGTCGAAGCAGGAAGTTTGGTCGTCGGCCGATCATTTCCTTGATGTTATCGGATATGTTCATCGTTCCTGCGTGAAAGTACAGTGCTTTGTTATGCACTTACCCGCTGTTTACACTATCTGTTCAACAAAGAAAAAGTTTTTGTAGCATTAGCTATACTGGCCGAGCCGGAGCGGTTTCGCGTGCATGTACAAGAGCCGTGCTGCGCATGCGCGAGGAGCAGTGACGTCATACGGCGCACAGCTGGCGCACCGGAGCCGCCGCCGCCGCGAGCGCACCTCGCTGGTCTGCGCCATAGAGTTTCCTATTCGCAACCTTCACGTACCGTGGCGCCGCCGAGCGGTGGCCGTCGGAAGCGCTGTTGAGATTATTGAAATGTTGGACCCGCTGGAGTCAGCGAATGTTGCCACTTGTTTTGTCTCGTTTGGGGTCGTTTTGCGACGGTGTGCACGGTCTGGATATTGGCTTGACACTTTCGGTTCTTCAATGTGAACGGAAAATAAAAAGAAAAAGGAAAATGATTTTACTGCGGGCCCCGATGCTCACAGTGTACAGCGGGTGGCAAAGCAAAAGCCTCCCGCTGGACTAGCGCCCATCCTGTCTACGTGTTCCTTTCTCTTGTGTTCGTTCCACTGCGCTGCTAAGTTCTCCCCTTCAGATTAGCGCCTCGAAAAGCCGTGAGGGGTTAAGCGGGTTGAACTTCGCAAACAAATAACCAAGGCCCATGAATGTATGCAGAATTCAATTTTGTGTCTGAGCATATACCTACTACCTCATATCACCTTTCTCGCGCTTCGTTCCTCCGCTCGACACTGTCGCTGTGCAGACAGTACCAAAATTGATTAGGAATGCGTTCCGCCTCTAGAATATAATGAAAAGTCCGGTTTCAAAGTGCCCATCGCACTATTACACGTCTGAAGTGGCTGTGATGTGCCTCCGTGACCTTCATATCTTCAGCACTTTTTGTTCGATATTACTTGCTGATGGTGTTTTTTTGTCCCTGTCCCGTGCGATGTTACTTATTGCACTTCTCATAAACACCAAAAGCGTAGGATGATAACAGAAACGTCACATCTTAAACGTGAAAATTGCGTGTTGCCGTTGGTTTCATTCGCTGCTTGTCGACCTATTGTGGCATTGCGCTGTTTTTTTTTTCTTTTTACCGATAAAGCGCAATAAAATCGTATTACCGATAATCGCGCATGCCTCAAATCGTTCTTGTGCTTCGGTCTCGAAGGGCAACACATTTTTTTTTTCATTTACTTACATTACTTCGTGCTTTGAAGTGAGCTGAGCAAGCTACGCGGCAGAATGCAATGCAAGCAAAAATGAGATAAAGCACGTCTCCGAGAATGTCTCTGATATTACTGAGAGATCTTTACTGAGACTCCTACTATCATATTCTGCTAACAACACAGCGGGGGTTGCAACGCGCGATTAAGCGCCCCAAGCAACGCGACGAGTGTGTTTGCTTTATTCACAATTGTGTGCATATTTATCTTCATATTGAGGTTCCAATAACGTACCCGACATTCCTCTACTTATTATAATATGTCATCGCAATCCTGCTTTCACAAAAACATAAATCGGAGTGCAACCGAAGCGCAAAGAACAGAACTCTTCGCCGAACGCGTACGTTCCTAAACCGTCAGCAGCGGGCCGATAATCTCAACGACGGCCATGTTGGATGTACAGTCGCGCCACCTATAGGCCGTGAAAGTTGCGAATAAATACACAAGAGGGAACTCTGGCGCTAGTGTCTATGGGAGCTGCAACGCATGGCGCTTCAGCCAGCATGGGAATGATGGGTAGTACACGGATTTGTCTAAACTTCGTTCTTTCGGCTGCGTTTGGCTCCGCGTCGCCTGCATCCGCTTTGTCGCAAAACAAAGTTCAGCAAAAGTCAGCAGTTCCACTTCACTACTTTAACCCTTTTAGGCTCACCAATTCAAATCTGCTCACGAAGTTCACAACGATCCATTCTTTTATCTGAAAGAAAACCAAAACACAACAATAAACAAAGCCACAAGTGCGTTCGAAGCCTGCAAGCACGATGACTAGGCAAATCCGTGTACTACCCATCATTCCCATGGTGGCTGAACGATCGCAGCGCCAGAGTCCTCTCTAGTTAATTTTAGGAAACTCTATGGCCTGCGCACCAAGGAGGTTTAAAAAAAATTCCTTGCTGCGCACTCGGCGTCCCTTTTTCACGAAGAGACGCAGTGCAGTCTGGGTAACGTCGCCGGCGCGGAATGCAGCATCTCGCATCTCGCGCCGGCTGCAGCCGGGGCGCGCTGACGGACGCCGGACGCGTCGGTCGTCGCTGTGCCGAGCGTGCGCGCGCATCGACGTTACGCTGGAGTATATCAGCCCCTTAATTTTGCGAGCATACGCACACGTATCAGTGGGGGTATACATATAGCGGGGAGGAGGAGGAGGAAAAGAAAAAAAACATGATTGATCCCTCCGTCATAGGAATCGGTATAACACGAAAGTGAAACGTGTCTTCGCAGAAGTAGTGCTTATTGTGTAGCGATATATGAGAGCTTGTACAATGTCTATTCGTGTTTGGCAGCTACAGCTCCGTTTTGACGTGGATGCACCCATGTTGACGGCATGTCTCTATCGCGACGACTAACGCCCATGATCATGATTAAACCGTTGTGGTAGCTGATGTTGTGAACATATATTTGGACACAGCAGATCGTGAATCCCGCGTAAGGATGATATCAACAAGCTCATAATCAACATTGGTACCCGGTATGCACTTCTTCAAAGCGTCGTCAATTAAGGAGAGAAACGGCACGGTGCGCGCTTTCTAGCAATGGGTGACCGACGCCTGCGCTCATGCATACACTACCACACACTACGCGTCAGCAACACGGGAGGTAGATGTTCGTAGCCTGAGCCGCAAACGCGTGCGTCCCGCTGTGCTCTGTCACCGAGGCACGACATTCGCCCGTCGAAATCGCATCCTTTCTGCAACGCGTATTGCAGCTGTTTTGTTAGTTGGTGCTCTCGTAATCGAAGCCGTCGGCGGCGGAGAAATCCCGTTGGTGCATGTAGAAGCTGCACCACTCCGATGAGCCGACGCACGCTAACACGAAATGAAAGGCAAAGAAAGAACGTAACCAACGTAACTGCGTCAAGGGTGCCTCGACGACGCCAGCGCGGCCAGTGTACCTCGCTGGTATCGAGACGCTGTAACCATGACCTCCGATATCGCACGCAATCTCGAAGGAAGCGCTAGTAAGTGTCGATCGTGAAGCATTACTTCTTCTCACCTCTCACAGACGGCGGCACCGCCCCGCCCCGCCCCGTCCCGCTCCGCACCGCTTACCTACACCGCCAACAGAGAGCACCATGCGAAAGAGAATGTGTGAAAGATATAAAGCGCGTTCGCGCCGTGTCCAGCTACTGTCGAGTTAGCTTAGTCGGTAGGGCGTCGGGCGCTTGCCGTCGCGGCCGCAAGATTGTGGGTTCGATTCCCAGCGGGGGATCTTTTCCTTGGTTTTTTTCTTTCTCGCCCGTTGGTGTCCATTTTATCGACGTCATATCCGTGACGGATGTACTTGGTGGACCCCGGCATAAAACACTTTCGTGTTAAAAAAAAATAAGGACAGGGAGGTTAGCCATTTGTCATGTATAGTCAGTATAGTCATGGAGAAGGAGAGCGCAAATGCTACTAAGCGGCGTAGAAAAGCGGAGAAGCTTGACATCCAAGAAAGCTAAGAATAATCAGCTGAACCGTATATCCTGGCATAGCCGAGTTAAGCCACTGCAAATTTTTTTCAATAAAGCTAAGAGTGAGCTTTGTCGTTTCAAATATCCTAGATATAGAACGGCTGATTACGTCATTTCCACCGATCATTTCAAAAGCACTCTTTCTCGTAGACAGACCAGCAGTACCAATAAAATAGGCCAGCAGGGGTTTATTTATGAAGTAGCGATGATAACTTTTCTCCAGAAAACGACTGTTCTCTCTTTCTTTTTGCTTATTGGATAATTTGGGCTCTCAGGTCTTTATGATTCGTTTTGTTTTCTTCCTGCGTGTTTTTTAGGGTAATCACAGACGAAAGGCTAAATGCTGAACACAGCAATTAATTGTGGCTCACCGTACACCCAGGAAAGAGCAGTTGCCTGAGAGAACACTATGAACAGTAGCGTGATGCCGCTGACGGCGTAGTTGTCCATCAGTTGAAACAAATACATTCCGCCCTGTAATAAGAAATTAAGATCAACATGTACTTAAGATGCACGCGCACGCTAAATTTATTCTTAGGTAAGATGTCGTTTCGTGTATAGTAGAAACCTATCGGTTACATTTCAGGATTTCTCCTTTTCTTTCTTTTTTTTTCTAATAAGACGCCAAAGAAAAAGTGCATGTGGAAGATGACTCAGTTTTGACATTTCGGCTGAGTTACATATAGGCAGCCATTTCTTACAAGACTTAAGACAGAGCGCATTTAACACACTAATTAAACATTTAATTGTTTCTTTTGAGTCACGTGTCGCAGATTCTGAGCTGACAGCTTCCTTATCAGCATACTGAAAATTTTCGACAATAAAAGAAGAATATGGCGACAAAAGCTACTTGCCTGAGTGGTCATCGGGAGTCCTAACAGAAACTGGGTCACGACCAAACAGAGAGTAACAAGCTTGCGCCGGTTGACCATTGACGGCCATTGGTCGATTACGCCGGCGACAATCGCTTCGGATGTGCAGAACTGCAAAATCATAAAAAAAAGAAAGAACGAATGCAAATGTTTAGACCCCGCTTTTTTAGCGATGCCTTACTCTCTGTTCTACGCCACTCTTAGCATCCGCTGTTGACGGTCGGCTGATCACATTGATAAGGCGGGCAAAGCGTCGCTTTCGCCAGCAATTTTTATTTATTCATCCATATTGTTAGCTTACATATTTATCCATATTGTTAACGTACATGCCAAAATAGGAGCTGCTCGATGAAGGAATAGCGAATCGGAATAGCATAAAAAATGATACGGATACTAAAGCGACGCGATTAGTAATTAATGTATAGGTAGAACGTGTTTTGAACACTCTTTTCTTTCGTGAACACCGTCGCCGCAGTGAATGAGCGAGTGAGCACGTTGGTAGAGGTGCGTTTTCTGCATGTGCTTACCGCACAAACAAACACTTTCAATGATGGTTGCAACACCTTTCACGTGACTGAAAATTGTCTTAGAATGTAATAAGAAACGATGTAGCATGAGAGGTTTATAAATGAACGGGGAAGCTATTCAAAATCGTAAGTTTCCAAGCGCACATAGGACAAGGACGACAGAACAATGAGACGCACACGGTGCTTTGTTCTGTGTGCCTCTCCTCCTCATCTTCCGCCTCTCCATCTTTCTTTCACATTTTCCTTCCCCAGAGAAGGGTAGCCAGTCGAGTTCAGACTGGTTAACTTCATTATCTTTCTGTTATGACTTTCACCCTCTCTTACTCTCTTTTATTCTATGCGCTAAGGGACGTCGATTACATAGCAACAAAAAGCCCAAAGTTGAACCTTGGTTAGGCTATACAGGGCGCGGGAATCACCCGCTTCTATTACCTTATATGACGGAGAGATATGAGTGCTACGTTATTTCACATACAACACGCAATACATCTGACGAAGCTGTTGAAGAAAAAGCCGCGGAATCGTGCGTGTCTTAATTACTCTACCTGACTGTTTATTCCGAGGATGAGCAGCATGACGAAGAAGAGTATGGACCAAACCATCGAAGCCGGCATTCGAGTGACGACCTCGGGGTACACGAGAAAAGCCAGGCCTGGTCCTGTAGGAAGGTCGCGATGGCATGAACTTTGGCACGTTTGATCCATACGTTTGACCGAGTAAACTTCCTTTCTTTATGCAAAGGAATTTTTTTTTCAGTTTTATTACTTGGTATACGTCACATGTTCCTGTCACATCAATAAGGTTGTCAAGAACTATTTGTTGGGCAAGTTCGCCTTGCATAACTGGTAGAGATATATTAGCGCAAAGAATGAACCGACAAGCAACAGAAAAGCGCGCTTGTCTTCGTTTCTTTTCTTGTGTTTCTTGTCGTCTCATACCTCGAGCTAATTTTATGTAAGCCGGGTAATCCGGTTTTAGGTACTCTACGTTCTTATACAATTCAGTGACAAACAACAGTGTTTACGCACCGTGAAAAAAGCACTGATTATAACGTATGCCATAGAGTTGTTTGCGTGAAACTCGTCACGAAGGGTAGATGTCAGAGTTTCGCGGGGTCCCCATATTTTTCGCAGCTCAAACTATGGTAATTGCATATCGATAGCAACGCTCGAGTTCGCAATGGTTAAATTACTGTGTTGTTTTCATACATTTTTTCTTTCGATGTAAGATATAACACTGGCACCTCAGGAATTGCAAGAATGCTAAAGACGCTTTTTGTGCTTTTGACGCTGTCGTGCAGACCCAGCTACGATGGCCCGTGTGGCTGTAGCACTCCAGCTTATGAAGTTTGCTTCAAAAATCACTAAAGTATAACTATGGCGCTATAGCGTCAGTGGAAGTGCAAGCGTGGTGGTTCACGCAGCATGAAATTGACGATTTACGCAATAATTTTTCATGACTAAAACACATTTTTTAATTGCCAGTGTTTTGTAGAGTGTATACGCGTTCCTCAATATACATACATATTACACAGCAGCCTTATAGCACGGTTAGAAACCAATGTAAGCCACTTACCTGATTTCACGACGTCGCCTACCGATTTTCCAGCTGCAGAAGCCATGTGACCAAGCACCGAGAATATAACAGTGCCCGACAGAAGGCTCGTCATAGGGTTGACAACACATACTATCATCGAATCTCTGTGAACAGATTAGAACAAGAAGCGGTCGATAGCAATATTACGACACCACACGTACCTTTGTGTGTGAACTCAGCGACTAAAATTATGATTAATCGGAATTCGCTGTCCTTTGAAGCTCTTTCATTCACTTATGCGGTGCCATATTTATAGGCTATTGATTGAATTCATAAGGGAAAGCCAATACTCGATATCAACATGTTGCGGCAGCTATGTCTCACATGTAAACGCGACGACACCTTCTCGTCGAACCCATGTCATTCAAAACCGTTTAGAGCAGCGAGTTGCGCACACTGCTAACTTGTGTTCTAAAACGAAAGCAAGCAAAATGCTTATGCGGACTCTGACCTTATGAAATTCTGGTGGAATTCATTGTAGCTACCGAGTGTCACGAGCGAACCGAAGCCGACTCCGTAGCTGTAGAACACCTGAGTTCCGGCAGCAATCCACACCTGAAAAAAAAATAATATCGTGATCATTGCCAGACAGGTGCGCAACTGATACCGGTAGCGATTTCCCCTTTGGTAATTTAAAGAAAAACATATTCTGGCTGAGGCGTACATTCCCTCCGCCTCACCCAAAATTAAGCAATAAACAGACTTTCGAATGGCGGCAGTCACAAACCCGATCCCACCCGAGTCCAGCTCTCATGCACCTAATACACACAGATTTGTATACGACAGACAAGTGCAGGCATTGCGACTCTGTAGCCAGCCAGACTACCTGGACATTCATACGCGAATGTCCAGGTATAAAAATTGGTCGCGTATCTGCGTACTCCGCTGTAAATGCTCTCTAAAGACGATAGAGGAGGCGCTGCGTGAGATATGGACGCCATCTGGCAATACGTCGGGAAACATGAGCTTGTGCAGAGGGTTTCCTTCCTCCGTGGCAGAGGGCGTTCGTCGGCGCGCATAGCCTGGCATTTTCAGCGCAGGCGCATTTTCAACGCAGCTTAAGAAACTAGGGTCTTTAGAATTACGTATCTATGTATTTTCTATTAAAGGAACACACCACCTAATACTTACCTAGTGATGTTGCGCCTCAGATATGCGTAATATTTTCTTTTTGATCGAAAACGTTCACAAGTATGAACAGCCGTACCAGTTCAAAATGGGTGGGCGGTAAGCAAGTGGTTCAACTTTGGCCGGGTGGCTTAATCGGATGACAGACAGACAAACAGAAAGACAGGCAGACCAAAATTTCTGCGTTTAAGCAGTTTAAGTTCCCCAAGAACGACTATCGTCTTTAATACAAAATAAGAGTGACGCAGCCTCAAACAGCGACAGCCTCCGTGTGCGCTGGGAGTCTCCGTTGCTTAGCTCGGACCTGGAGCACCACAGCGCAATGTTTACCAGTCAATGCCTGCAAAGCCTGCGTACAGTTACTCACCTTGGGTTTTAGTAGTTGACTCCAGTCGGGCGTAATGTAGTATAACAGACCGTCGGATGACCCACTGAGCGTGACGCCCCTCACGAGAAGAATGATGAGGCACACGTATGGGAACCCCGCCAACACCCAAACAATCTGGAAGGTATATGAATAATATTACGGGCGGGCTAAGGAACAAAAAGGTCACCATTGACTAGAGTGTTTGGTGATGTCACGGTGAAAGATAGCGATAGATCAAAAGAGGTTGGCCTTTCAGAACTGTCTTCAAGTTTTCAGTTGACTGATTCATCCATTGCTTTCTTTTTATCACTGCTGACTACGCTTAGTCGTTAACTTTAACGAAGGATTCACGTTTTCAAATTGCTGAAGCCGGCCTATATGTTCACTACACCTAACGTCATAATACTGCCCCGCGCTACCTACTTTATAAACTGTATGGGTCCTTAATGTCGCGCTGTTGATGAAAGATGTCGAAAAGACAACTCGATCATCGCAGATCGGAACTCACCGCATGTGTTCCCCAGAACGTCTGCGCTATGCTTTACATATTATGGTACCGCGGTGGTCATTTTTCAGTAGTTTCTTGAGTATGCTTGTATATGTATTACATCTAAGCTGTGGGAGCATTAGCCTGAGTTACTCATGGTCATGATGGCGGATGACATCCTTTTAGCTACAGGCGTAACGCATTTTATGAGCTTAAGAGAACTCAACTGCCCAGTAAACCTTCTTCATCTAAGCAGTCGTGCTTGTTAGTCGAGTACGTTGTCTATGCATGGCAACATTCTTCGGTAAGTCTATGCATATTAAGTCGAGCAAATTACATAATGCCATAAACTAGCACTTTCAAGCAAAGCTTGTTATGAGTTGCAGATTTCGGTGGCGGCGGCGGCGTTGTACGCAAGAAACCCGGTGCCGGCGAGCGTACAGAAATGCGGGCCTCGAAGGTGCGCTGGCCACATGCATCCACATGCGTATTTGTACGCACCGCTTTCCAATAAATGATGCCCTCTCAATCGTGGGCTTGCCGGCGATCAGCCATTTTTGGCATGGCAATCTGATCTTTTATCGAGAACGCTTGTCATTTCACGTTGTTACATTTCATTGTTGCCTGCACATGAACGCGTGACCGTCGTTGTTGCCTGCAGCAACTGAAGTGTTGCTCTGCTAAGCGCGTGGATGAAGGTCCAGTTAACAACATGAAGGAAGAAAAAAAGTTAGGAGGGAGCATTGCGCGATGCGATGGAAAGAAGAAGAAAGTAGTATATAGGTCAGGCACGCACACGCCAAGTTTGGCTTGCCCCTATTTTCCCAATAGGGAAAGGGCTCCTTAATGTTTTTTTTCTAAAGTATCAGGCAGAGTGTCTTAAGGGACAATGACTCAACGGAATAATGGTGCATGCCGCGACTCTAGGTGCAACATGATACCTCCCCTGCTACTACCCGTTTGCTTTTGACAACTGGAGAACAGAATGTTCTACCTTGCCGCTCTGATGAAGACCTTTCCAGATGACGAAGTACACTGCGATCCAAGCGATCATTAAGTAGAGGGCCAGCTCCATACGCATGGTCCCGATATCGTGCAGTCCGGACGTGATGCCGAGCACGTGGTTCCTGCGAGCGCCAAGAACTGTGTCAGTAACAGCGACACTATGACAGATCTCGCACCATTTTCTAGTCCTAAACACGAGGCACTTACCGATACAGCTTGATTTTATCTACATTGCCATCTATTACTGCCTGCCAGACGGTATGCGCGACACGTGAAGCAACATACAGGTGAAATTTTCATGGACCTTGGAGACATCGTAACACCTGAACTCAGTGGCGTCTCAGGGGAAGAAAGCGTACACTAAAGTATCTGCGCCACCATGCGTCATTCTGTATATCAGCCACTGACCTATACATAACATAGTGAGTGTCTACGGTTAATTAAGATCAGTATACTGATCCATCGTGACCTAAATTGGGTCTGTGAGTGGGCGCCGAGAGCGTTACCTCAAATCTAATATAGACTATAATCTATATTAGATTTTAGGCAACGCACTCGGCGCCCACTCACAGACCCAATTTAGGTCACGATGGAGAAGTGCGATTTTATTTCTCTTATGATTTCAGATGATATTTTTATGCGTGTACTGTATCACAGTTAGCACAACTGTTATTGATCACTATTAATTATCACTGAAAAAAAAGGAACGTCTTTCCGGCTGTCGGGCACCTTTAGACACACTGTGGCGCTGTATACGTTTCCAGACCTACATTTGCTACTACTTGAAAAAGTACTTGATATGAAGGCCTGTGAGCGAACTAGCGGTAGATTACAGTGTTGATGTATGTACAAAAATATCCCTCAACACGGGTCACTGGTGCATTGCCAAGGCGTTATAAGTTCTCCACATCACTGAAAAACTGCGTACCGCACAAAGTGGTGCGGATTGTTTCGTGGGTACATGATATGAACGTCTGTACTCACTCCCAGAACTCTACGATGGGCGTGACAGATCTGTTGTGTGGCGGTATTGGGTGCGTTTCGTTGTGCTCCCAGCACCTCTCGGTGTTCCAATGGTTGTCGCAGTGCTTCCAGGGAAGCACCATGGCAAAAGATGAGAGCAGGTAGAAGATGATCCATGCCACGATCACCATGTAGTAGACGTTGGACAGCGCAACAATCACGAATGACGCGATACCTATGCCTGCACAGAATACGAAGCGGCTCGTTAAAGACAGATCACGAATGCACTCACGAAGGCCATCAACGATACAGAACAGAGAACATGTGTCAGCATCAAGCAAGAACTACAATGAATGCTTTTCACATACATACATACATACATACATACATACATACATACATACATACATACATACACACACACACACACACACACACACACACACACACACACACACACACACACACACACACACACACACACACACACACACACACACACACACACACACACACACACACACACACACACACACACACACACACACACACGCTTCAATTAGATCTGATTTCCTCCAGCAATCAACGCACTCTCCAAACTCAGTTCAGTGACAGTCACCAGCTTATTCAAACGCCATAATTGACACGGACTGCCAGTAGTTTAGACAAAAGTCACTTTATGCATTTCGTGAATCGCTGTTTAGCTAGTGTCTGCGAATAAAAAGCCGTAAGGGCTCTCGCAGTGCCTCCTTCTGCGAAACATAATTGTTCTTGTTTCAATGATAATATTTCTTAGGAAGTAATACAGTTCAATTCCCATTTTACCAAGTGCATGTCACTCAGCATTTCATAAAATGGGCAATTTTGGAAAATCGTCAAAATACAAAAAAAAAGTGCGAAGCTTGCACTAAGCCGCGCAAGGCTTGAAACAGCGAAACTGGATGATTCTGAAGACTAATCTGGTTGCTTCTAGGTTGTTTCTATGCCTTATAGCTAGGTGATGCAGGTTCTAGCTTGCTTTCTAGGTTGCTGCTACGCTTTAGCTAGGTGATGCTAGGTTGTTTCTGCGTTGACTCTCAGCGCAGAGAGGTTCGAGTTAAATCACAGACAGTCACAGACACGACATGGTTGTCTAAACACCAGAGACAGAAACTCGTGCTGAAACCAAGCGTTCGCACCTCTCATAGATCTACGGGCACCTCGTCGTTGGCGAAAGCCTTCCATCGTTTCGGGGTCTTCAGCTCACCGCCGTCGCTTCGCAGCCATTTATTGGGCTAACTGTTGCCTTCTTCATGTTTGTTGGACCGGTGGTGAGTAGTGGGATTTACCCAATTTCTGCGGCACATACCCGTTTATGATGATGATAGTTTTCTCGATCGACTCGCAAGGAACGGTTTGCTAAACCGCTTCGCTGTTAAAAAAAAAGGTCGAGGTTAACTACCAGTCTATTTCTAGGGAGAAGGTCGTTTGTATTGGCTTGAAACCGCGGTTTTCCATTAAGGGCGTCAAGCCGCTTTGGTAGCTCGCGAGGGCTACGATAGCCTGTTCTCTTCCCTCTGGGGAACCAGCGAATCGTCTGGGAAGGTCGACAGCGTTCTTGACCTCGCTAGCTGCCGGCGCACTGTCTGCGATTGCGTTCGTGTCGTTGTTATCTTCCGGCACTTGTTCCGCGTCATCAGCGAGCACACAAGGTCCTCGTCATGGAAATTTCCTGTTGCGTCCGTGTGCATCGGCGCTTACGTAGTCGTCGAAATTCACTCCCGACGGGTTAACGTGAGACCGGCTGAGCTGTTCCCAGGAACTGGAAGCCGACACACGGAGCCTTTGCTCGAGATTGGCATCGTCGTGGTGCCTATAGCTTCGTCGTGAGCCATTCCGAACATAGGCGTGCGCACAGAAGAGTGGGGGTGGGGAGGAGGAGGGAGGTGCGCTCCCCCGCACCCCCTCCCCCATCTAATAATCAAAGGGGGAATCAAGAGTTTGATAAACTAACCCTTTTTTAGCACCCGGAACTTTCTATAAAAAATTTCTCCCGCGTTGTTATCACAGACTAATTTTACACAATTTCCTGCCAAAAAAAAAGCTGAAAGAAAGAAAAGAAGTGTGAGCAGCATATTGCGAGTCTATCAAGGGCAACAGCGCAGGAATTGCAGAATTCCCGTATGCTTAAGTCTCAGAAAGTATGCATGTTGAAACTTTTACAAGAGGACTATATGACGCCCACGGAAAGCGTAGGTTACGCAGCAACGCGACGTGGATGCTGCTTACCTCTGAACATAGGTGCTACGGCCCAGATTCCTATGCCACCCTTGCTCAGGTACTGTCCCATGGCCACTTCCAAGTAGAACATAGGAACCGCCGTAGTGAGAAGGCAGATGAAGTATGGGACAAGAAATGCACCTGTGTCAAAACAGACATTAGCCGTATGATTTTCACCGTTTGTGCTTTTATAAGGCGCCGATTTGTTGTTGAAGTGAAGCAAGCTTTTAAAGGCGAAAACGGCCCATCGGTCGGAACACAGCAGCTGATGAAGCAGCACGACAAGCACATCACAAGTATGATTTGATTTTTATTATGCCAATATCAAAAGATCTTTCGATATGTGTAGACATATGTGGCTTGACCAAAATTCTAAAAGCTCTCATTAATATCGTATAGATTAACTCATTGAATTTGAAGTTCCCTTATCTTTAGACAGAAGTGTGGAAACCCTTATTCACCGATTAAGGCTAGATACTGCATACACCAATCATTTTTTACGCAGAATTGGCCATGCTGAAACTCCTTAATGTGATTGTGGATATGTGGATGAAGACATGTGCCACCTCCTTCTAGAATGCCGACACCACGACACACCAAGACGACGACTTAAATCAGCGTTAATGACATCAGACCACAGACCACTAAGTTTAAGGAAACTTTTGGGTCCGTGGTCATGTTGTTTTGACTGTTGTGCTATGTCTTGACTGTTACTAAGTTGTATATTGCATGTGCTGCGGATTTGTTATGACTGGAAATTTTGGACACTATATGCTCATGTCCGACACCTCTAAGAGCTAAGGAGTAGTCGGCGCTTTATGTGTGCCGACATCTCCTTACGTCGTGTCAATGAAAAAAAAAAAAGTGTGGATTAAGAGTGAATCAACGTACATTGAAATGAATCAAGTTAATCAAGAGTGCATCATGTGAGCTAAGCGTGAATCAATAATGAAGCACGTGACAAGTGTAAATCAACAAGACAAGTTTGATATGAAGAGCCAGCTCGCTATATTATCACCCTAGCTGAGCTATAAGGAGTAAAACTGCCTGTTTAGCGCGTAGGGAGGAGAGAGAGAAAAGAAAGCGTCTCTTCTGGTAGAAACACGTATTCAATAAGGCAAGGACACTAACCTCCTCCATTCTCATAGCAGAGGTATGGGAATCGCCAGACGTTGCCCAAGCCGACGGCGTAGCTGATGCAGCTGAAAACGAAGTCCGCCTTGCCGGCCCACTTTCCCCGCTTCGGTGCGGCGGCTGAGTCCACCTGACTGCACAACCTGCTATTAGCGGACGAAGAGTCCTCCTTTTCTTCAGCCTGAAGGTGCGCAGATGTAATGGTAGACATTCAGTACGCACGTCCTCTTGTCCTTCGCCACGCAAAAACACTTCTCCACTCATGCGCGCAAATCTGCCCAAGACGCATACCTAATCGAAAGGATCATATCGCGTATTTTCTCTAGGAATCCGGATATATTGTCTGTGTCGTTGTTTAGCTTCCTGAAGTGTTCATTGTTGCCGGGTTATCGCTTTTATCGAGTCGAGGCGAGAAGCGTCCGTAGCGTCCCAAATTTCCTGAACGTCGTTGCCAGTAATATAGAAAGGATGCTCGCTGGCTGACAAGATTGTGGGTGCATCACGAATAGTGTTGTATGTACATTCTCTCGAACGTAGGCGCGAGCAGCTGCGATTACTTCTAGAGTGTACAGCGAGACGTGTACAAACAGCGAACGCCCTTCAGCCCGTGTAAGATTAGATTCGACGAGCAGACGACCGCACTCGCCGTTATCTTTATGATTTGAGTGCTGCTGGATTTTTTTTTTTTCTGGACACAAGTTTGCCCGTATAATGAATTATACGGCTTACGTATATGGGTGGTTGTTTGGAAAGAGCCTTGGCAGCACTGCTAAGGTCGTGGAATCGGGTTATCAGCTGTATTGCGAGAATAACCTGAAATGTAAGTCATAATCTCGCTTAATAGTCAACAGTGAAGCCGTTTTGTGCAAGCCGAAACGCTTAATTGCCCTGTTGTACATTCCATTTCTAACGCTGCCAGAGGGGTTTCCGTGGAACACGTGCATATGCCATTAGTTTGTTGACCCAGACTTCTGGTACGGTTTGACTTTTTGCGGTCGCTACGACATGACATGAGCTTCCACTAAACGTATCGCCATTTCCGGTTACCGCAAAGACTTACGGCAGTAGCAGTAAAATGTGACGGAAAATGTAAAAAGAAAGATCACACAAAGCTAAAACTATATGACCTGCCATATTCTACTTGAGACTTCGTGTGAATCGTTGGTATAGCGACATGATTGGTAGCCTTTAGTGCTTTTATCAATTTTATGATAAACACTCTGACCAAGACAACGTCAGAGTGTTTTGAACGCACTGTAGTTGAAAAAATCGTCGCAAGTTATCACTGCGAGCTTAGCTACTAACGTCTATGGCTACAGTAACCTGGTAAACTGCAAACGCTAAAATATTTCATACTTAGGACTGTGGAGCGCTCACAAAAAGAAAAAAAAAGACGAAGGACTAAAGAAGTGTACACGACATGCGCCGGTGTGTGCACTTCTTTCGTCCTTCGATTAAAGACTGATCTAAAGCTTTCTAAGTCTTGGGCAATTAGCATTGCCGCACTGTGCGGAAGAAATGCTTCCTTGATGAATTTACGGCCCCCCAAGCAACTAGGGATGTAACTTCGCAGATTAACGCACAAGACGTGGCAAATATAGTATTCAATACGTGAATGTTAGACAGACAGATAAATAACTTTATTGACGTGCGTGTTAGAGTTCCACCTTTTTCTTAAAGGGGCCCTGCAACCCTTTTCCAAGTAACCATCGAATGGCTTTACCAAAGGAGTTTATTTCATCAAGAATTGACCTCCGCAAAAATTTTTAGAATCCATCAAGTACGACCGGAGTTACAGAGATTTGTCGCACGCTATAATTGTTTTCTCTCCTCTCTCGTCCCGACGAACGCGCTGGAAGCTAAGAAGGGAATAATGGCACGAAGGATATAAGTTACGTCACGTGCACGTCGTGACCTTGAGCACTTTTTTTCCTTCTTTTCTTCGAACGCGCGACCTACTTTTCGTGTGATCGCGAGCACACGAGCGGGCACATGGCGGTCTCCCGCGGCGGCCGCAGTAACCATGCAGCACACGATGCTCAAATCAGCCAATGGCCGTGAATCTGGGTATATGGCGCGGTCATTTGGGTATATGGCATAACTGGTAGAAAGAAGAGCTAACGATTTCTAGCTGACCTTGAGAATTAATAGTAAAGTCCAGGCCATGAAACAAGGTGCTGCGCGAAGTAAACACGGACAAGGAAGTGAACGAAGACGGGCGCAGACTCGCGACTGAATTTTATTGAACAACGAAACGCACATTTATACGACACAAACCGCAAAATCATCTATGCGCATGCGAGGAACCTGCTTTCATTATCGTACAATGTTATCGAGGTATCACTGACGCAAATGTCTCTTTTTTTCTTGATGAAGAAAGCCTCGGCAAGCTCACGTGCCAACTGGTTCTGACTACGCTTCAAAATTTTTGTTATTGCCAGCAAAGGCTGGCACGGTTTGCCACAGGCAGCCGACGGGCATGCGCTGCAGTGAATAGGCAAATTAGAACCTTGTCCGTTCTTTATCGAAAGCTGGTGTTCCCTTAGTCGTTCATTTATACACCGGCCCGTTTGGCCGATGTATACTTTCCCGCACGTCAGAGGGATTTCATATACCACCCCCGTCGAGCACTCGACGAACTGAGTGGCGTGGCTTTTAGTGCAAGCTTGCACGCTCCTATTTCCAGCGGCGATGCGGGGGCATAGTGACGCCAGTTTGCATGGGGCAGAAAACACCACCGGCACACCATAACGATTGGCAACATTCTTCAGGTTATGCGACACCCTATGGATATAGGGGACAACTGCCGGTCGCATTTTTTCACGACTTGTCCCCTATATCCATAGGGTGTCGCATAACCTGAAGAATGTTGCCAATCGTTATGGTGTGCCGGTGGTGTTTTCTGCCCCATGCAAACTGGCGTCACTATGCCCCCGCATCGCCTCTGGAAATAGGAGCGTGCAAGCTTGCACTAAAAGCCACGCCACTCAGTTCGTCGAGTGCTCGACGGGGGTGGTATATGAAATCCCTCTGACGTGCGGGAAAGTATACATCGGCCAAACGGGCCGGTGTATAAATGAACGACTAAGGGAACACCAGCTTTCGATAAAGAACGGACAAGGTTCTAATTTGCCTATTCACTGCAGCGCATGCCCGTCGGCTGCCTGTGGCAAACCGTGCCAGCCTTTGCTGGCAATAACAAAAATTTTGAAGCGTAGTCAGAACCAGTTGGCACGTGAGCTTGCCGAGGCTTTCTTCATCAAGAAAAAAAGAGACATTTGCGTCAGTGATACCTCGATAACATTGTACGATAATGAAAGCAGGTTCCTCGCATGCGCATAGATGATTTTGCGGTTTGTGTCGTATAAATGTGCGTTTCGTTGTTCAATAAAATTCAGTCGCGAGTCTGCGCCCGTCTTCGTTCACTTCCTTGTCCGTGTTTACTTCGCGCAGCACCTTGTTTCATGATGTACGACCGACTCGCCCAGCAACATGCATTATTGAAAGTCCAGGCCGCCTGCTGCGCTATAATGTTTGGCTCGCGTGTTCTCAGGAGCCTCGACTACTGACTGGCAGCGTTTTCTGACCATGCTGATCGAAAAAGTGCTGCAGGGCCCCGTTAAATCATAAATGTATCATGCTTTACGAAATACCGCGAATATATATGGTTCGTAAAGGTAACACGTGTTAGGGAGGGGTTTACAAATGTATATTGACGTTTGTAGCGCTGGTATAGCATATGAAGGCTTTCACCTCTCCTCGGCAGATGGGCGACAACTGCTGGGGTACCAAGGGCGAGTTACCGTCCCTGCAAGAATTTCGGCGCAGGGGCGTCATCGCGAGCACGTCAGGTAGCGATCCCCTCTTGAAAACCATATTGTGTCGTTAGCTTGTCTGCGCTTTGGCTTTCTGCAAAACAAAAGTAATATAAAATAATTATCAAGAATAAGAAGTTGAAGCCAATGCTGGTGTGGCGCTCCTGTGTGCATTCTGTGGAGGCACTACGAGACGAGCGATCTGTCTTGCTCTTTTATTTTTCGCGGATTTTTTTTTTTCACATCTTTTTTTTTCAGAAGTGTCATTTCGAATACTTGGAATACACATTTCCACTCCAGACATTCTTGCTTTCTTGGGAACCGTCGCGAGGATGCTTGCTCAGCGCTGGACGACCTTTTAAGCGTTAAACGCCAACAACTTGCTCGGAATTTCTTATTCGTAACGCTTCAGTGTGTTATGCCACCTGTCACCAATTCACGTTGTTTTCATAAGAACTAAACGACAACATGTTAAATAGACGTCACCCGACTAATCACGAAGAAAGTATCATTTGGGACGATCAGTACGTATCCTTGAGGGCATGCCGGGAGAAAAACAAACAAAACACACACAATACTTACCTTTGTGAAAGGACTTCCACTTCACGGATCGAGTAGCGAACTTGCTTCAGCACTGGCAATCACGGCACTGGTCTTGCTTTAGCTGAGATAATTTATTATTGTTATTATTTTTTCCGACATGGTTCAGTGAAAGTTTCTAATGAGTATCGTGAAATATCGTGCAGTCAGGCTTTCCTGTAACTAGAGAGGTGGCACCCGAAACTGCCGCTGAGCTGAGGCATATTTTGAGCGTACTTAAAATTGTGGAGTGAACTTCACCTATGAAGCCCCAAAATCAGGTTTAACAGTAAAATTAAGCAGAGACAGCATTTCTGTAACGTGTGCCTCAGCGTTAGGTATCGTACTTTCTGACCCGTAAAAGAAGGCAACATTTCTCTTTCCTTTCAATCAGTACGAATAAAATATTGTTTTACCTGCAGCCGCCTCGGTTGATTCACGGATTTTTTTTTTTCCGGTGAAGGTGCGTGGACTGATGAAAATAAATCCAGTTGAAACGGTGGAGGGCGAACAAATTCCTCGGAAAACCGAGTCAAGCTTCGACAGCTGAGGAGAAACAACGGAATGCAGGAGGGACTCTTGTGAAATTCGCCGAGGGGGGCAGACACTGTCGCGTTGAGAAACCGGACGGCAGGACGTCTTCTCGTGCTCGTTTCGAGAAAGGACAGCGAATTCGCATTTCTAGACTCAGCGCCGGTATTGTGTCTTTTATCTTTTCGTTCAGTAGCAGTGCGCCTCTTACGTCACGGCGTTGTGCTACTCGTACTCAACGTGATGGATCTGTCATGGCACCGCCTCGTGTTTGAACCTAGACCTCCCGACAGGTGTCTCGACAGCTCGGCTGGAGATCGAGGTTTACTGTGAATTCCAATGTCTAAGCGCGTCCGGACATGATATCAAGTTGAAACGACTAAAACATTTGAAACTTGGAAGCAATACGAAGAGAACATACTTTTGTTTACAAAACAATCTATTTGGAAGCGTCTTCCTGCACGAAAAAAAAAACTCAAAGTGTCACGGAAGGTCGCTTTAGGAAAGGCAATACGGCTGGTCCTTGTTTTCTCTGTGTGTGTGTGTTTTTTGTTGGACCTCCTCTTTAGCTTTTTTTTTGTTAGGCTGTTGAAGCTCTTTGCTTCACCTCGTTAAGAGCAAGACAATGCGTTCATTTTGCTCGCCTCGCTTCACGTGGAGCGTTCATCGCGGGAAAGAATGTGGAATAAAGAATACATAATGAAGAACAAAGCGACACTTCTTCACCTTTTACAGATGCAACGTGTGACGTCAGCTGTGCATTGCAAAACCTTTCGCCTCGACGCGCGACAACTCGAAACGGGGCGCGTGACTCGTATATTCACAGTCTTGGCTCACGGTTTATCTTGCGCGAACTTCTAGCTCGTGCGGGTAGGTCGCATTGCAGACAGCAAGAACGCAGCTTGAACGCTCAAGCTCAAGCTCAAGAAGAAGCTATCTTTCGCAGGAGCTAGAGTACGGATCTGCAGGCTGGTGAAGGGAACAAGCACTTTCTTGAAGAAAACAACAAGAAAGTGACTGAATGGATCGCATGGCGTCCCGGCTGCGGTTTGGATTCCTGCGGCATCATTAGCCGAACACGGAATTCTTGGACGATGTAGTAGGGGCAGTAGAAGTAGTAGAAGCAGCAAAAGTAGCAGAGGTAGATTTTTAAACCTCTGGCGCACACCGACCCCGGACACTGGCAAAGAGCATGAAGCGCTGCTTCAACAAGTGAGTGAACTTTGCTTCCTTCTTATAGGCTTCACGCTCTGCACATAGAGCTATCAAAACGTTAGTGCATAATAATAATACATCAAGTCTTACGTGTCAAAACCACGATATGATTATGAGGCATGCCGTAATGGAGGGCTCCGAAAATTTTGACCACCGGGTGTTCTTTTAACGTGCACCGACATCGCACAGTACACGGGCAAAACTTTAGTGGAATCTCTGCAGAATCTGAGGGTCACAGCCAGCGGAATGTGTGTAGAACATTTGTGGATCAAAAAGCTGGAAATTGATACAATATTATACTAGACGTTCTCTCTCTCTCTCCTCTTCTTTCGTACAATCAATCAATCAATCAATCAATCAATCAATCAATCAATCAATCAATCAATCAATCAATCAATCAATCAATCAATCAATCAATCAATCAATCAATCAATCAATCAATTTTATTAATAACAACGAGTACATGAATGCATATGACAACTTGTACATACAGAAGGAGGCCCCAAGGTTTCAGGAATAGCGGGGACCATCTATACAACGCATGCCAAGAACAAAAAAAAATAAAGGTAGTGCAGTATCAGAATGTGTGCAAAATCATACATCTTCGATGTGAAAACAAGTAATGAGGTAGAAGAATAAGGGAATCGACGGGTCTTCATCTTTGTTGGTGACAACTATATGAACAAATAGAGAATGAAGCAAGAGTAATAACAGTGAAAGGTAATTGTTGTGTTTATTCAAATTGTAGAAATAATAATCTGAAAAAGAGAGACACACTAGAGGCGTAGAGGGTGATAACTTACGGCAAGTTGTCTTTCCGGCCATTTTCATG
The DNA here is from genome assembly GCF_013339695.2 of Rhipicephalus sanguineus. Classification (NCBI taxonomy): domain Eukaryota; kingdom Metazoa; phylum Arthropoda; class Arachnida; order Ixodida; family Ixodidae; genus Rhipicephalus; species Rhipicephalus sanguineus. The sequence continues at coordinate 133,824,650 of NC_051181.1, read as the reverse complement.
TCCTTTTTTTTCTTTCCGACATGACATTACATTTCTGCAATGTTTCATCTGGCTTCATTGTGCGTTTGTTTGTTCATATGGTTGTCCCTAGCTTAAGGGTGTTATGCCAGAGCCCCTTTGACGAATATTTCTTCTGCCTTTTCTTTTACTAGTATGCTTGCATACTTGCCCCACTAGTATGTTGTACATGGTGCACATTAATTGCAGGAGTCGGGGATGGCGAAGCCACTGCACAGCGTTGCCAGCTACATTGTCGGTGAATGCTATCGTGGTAAGAAATGCGAGAAAACGCGCGCTCGTTAGACTTACGTACGTTACGTAGTTTAAACAGACAAGCTGCATCTAGCCACATTTAGTTGAGTGCCAATATTAACAGTTCACGTTTCGTCTTTTGCAGACGAAACATCACATCATCATGGCGATCGGAATGTACAATGCGAAAGGCATACAATGGATCTGTACAAGCGGAAAAAGAAGTGCTATCAATAATTTAACCTGAGCACCAGGACTATTCTACGTCAAGGTATAAGCACCTTGAGACTCATAAAAAGTATACATGTATCAATTCGGCTAATCTGTTTTTGCATGCCACTAAGAATTCATTGTACACGAACAAAAACAATCGCTTAATCTGATGCCAATGATGACCTCCTCCTACTGTAGGACAATGTAAGAAAAGAGGTATATTTTTAAATTATACTGAGGCAAACAGGGCGAAAACGGGACTGATATTATGGAAGCACACGATACAGAATATTCTTGGTTATCTATAGTTGAACCACGCTATACTCTCTTGACATTATATCTCCATACTGCAAACTAACAAAAGAAACAAGGACCGCAGTGTTCGCACCGAAAAGCGTGAGAACATCCACGGGTGCGAAAGCATTGCATTTTGGTTTGCGTTAAGAACTGAATTACGTATCGGTGGCCTACGCGTTCGTACACGCTGAGGTCCGATACAAGCGCACACTTACATGCACAATACATGTCACATACGGAAACATGCTTGACGTACAGTTAAAAGTGATTTTGCATGGATCGAAACACTGAAGGTGGTGAGCCGCCGAGCCGTGCATAACAATGTCGATGATATTGATTGGTTAATGCAGCGAGGTATATCACGTGTGGACGGCTGCGTTGCTGAAGGAGTACGTCTCTTTCTCCGACGGGTAAATGTCCACCAGCTGCGGAGACAAGCCCGCTCGTATCCTCTGTAGGAAAAAAATTCACACGAGATAAGACAATGAAAATGAGAAAGAGACCTTTTAAGTTCTATAAAAATATTGAGAGACCAGAATAGCATTTTCTTGATTTTTACCGCCATCTGTATTGAAGTGTTTGAAAAGCTTTAAAGGGCTGATTGAAAAAAAATGAAAGAAGAAAAAGAAAACCAGAGAAACGAGAATGCATCAGCACTCTAAGAAGAAGAAAAAAGAGTCATTTGACTTTTTGTGAGTCCTGCCTTTCCACATAAATGACTCTCTTTAGAGAGACACTTGGACTCTCTTTGGAGATCGTTACACTCTCTTCGGAGAGTCGTGGGGCCCAAAAGAGAGTTAACGTGCCTCTTTAAAGAGAGTCATACACGAGAAAAGTCAGGACTTACCGAAAAGAGTAACGCATACTTCTTTTATTTTTTTTTTCTTAGAGTGTGTAAGCATCTTTACTATATATACAAACACTATAATGTGACAAGCATGCCGCCGCAAAACGAATGCCAGCATAGGATGCACGAAATTGCGGTAGGGCGATATATGTCGTTACTGAAAGGTGTTGTCTCCGTCTCTTCAACGTGTGATATTATTCGGCGAGCAAACCTCTTTGGGCTCAACTTGAACCGAACAACCACGTATCACTTTTTACTGACGCTGTCTTACCTGTTGTAGGGAGCCGGGTGTGCTTACGAGGAAGTAGACCATGTACGCAGGAATCATGATGACGGACGCGAGGGATATGAACCAGCCCAGCACCTCCGCCCACAGCGGGTACGCGTATGTCTTAGCGTACACCAGCGGTTGGTACCTGATCACAGAGAACATGAATATAGCCTGCAGGAGGGGAGAAGACGGCAGTAATGTTAGAGTATTTAGTGTTTGAAAGGCCAGTTCTTATGCGTGACAACATGAGTACAGTTTGAATCATATAAAATAAACAAAAGCCACATTCTTCTTAGAGTAAAAAAAAAAAAAAACTAATCGTCATGCTACTGATTGCTATAAACCGGGCGTTAGGCTCTGTATGCAGTCGTATGTCTTGCATATACCTGTATGTGTCCTGCCTATAATAAAAGCGTTTGGTGTGTGTACGTGCCGAAAGTAGGAAAGCGAGGTCTAGTTGTTTTGGCTTCGGTTTGAGTTACTGCGCCCTTGTCTATTGATGGTGGGATTAAAGAGCAATACATTGATTTATTGTTGCAAAACAGTAGTACAGCAGAACAAGGAGACGAAAAAGACGACTTGGCGCGAAGGGCGCCTGGCTTGTACCGGCAGCCATCTTGTCTATGTAGCCTTGAGGCAGCTCGCATACATATCCACCTGTACACCATAAGAGAGCGGCCGCATTTCCTGTGGCGCGGTGCGCTTAAATTCGTCACCTGGATAGCGGCCTCGAAATTCGATGATGGATATCTTAAATAACGCGAGATTTTTTTCCGATATCCAAGAAAATGGGTATGCCATATATTGGGACGCCCTACAACTTTTCCGCATAAACAGTACAGTGAACTCTCAATTGAGTGAACTTCAAGGGACCCAAGGAAATAGTTCGCTTAACTGAAAGTTCACTAAACTGAATATTCACTAGAATATGGAACAGCATTGGGCACAGCAGACATTAGAGTCAAAAGTGTGAAATGCAATTTATTTTGAAAAGAAATCTGTAATTTTCATTTGGACTGGTGTCCTTAAAGCGCAAGAAGAGACAAAGCCTTCCAGAGAGTCTACGTTTCTGTGCACTGCCTCTGGCACAGCTTGTTGCTGAGACACGAAGTCTCGCAACTTTCTAACATACTCTACCGCCTCGGCTAGAGTTACAGGATTTGAACCTGCCTCAGCCGTTACGACTTCCTCGTCGCACTCTTCTTCTTCTGGTTCCGGACGAACACTCGAAACGATTTCCAAATCCGACAGTTCTGCACAAGTGACAAGATCACAGTCACACTGCACATAGTCCTCAAATGAAGCACCACTGTCAACATCCAGCTGTGTCGCGCCGCCGCCGATGGATGGGCGATTTAGTGGTGGCTCGCATCGGCTATGCCAGTGCTGCAGTGCATAAAACTTTGTTGAATTGATTTAAAAAATGAGCCTGGGTCCGCGGATCAAGTTCGTTCAACTGAAAAATTCACTATTCTGAAATTCGTTTAACTGAAAGATTTTTTCATAGAATGCATAAGAAAATCGCCGGGGATTTTCTAAAAGTTCGTTATTCTGAAATATTCGTTAAACCGACGTTCGTACAAGTGAGAGTTTACTGTATTTCTTAATTAGTCATTCCAGTGTAACTTTAGCAGCGACAAAATGTGTCCGCCTTGTCGTAGAGTTCGCCGTTGAAAAAGACAGGTGTCTGACAATCATGGCATGTTCATACAAAATATGTATTTTCTAAAGAAGCACACCCTCTATGTTCTCTTATAGCGCTCCTTATAATTATTACTGTAATATATGTATACATATTTTTCATTCTTTTTTCTAGTGTTCATCCCAATCACCTGATTTAGCGTGCCTGGCTTGTGGCTCAGTTACCAGGACTTTCTGGCCTCTCTCACTTCGAAACAATCGCAGAAAGTTCGCGCAGATGTGCTGGTTTTCGAGCCGATTCGTGAAAGTGGAATCACCCGTCACGTACCAAACACATGGCCGGTATGAACGCCTTCCAGCCCAAACGGAGCAGCAGGATTGGTCGGCGGCCAATCATCTCCTTGATGTTATCGGATAAATTTCTTGTTCCTGCGCAGGATGACTAAGTCACAACCAGAGCACTTCTCTCGCGAGGCGTTTTACATAACACAAGAGAAATATTTCAGTTAAATATCGCTAATAGGGATTCCAATGATTTCCTATAAATAATTCTGTTGAGTGCTTTTTACTGTCTTGCCTCCTTAAAGGGACACTAAAGAGAAAACCGATTTTTCTCGTATCGAAAAATCGCTCTTTCATAATAATACCAAAATCAACACGCTTGCCGCGAGAAGACGCTTGGCAAGCGAGAAAACGCTCGAAAAGAAAATGCGGGTGGGGACGCCACCTTGAACTTCCTGCACTTATCGCCGTGACGTCATAGATTTTAACGACGTCTACTAAGGCGTACGTATTTCTTGATAGGTAAAAATGAAGTACAATGTCCTCTAAGGGGCCATAGGCTTAATATACAAAGTTCCGGGAAATATCGTTGAGCCAATGTCGCCAAAATACGAAAAATGCACTTTGAAAATTCGTGACGTCACGCGCGGAGATTTCGTCGCGAAATTTAAAAATGAGACTGTGACCTTGATTTTCTCCTCTATTATTAAAGCTATGGTGGTGAAATTAACGACATTAGACTTTTCAGGTTAATATTCGTCAATCTAAACCAATTCATTGTTTCACTTTGGTGTCCCTTTCAATAAGGCAGTTATGTTTCCAGGTTCCAAGATTGAGCTAATTAAAAGGTGTAACTTTTTACACGTGAGCCCTTGTGTGCATTTCAACTTTGTGTATTTTTCTTCAGTGGCACGTAAAGATTCCTGCGAATATGGTAGCGTTCGTGTACGCGCTTGGATGTGTATAGTAGGATAGCCTCAATCTCGTTTATGCTTGTGCCTAGGCCGGACAAGCGTCAGCCGGCAATCGCCTACGATACTTGTAAAGGTAAAAAATGTGGCGCTTTGCCGTAAACAGGTGCTTACCGTAGACCCAGGCGAGCGCTACTGCTTGAAAGAACACTATGAACAGCAGCGTGATGCCACTCACGGCGTAGTAGTCCATTAACTGGAAAATGTACATTCCACCCTGAAAGGAGAACGTGAAAGAAATTCACTTATAGCGTTTTGGGAATGCGCAGCTTAGTGGCAGATAAAGTTTTCGTTGCCCATAAATGTAGAAACGAAGACCTTTTCTCTCTTTCTTTTTTTTTTTTGTACAGGTAGTTCCAGAAGCCAGTTAGGGGGATCTGATGGTCGGTTGGAACTACCGTCAAAAGGACGACAAAATTCTTTGGGATCAAACAATTAAGCACGTGAACTGTATGCTGCTGAACACATTTTATTTCGAAGATTCTATTGGCTTGCTGCATTGTTTCTTAAAACAAAAATAATTAATTACGAAATTACTCTTAAGTACCTACGCCATTACCAAAATTTTCTGGTGCTTTTATGCACTCGACTGAAGACAATATGAACGTATAGTTGCGTTCGCGCAAGATGATCCCTATTTTGCAAATCATTTATGTTTTATTCAGAGCGAGAATACGCCAGCGAATACTTACCTGTGTTGTCATCGGAAGGCCAAGGAGGAACTCGAGCACAACCAAGCAGAAAGTTATGACCCTCCGTTTCGTGACCAGCCGCGGCCATTGGTCTATCAGACCGGCCACAATCGCTTCCGCTGGACAAAACTGCAAAAGTGGGCGACAAAAACACACGCGTGTACGATGAATAAAAGTAGGTTAACGTGGAAGTTTGGGCAACAAGTGCAGTTGAACCTAGTTATAGCGAACACTGATATAGCGAATTATCGGTTATAGCGAACTAAATACCAACTTTCGTTGGTCACGCTTAATTGCAGTGACATTGATTCTTTATATAACGAAACCCAAAATGCGAGAGCTGCTGCGATATCCGCTGTAACGAAGAAAAATTTGGTTCGCTTGAGGCTCAAAACTTGAAAGGTAGCATAAAAAGCAAAATAAATATAAAAAAAAGAATTAACCACCACATTTTTATGTGGTTGTGAATTGGTGTTAAAATCCACCAGACGAAGTCGAAGATCACATCCTTCTTCAAATAAACGTGAACGATGGCCTCTTTTGTCAAACTAACTTTGTCCAGTTATAATTTCACCTTCTTGTGTACCGGTCTCTTACCACAAGGAGACAGGTAAGCATTACCTTGTTTATAGTGGGTTTGAGGCCTGTGATAATGCGTTTTGTATCTACGATTTTCGCGCGAGCCAAATTGCCAGTTACTTAGAGCCGATTTTTATCTCTACTGTTACAACGAATATTGCATACAACGAACTCACTTATGGTCTTGGTGCTGCTTCGTTATAACGAGGTTCGACTGTATTTCGAGGTCACATGATGGCCAAGGAGCACACAGAGGACGGTGCTTCCTCTGTGTGAAGGAAGACATCCAGATTGATCCAATGGTCACGTACCTGGCTATTAATTCCGAGAAAGAACAGCATGACGAAGAAGAGTATCGACCAGATCGTCGAGGCCGGCATTCGAGCGACGACTTCGGGATACACCAGGAAGGCCAGGCCCGGTCCTGAGGATTTTCAACGAGGTGTTTAATAATAGTAATAAACGTTGGTGTTTTACGTCTCAAAACCAACATGTTATTATGAGGGACGCCGTAGTGGAGGGCTCCTGAAATTTCGACCACCTGGAGTACTTTAACGTGCGCCTAAATCCAAGTACACGGGCCTCAAGCATTTTCGCCTCCGTCGAAAATGCGGCCGCCGCGGTCGGGATTCGGTCCCGCGACCTTCGAGTCAGCAATCGAGCACCATAACCACCAGATCACCGTGGCAGGTTTCAGCGAGGAGTTTGTATATGGTGGATTTCAGATGACACACTACGGCGAAACCTACGTTCCTCACTAATGTTTTCAGAGGGGTAGGCGGGAGAGGAGAAGAAACCGACACTGCGCATGTCCGTTGCTATGACGACGCACTTGCGAGGAGGCTCACCTTCATGGTAAGCCAAACGCATGCATGCGCAGGGACATCTTCTGGGTTTTTACCGGGAGGAATAGAGCTATCGCTCTAAAAGCATAATGATATGCTTCACCACGTCGCCGAAGTAATAAATGTAATAAGGGGAGAGGAGGGTGCAGAGGATGGGGATTCGGCACCCACTAGCATCAAATCGTTTTTCCGGCTATCTATTATGCTTCTTATTTTAGAGGTAACAGTCGTTTTCTCATGCGGATGAACTTTCAATAAACAGTCTTTTTCCTCATTAGGGCGTGTAGAATTCGATTACACGGCACGCTGATCGGGTACGCTGATGTTGAAATGTCTAAGAATGTTACGAATAATTTTCTTTTCTCATAATACTTTTTTTTTGTTTTCAACCTCTTTCATTAAAAATTAAACTAGCTGAGTGTCAGGTGACTGAGGTTACTTAAACGCGAAATCCAGTCGGACGCGGTTAATAAATATAAGGCTCTCACCAGATTTCACGACGTCTCCTACTGTTTTGCCGGCCAGAAAAGCCATGTGGCCAAGGACGGAGAATATAACTGTTCCGGATAGAAGGCTCGTCATGGGGTTGACGATGCAAACAATCGCTGAATCTCTGCGGTAATGAGAACGTAGACAGTGTGTAATCAGGTGTGTGTTGAATCAGAGTGCGTTATCAAGGGCACGACTCTAGTCCCATGCAGTATGAACACTGGAATTCAGAGATTCTGACAGTAAGCCGTGACCTTATTTATGATTCAGAACAGATCGCGCACGTTTGTGATCCATAAAATTGAATAGGATACAGCCATTTCTGAAGCATTCTTTTTCCTACACTAAACCACCAAGAAAGCTAGCGTTGCGGAATCGAAAAAAAAAATTGATTAGTAGCTTGTGTACAGACATGTTGAATATATAGCAAAAACATATTATGGAATTAGCGGAGCATAAAAGCAGTATTTGATGCTCTTCACTGAATATGTCTATAGTGTTCATTTAGCGGCGGCAGCTACTGTCAGTGCATCTTTAATGGCATTGCACTGTAATTTCTGATATGTCCATTCCGGAGCGAGCCCTTATATCTGTGGTTACTATGAAGAAAAGCGAAAGATGTTTGTTGTATATTATCCTGACATTTGAAGCGTTGCACATGCATACATTGTGACGTAATTACTCCTCGTCGTATGCACGTAGGGCAAGTATCTGAATCCGAGGGCCAAGCAAATTATGTCATGGCTGCCTGTTTGGCGTCTGATAGTAGCACCTGCCCGTACCTGTATAGTAAATCTCAATTAACATTATGCACACTTGAAACCTAGATTGTTCACTTACAGGATATAAGCAGAGATGTTAGCCGTTTATGAATTTTTGTTACCCCGTGTCCTTAAAACAGTTTTTTTTTATGCTTTGCATTTTATTCGTCCGAAGGGCCTAATCTTGCAATTGCACCCATGAGTATCTGACGTTGCCAGGATCGATTCCACTCTACGAGTGTTTCTTTTCTATGAAAAGCACTCATTTAGAGAAGCGTGAACTAGAATAACACACTATTACAATATTTAATATATTTTACAGAGACGTAGGGGAAGACAAGGTGTTCGTGGGGAAAACAGCAGTGGCTCAGGCGTTGCAAGGAGGAAACGACCTCAATATCAAACACGAGACTTCGGAGGGTACTAACCTGAAGAAATTCTGATGAAAACCATTGTAACTCCCAAGAGTCATCAGAGAGCCGAAACCTACTCCGTAGCTGTAGAAAACCTGTGTGCCGGCAGCAATCCATACCTGGAATGAAAATTTCGAGAGAATTCGCAGACAACGTGGGCCAGGAGAGGGCTCCTAGCGTGCGCAACATTATCCTTTCGAAGCGTTAACTATAGGTTGATCTGCTAATGTGGACACGTCATGCTGTTAACGTGTTTGCGTGTTGTTACCATATTTAACCATCATTTTTCTAATCGTGATGGCACTGGGCCATTAAAATTCCGGCATTATAGATGCTAGCATTTTAACTTTGTTTACAGGATCCGTGCACTGGTCCGTAACAGATGGTGCACTTCGCACACATGACGCATACTGCCAGCGCCCCCCCCCACCTCCTCCAAATGGTAGAGCCTGAAAGAAAACAATCTTCGCATTGGATGCAAGAACGAAAATGAAGTAGTGAAGCGCTTCTCATAGCGGCCTGCCTCTGGTCCCCGGCTTTCCGGGGCTGAAGGTGAGATGTAAACAGTTCTTGGAATGCAAAATCAGTGGTCCTGGGCCGCCATTACTGATTAAAACCTGCTTAGCCATAACACTGCACTTTAAACAATGACAAGACAGTAAAGGTATGCATGGGTATGCCCCTCTTAGATGGTTAGGGGGCGGGGGCACCTCCTACCCCCACCCTCTCCACGCACACGCCTATGCATATTGCCCTCTACCTTCTAAAGTAAACAAACAAAAATTGGAGCCCTAACTACTTTCAGAAAGCGAATGTATTTCGAACGAATCTGCTGCTATTCACTCTCTTCCTCCTCTGAGCTTACAATGCTTCCTAGGCAGGAGTACTGCTGCGCAAAAGAGAAAATTACTGAAGAGCAAATGATTTCAAATTATTTACGATTAGCACGATCGAGAAGCGACTCGCAATACGTTCACAGTTCTCCCAGGCACCCTGGCAGCATCCATACAAGTTGTCAGATTGGCTTCAGGTTTGTTAATTAAACGTGCTCACTTTTGGTTTCAGCAGTTGACTCCAGTCTGGCTTGATGTAAAACGTGAGGCCGTCGGTCGCCCCGCTCAACGTTACGCCTCTCACGAGTAGGATGAGCAGGCAAATGTAGGGAAACAACGCCGACACCCAGACGATCTGGAATGTAAATAGGCAACATATATATGCACAGGTCACATGAGACAGTATTATCGGGCCACTTCATCTTCCAATTGGGAAAGAGATACAAGTTATAAGCAGGTGTAGAAGGGACCGCGAGAGAAATAGGAGAGACGAAAACAGGCAGGTTTAGCTAGGAATCATCTTTTGTAATCTTTCGTTTTATTTTCAGATCGTTCCTCATAATTCGTCGCGCGAACTGTCCAGTTTTCCATAGACTATGAAGGACGGAAACCGAGGAAGGTTACATAGGCGTATTCACCGGAGGGGGGGGGGGGGGGGGGTACGATGATTTCGCCATTTGTGGTCACCGTTGCCAAAAATCATGTGATGCCATCATCATTCCAGGATGGCATTACAAATTATGCCGATCTGTGACGTCATCTGGGATCCCGCGTCTTTTTTGCATCGTTCGTTCTGACGCCGACGGTGACATTTCGCGTTTGATGAGGCATGTAATGCTTTCGCATTAAAATACCACCTTTCATCTCCGGCAAGACCTACATGTCAGGCCCCACCGCCAATGCACGTGAAAAGCCGCAGTGCAGGGAGGTTGGCTTATGTGAAAGGATTCCCGCAGGGGCGTCTGCTTGAGCAGGCGTTTGGTGTGTAGCGACACCACGGACCCGAGCTGATTGGGGGAGGGGGTGGTTTTAAAACCCCTTCCAACGGCTAGCCGTGGGTGGCTTAGCTCAATGTATGGCAACGTCTAAAACGGCAGTATTAGCAACAGCAGTGCCCTACTTACCGAGAAATTAAGCTAAATTTATCACACGATGAGCGCCACGAGCGGCACATTTTGGAAATGATCCCGATGACGTGAGAGAGTTCGACTAAAATTATTCACTCGTAATCAAACTAGCTGCAATAAAAAAATAACCTTCCGTGCGTCAAGAGACCTAATAAAATGCTGCTTGTTCGTTTCTGTTTGATTCATGGAAAAAAGAACCTCTTTGGCGTTGCCATGGGGAACGGCGCGCGTGGTTCAAAGGTTCCGTTTTCGCCGAACTGCGCTTCGCCCGGCACCCTGCTTCGCTCACGCGGTCGCGTCTCAGTGGTAGTTTCGATATCGCGTACTGCCGCGTGTGTTTTACGCGCTCGTGAAAGTCGCTCTGACAAAAAGTCCGACAAAATGCCGCATGCGTGTAATGTTGCCGGATGCCCGAATGGCGCACGCCAGTGCACGCGTCCGCGCAGTAAAGGCGGGCAACGTTGGGCACGGCAGCAGTTACGTGAGAAACACCGCTTTCAGGCGGGTGATTTGAAGTGCGCTAACACGATGCGAACCACTAAAACGTGATTTTATTTCAAAATAAGCACTTCCTTGGCACAAAAGTAGCACTACGTGGTTTCTGGACCGTTATTTCAACAATCAACGTCGACTTAATATTTGCCTTTAGTGTCCCTTTAAGTGAAAAGCGAGGGAGTTCTATGTAGAGCAGGCTTTCTTCGAAAATGGCGATGGATCCCGTCGATCGCGATTGCGGCGTTCATGTGAGACTTCATTAGTAAGTATGTGACGATTGTGTGTGGAGACTGCTGCAGCCCGTTTATCCTTCTTTCACACCCACTACCACAGTAACACGTCATTCTAGCGATCTCACATTTTTCCAGCGCATCAGATCTCGTCTAGCTTAGACCACGCGTATAAAAAGTTACCACACTGAAAATTACCGGAATTAACCTCTGGTACTTTCAATAGATCAATGGAATTCACTTCTATCTAGCATTGCTACTATCAAAGATTATCAATCTTTTCAGTCAGCGCTTCACTAATTTCCCGATCGTGACAACGTTTTTTAATAGTTAATTTCTTCGTATTTGTTGCTGCATGAGGTGTGTGATTGTCGGTCATTTCTGAAACTGAAAAAAAAAAAAACATACCTGAAAGTTATCTTCCTGACGTTATCTTCATCTTGTGGAGGGTTGGGTACATCTTACTTCGAAAAAGATTTGGTAGAAATTCACAATCCACTGTGATTCTAGGGCAGCCATCCGAGTATTCGCCAAATCAGTCGTCTCTAGATAGGCCCTGGCAATTTTCGAGGTAAAGGTCGTCAAACCCCATCCGATCATCTCATATGGGAGAAATTAATGGTGCTCCCGCGATCCTCAACGAATCTGCCTACAATGCTGCAGCAGGACTTGCCGTGCAACCACAAGGCAAGAAGATGTTGAGGTCCCAGATTGCGGGGACCACGTGGTCGCATAAGAGAACAGGTACCTGCTCTCTTACAACGAGCTAACCAAGCACTTCTACCTAGGACGCAGGGTCTTCCCCCCTCAGCACAGTAAACTAAATAGAGCTCAGGCCATTACGCTAAGGCTCTTACAAACAAGAACCTATTCGAACCGGCTATTAATCAACAATATTTATCCGGAGTTCTCTACTCCTATACAACATGCGATAAATTTAACGACACCCTAGATCTTAGTCATATTCTCTGGCGTTGCTCCGCGTGACGCAGCGACAAGGAAGACACCGAAGAGCGGTGGGACGCAGCTCTACGCAGTCTCACATTAGGGGGTCACTTATGGGGAGTCCAACGGGCCCGCGAAGCGGCCGAAAGGCTATAGGCCTTTCGGTCCCAACGTGGGAGCGGCCCGCTTCGAGCCAGGAAACTAGCGCGACCTAATGGACCTCAATAAAGTTTTCCGTCCATCCATCCATTTCACTGTCCTTGTCACTACCGTAAAATTTTTCATTTTGGCGTCGTAGTTCTGGTGTCTTTCAATTGCTGCATTTTTCCTTCATTATGATTGTATCCTTGCTTCCTTTGTAAATGCGCCTTTGTTAATGATTTTCTGGCCCTTACGGTATCCAAATAAACATAATTAATTAATTAATTAATTAATAGGCTTTGTGTGTTCACCTTTCCGCTTTGGTGAATACCCCGCCAGATGACAAGGTACACCGTGACCCAAGCGAGGAACAAGTAGAGGGCTATTTCCAGACGCATGGTCCCAATCTCGTGCAGTCCGGACGTGATTCCGAGCACGTGGTTCCTAAGAGCACCACATGCAGCATGAAGAACAGCGAAAGATATACGTCGAGAGAAAAATCAGCAAAATAACAGACCCGAAGGTCAACCATACCAGTTTGCTACCCTGCACATAGGGGAGGAGGTTAAGAGGAAAAGAAGGAAAGAGTACGAGGAATATCGTTTCATCCGAAAGTGCGTGTTGAAACCACAGTTAGGCACTGCGAAAATTAAAGCACGCATCCGCAATTTGGGACCCACCCCAAATTAACCTAAATAAGTCCACCAAACTAGTCCAAAACCGCGCAGTTAGATTCATCTACTCCGATTACTCATACAATACCAGTGTTAAGAAAGGGAAAATAGACAACCACACATTTGTAGCACGAAGCCACAAGGAAATCCATACGGATTTCTCAGAAATAAATCCTCTTAGTTGCCGAAAAATTCGTCCTGGTCCGGGGTTCGAACCCGGGACCAACGCCTTTCCGGGGCGGTCGCTCTACCAATTGAGCTAACCAGGAAGCTAGCAATTGGCAGCGCGAGGGCGAATTCATCGACAACTCGGAGCTACTGGACACATATTCCAAATCAGATCTGCGGAATCCCGCAAGGTGGCGGAAGGGTTAAAGGGGTCATGAACCACTTTTCCAAGTAATGATCTAATGACCTCAGTATCGGAGTGTACTGCCCTCCCGAATCGATTGCCGCAAAAATTTCTCGAATCCGTCAAGAATCAGCGGAGTTACGGGGGTTTGGCGCACGCTCCCAGCGCTTTCTCTCTTTTCTCGTGCCGACGAGCGCACTGGAAGCTAGACAGGGAGGGATGGCATGGGGGAAAGAAGTTACGTCAGCGCGCGTCATGAAACGCGATCGCTCTCCCGCTGTGATATGCTTGCGCGAGTGCGGCTACCGTGTACTGAGGAGTGCGGCGCCGGCAAGTGGCGGCACCCCGCGGCAAGAAGCGCATCTGATCCGAACGCCGCTCTCGATTTACGTCGGCTATCGGCCAATAAGCATGCTATGTCTCTTGCGACGTAAACGGACAGATCCGCGACGTAAACGGACAGACGCCCCGCCCACCGACGAGAGTGAGAACCGGCCTCTGTTTGAAAAGATGGTGCCTGGGGAAACGGCAACTTCGCGCTCCGCTTGTGGCCATTACGCGGCGCGCACGACTGTAATATTTGGCAGAGCAGTTCATAGCCGTGTCAGCTTTCCGCAGGATGTGTTTTTTCAACAAGCCCAAGGGGTGCTTCATGACCCCTTTAAGAAAGGGAACCGCGCAGTTAGATTCATCTACTCCGATTACTCATACAATACCAGTGTTAAGAAAGGCAAAATAGGCAACCACCCATTTGTAGCACGAAGTCACAAGGAAATCCATCCATGTATCAGTGAATGTACTCACTCCCAAAACTCCACGATGGGCGTGACCGTTCCGTTGTGCGGTGGCGTCGGGTGGGTATCGTTGTGCTCCCAGCATCTGTCGGTGTTCCAGTAGTTGCCGCAGTGCTTCCAGGGCAGCACTGTGGCGAACGATGAGACCAGGTAGAACAGGATCCAAGCCACGATCACCATGTAGTAGACGCTGCTTAGCACCAATAGCACGAGCGATGCGATGCCGATGCCTGCGGGGAATACGGCGCGGCTCATATACTGAGGGCGCTTCAGCTAACTTGCGCCAAGTATAAAATAAACAAGCATACGCGCTACATACACGATACGCGCTACGCGTATCGAGTCGGCCCAGTATTGTTCTGAGCTGCGTGTAGCACGTCATATCTTTTTCCTATCCGCCAAGCTGGGTAATTAACAAAGATTGCTTAATAAACTATTAAAATAGTAACTCTAGTGAAAAGTCCTCGATAAAAAAAGCTGTAGCGGTGGTTCAGAAAGTCGGCTTATTTCAGCGGTGCGAAGATAACTGCACTGTTTAAGTTCTTTTCAAGCTTTTATTTAGAGTGGGTGAAATTAAAAAAAAACAAATACTTGGCACTCGTTAGCTGAAAGATTCTGCATATATATTCGTTCTTTGGTATTGCATGATTGTTCTTTTACCAAGGGTGAACTAGGACGTGCCTTTGAACATCGGCGCTACGGCCCAGACACCGATGCCTCCCTGGCTGAGGTACTGGCCAATGGCCACTTCCAAGTAGAACATGGGTACCGCCGTGGTGAGGAGACATGTGAAGTATGGAATGAGGAAGGCGCCTGCGCAAGAACAGACAAGCATTGTTCGATGTTCAGAATTGTCAAAGGTTTATTCTCATTGATATGTGAGTATGATCCACAACGAAATCAAGGTACTGGGAAGTATATATGTATATATTTTTTCGATATATATCGAAAAATGATTCTACGGGTCCAATGCTTTCCCTGATGATTTCCCTGATGCCCCGGCCGAAACATTGGAAGAAATAAACATTTTCATGCGTTCGTACGTAATTTTCAACGTTTAAATTTTCAACGCACTTCTCTTATTACGCTTATCTCATTAGTGGGGGCGTGTGGCGTATTTTAAATTTAATTTCCTCGATTGCTTTATGCAACGTGCACCTTCGGAACATAAGATTCGAGCAGAACCATTCCCCTATACTCGCAGTGCCCTTCCGCGTGAAGTGCGCTGATATGGGGTGACGTCCTTAAAAAAATATAGGCTAGCAAACGATGACCGCAGCTGAGCGCGTTTTGCGGCCACGCGCTCACCCTCGCCGTGTTTTCAACCCAATTGACTCCGCCATATGGCACGGACGCACAGAGAGGTCGGCTCTCGGGCCCCCTAGTTAAAGGTTTGCCCAGCTGTATACGTGTGTGTCAGCTGGTATGACAGCAACAGCTTTGCGCGGTGGTGATAACCGTACGAAGTTAATGTCATACTAGCGCGTACGCTGGCTTGAAATTCCTCGCCAACAGCACGTGCGGTGCGCAGCTTCCCGGAAAAAAGCACATACGAGCGAAACGTGCCTTATGATGATACACGGCGCTGCGATCGCAACATTGCAGTGCCCACAGGAAATCAGTCCATAGTCGATACGATTTCGTGTATGAAGAGGCACGCAACGCATCAGTAACACTTCCGTTAATCTTTTTTTTGGCGAAGAGTTGCAACCGTTGGCGCACTGATGCGACCTTTCGCAATGACCGGTGCACGCATGCGCATCTGGTTTGTTCCTTCAGCTTGGCTCTGCGAATCATCAGTTGAATCTTACGGTCCGCTGTTTCGCCGTAAAACTTCGCCAACGTTACTAGGTTCCATGTTTAGAGTATGTTACAACGTTTTCCAGTCCCTTTGTATTGATAAACAATTTGATACGTTCAAACAAGCGTAGGTACTGTCAAATTTTATGGCGCCCCAGTTATAGCGCGGGAACTTCAGGGCGGTGTCGACCGCACTTTTCGTTAGTTCGTTCGTTTGTCTGTTTGTTGTTTTGTACGTGTCGATTTTGTTACCGCCGTATTTTTTGAATTACCAAACCTTCTTTCGCAATGAGACTGATTAGTTTGTTTCCATTTGTTTCGATGAAAAACCTCGGTTCGATTTATAAGGAGAGGATTATATCTGTTGGGTACTCGGAGAACGGAGTTGACAAGATGTCACGTGAAAAACAGAGCGCAAAGATTAAGGCATGAGAAGCAAGACCTGCGTTTGATCTCTGTTAAAGACGCATCGATGGGAATATTGCCTACTGCATTGTGCATAGCAAGCCGATAAATCTACTGTATTCGCGAGTGTGAATCGGAGTTATTACAATAGAGAAGTAGCAGTCACGCAGAAGCATGTACTATATGAATAGCAAATAATATTCTGACCTCCTCCGTTCTCGTAGCAGAGGTATGGGAATCGCCATACATTTCCCAGACCTACGGCGTAGCTGATGCAGCTGAAAACGAAGTCGGCCTTGCTCGCCCACTGGCCCCTCCTCGGTTTGACGGAAAAGTCGAGGTGACTTCCCAGGCCGCCAGAGGCGTGAGAGGACTTATCGCTGTCTTCAGCCTGAATAAACGCAGAACATGTGTCAAACATACGCACGAGTTTGAGTTCAGTTTATTCCACCACATGGTATGTACATAAGAGTACACATAGACGTGGTTAGGTGTGAAGGGGAAAAAAGCAGCATTTCACAGCTTGACGGGCACCATCACCCGGAAAACAACAAAATAAGAAAATTACAAGCATCGGAAAGCGACAACACCAAAGAAAAACACGCATGTGGCCCATCGCAGCAAAGAGTAACATAAAACTCCGAGATAAATTAAAAACTATTCAAGGCAACGCAATAAATGAATGAATGGTACTAATTAGCCATCACAAAAATTACCTAACATTCATGAATAATACAGTCAGCATATCATATGCACTATATCAGGTTCAGACAAGATACATAAACCTTCAATTGTCAATTTCCACTCGTTCAGTTCACTTGGAAACAGAAATGTAACGTTTGGAGTCCGTAACCAGTACGAGGACATTATAAATGCATGCGAAGTCTCTTTATGTCGAGTGAGATTAAAACCAATTCTCGATCAGAACCTCCAACGCGCTGAACGCAAGTGACTACCGTCTTCTTGAGCTGATGAGTTGTGCACAAAGTTCGCACTTACGGAGGTGATTCTAAATACGTTTAATAGGCGGTCACCACAAGTTGAAAGCTTTCCTCAACAGCATCTTACCTCTCCGAAGATAGGCTGTTCCTGTTGACCCTCCAGGGGTAATCCAAGGTCTTTGCACGAGCTGCGTCTCAAGGATGCCAGTGTAAGGACATTGGGTAACGATGCCCTCTTGATAACCATGCTGAGCTGCCTGATGCGCCTCTTAAAATAAGAACGATAACAAAGATCATCAGGC
Organism: Rhipicephalus sanguineus; assembly: GCF_013339695.2. Classification (NCBI taxonomy): domain Eukaryota; kingdom Metazoa; phylum Arthropoda; class Arachnida; order Ixodida; family Ixodidae; genus Rhipicephalus; species Rhipicephalus sanguineus. Next base: position 133,807,058 of record NC_051181.1, on the reverse strand, counting down.
GATGTGCTTGACATCTGACGTTTTGGCATGAAATACGCTTTTTACATTTGTGTACATACACGTACTCAGAGAGACAGACAGGCAGTATACCTTTAAATTTATCTATTTCTAGAGTTGTGTAGAGCATACAGCGTGACTGAGCTTGGTGACGTCGGTGACTTCAAAAAAGTTAACGTTACTTACGCCACAAATGCTCTGGTTACTGAATAAAAATTGTTACTAGTATTCCTTTTGATATTGTTCAACTTATTGCTCATGTACGAAGTGCGATAATTGAACATAGATAGATAGATAGATAGATAGATAGATAGATAGATAGATAGATAGATAGATAGATAGATAGATAGATAGATAGATAGATAGATAGATAGATAGATAGATAGATAGATAGATAGATAGATAGATAGATAGATAGATAGATAGATAGAAAAAAGAAAAAGGAACAGATAGCGTGACAAATAAAACGCCAGGCCTGCGCGGAAGGCGCAGCATAGTCACAGCGAAAGCTGGAAGAGTGGCATCTCTAGAGCCCGTTATAAACTCTCTTGTGACTACTAATACAAGTACACCAGCAACGTACCCACTACGCCACAAATCATAATTTTTGTGAAGTTGGGAAGCACCCACCACGATATTATTCGTCATTCTGCGGAGAAGCGAGGTGCCATCTTTGAGGCATCCTGTGCACTTTGTTGATGGGACGGTTGATGACGGTGCAGAATTACGGCTGAGCCCTCTGTAATGGGTTGAAACCTTTAAACGACCCACTAGTTACGTAATTCACATTGTGTGACGCCGGGCCGTTATATAACTCTCCCACCACGCTTTATAACGTAGGTTAACGTGAGAAAGAGAGAGAGCGGGGAATTAACTTTATTGAGAGCCTGAGGAAATGGATCATGGGAGCCTTATGGTCTTCCTTGGCAACCAATAGAAGTGCACTTGCGAGGAGCCCACTACGCTATAAATCTTCATAGTTTTTGTGAAGCAGGGAAGCAGCCACTATGCAATTTTTTGTCATTCTCCGCTTTCGTGCAAACTTCCTTACTGGATCGCAACCACTGATAACTCACATATGAAGGTATACGTGATCAAAAGGCGCCACGAAGAGCCCTGATTACACGCAATAAGACCTTTTTGCAGGCTTGTTGGTTCATAATATTGAATTGGTAGCATGCTGCGCAAGCACGAAGGATGGATGGATCTTGCCTGTCTCTCTTCCATCGTTCGTGCTTGCGCAGTACCCTACCCATTTGATTATACGCTAACGCGCCCATGAGTCGTCTCACTCAGACTCACTATGACTCAGGTCAAGCATTGACTGAGTATGATTGTGTACGGTTCAGCAATATTGTGGTGAACTTGAGTCCGAGTGAGACCGGTTGAGGAAAATTTTAGCGAGTCTACGAGTGAGTCCGGTTGAGGAAACATTTCGTTGAGTCTGAGTCCGAGTGAGCCCTAAGCGCGAAATACATTTTTTTTGTGAGTCTGAGTGAGCTTCACTATTTTTGTCGACCTATGCTTAGCCCTGATTAAAACAAATTCTCAGTCGAACTTTCGTTCCAGAGACACTTATTGTTCAATACCTCTGGTCGTACACACTGTCGAATAGCTTCTAAAGGCCAGGAGTACGAAAAACGCGTATTGCAAGTATGTAAAATGATGAGCGATATCCCCCACTATGACGTGCCTCATAATCATATCTATGTTAGACACAACCAACGAAGCCGGCAGACAGTTAAGCCAATGAAATCATAAAGCACATTATTTGTGTTTTAACTGTATTGTAATGATTGCGACCTAAATTGAATGGAATTAATTTGGACCAAAAATCACGCTTTCCGTCGGTGGGATCCGAATCCACAACCTTTGAATTAGTTGTGTCTAACAAAGAAACGAGTCCATTGAACAATTCCTCTTCTTTCGTATAAGCCTGTCTTGATATAACCAAAAGAAAGTGAAATTAATCTAAAGCTTCCACTTATTCGTGAGTTCTGCAGACTAATACTCACTGAAAAGCCTCCACTGTCGTGAGGGAATTACAGCGTTGTCAGTTCTTCTCCTGATGATATGCCACCTAAGTGCTTGGAGCCTAAAATGCTACAAAGAGAGAAGTTAACTGTAAAGAATGAACACACACATATCTAGCAATGATCTCCTTGTGCCTATTTCTCGTGCTTACGGGGTACGGTAATAGCTGGAAGTATTTTACACCTCGTAATTGATAGGAATGAAATCCTACTTTACCCTGCGCATTCGTTGCCGTAACTTCGTTTCCTCCGTCGAATGTGTGCACAGAAGGGAGCAGATCCTCCTATGACGGAGCAAATCGTGAAACTGTGCGGAGGCCCAGTCACGTAGACCGTAGGAAAAAAAAAGGAAAACTAGGGGGATGGGCTGATGAGAGCGAAGGGAAAAAGAATGTGCACTATGCCTGTCATTCACAAGTGCGCATCTGTTAGCTGGGGGGGGAGGAGGGGCTGTTTTGTTCTAGTTCCGTGAGCAGGGGTCACTTCGAAATTTTTTCTTCCTAGTGACAAAACTGACACCGACTTTCTTTTATGTTCTTGTTTATATTTATGTGTCCCGCTGGCAGCGCACGACGTTGACGTCGTCGCGAACGTGATGGATCTGCAGACGCAACGTCGGAGAGTCGGTGCGGCGGCTACTGCGCGCCCCACGTGGACAGTGAGTGGTTTTGGCTGGCTGGCTGGAAACTTCGCGACTGCTTCACCTTGGATGTACGCCTTGCCATTCAGACGTCCATGCAGGTTGCATCAAGTCGCGATATTGCATCACCCACAGGCGTGCGCAGGTGGGGCGGGGTAGTACTAGTTAAGCTTGGAACGTCGTAGTTTTGAGGTAAATAATGTATTCGAAGGTTGTGGGTTCGAATTCCACCGACAGAAAGGGGTGCTTTTTCGTCCACTTTAATTCATTTCAGTTTATGCCATAATTACTACACTACAGTTAAAAACAACAAGTAATGTCTCCTACGCTTTCCCTGGCTTAATTGTATGTTAGACTGACTTCGTTGAGTCGAACAAAGAAACGGGCCCCTCCAAAAAAAAAAATTCCCTTTTTACGTAGTGTAGTCTCGAGTGTCACGAGACTGTTCTGGCTGTAAGAAAGAAAGCACGTGTACGTCTTTTTTGCCCTTGCCAGCTTTGCGAGTTCTCTTTTTTTTTCGTTTTTACTCATTAGGCTGGTGAGAAGAGCTTTCTCGTTAGAGCAAGCTTGTTAGCCTAAGTTAGAGCGTTCACTGTCTGGCTTTTGAAGCTCTAGACCGATACTGTGTCGCAATACAGTGCGTCTCAGACGTCCTTGTACTGTTGCTATACAGTGAGAAAGGATCAGCGTGTCAGGTATTAGTCAACGGTGTAGTGCGGCACCGTGCTTATTCTCAGAAGCAACAAGGATCTACCCCCACCGGCTACGCTCACTATGCAGGGATTCAAGGGCTTGATGGACTGAGCCACGACAAGAGTCGAAAAGCTTGCTGGCGCCGGCTACATTTGAAATATTCGGCTGTCGTCGAACGGGCTACGACATCGCTTTCTACACGAACACGAGGGCAAAAGTACAGCTTGTCGGCTAAGCCTTTAGGGCAATTCTGCGGTCGTGATGACGTTTCGCGAATCATGGAAGCTCGGTACTCCAGAGGGCTTGCTGTGCACACGTGAGTCAACTACGATTTTCTCTCTAGTCTCGATTGTGTATACAGTTAAACCTCAATATAACGAAATTTTCAATATAACAAAGTATTTCACTTTTCGCAACTTCATGTTCATACAACACCATGTATTTTGAGCCTCGATATAACCAAGCGTATTATCCGTGATTTCAATATAACGAAGTTTCAGTGCTGCCCCATAGAAAGACCGAGGCGATAAATTGAAGCATGTGATGGGGTCTGTGGTCATGCGGTTGAGTTGCACGGTTGAGTTTCTGTGAACTATATATTACCACACTGCGTTGGACCTGCATTTCTTTCGGTTTCACACGTGATGGTCGGCCACTGTGAAGAGGACTTCTTCGCCGGCGCACCATCAAACCGAGGTCGCCGGATCTCCGGTTTAGGAACACTAATTTTTTTTCGCGTTATCGAACTTAGTTTTTTGTACTGCCGTATTATACAAACATTCTTCTGACACTTCCCGTGCAAAAAAAAAAAAGCTTCTGGCGACTATACATTGCTTGAAAGGTAAAGCTTCAATTTAATGAAGTTTTGATATAACGAAGTAAATTAACGATTTTACCGACTTCGTTATATTGAGGTTTAACTGTAGTCCCTGCCTCACTTGCAGTTAGCAAACTAAACTGGAAATAATCGTTAGGCCCCGTGAAGATTGCGGGTTAAGCATAATTTCTTTCTCCACTGGCCCTTGACACACGAGCTTTGCCAAAACGGCCCGTAGTGAAAATTCGAGATGTAGCTGCAGCAAATGTGTCAAATCAGAATCTTAAGATAGAATTCGGTGAGATTTTCTCCCCTAAGCCTAAATTTCAATCATACAGGGTGTTAAATAGTCGGCTGCAAGATTATCTTACACACGCGAAAACAAAAAACATAGTAGCCACAGATGCTTCAGTAATTGACGAAAAGGCAGGCGTAGGTATTTACTCCCCTTCGCTTGGCTGGTCATTTTCATTAAGACTGCCGGACTTCACCCCTGTGTTTGAAGCGGAACTCTCGGCAATTGTACTGGCGCTGCGAAAACTAGATTTGAACGACCATTGCGCAATAATAATAACAGATTCCCTGTCAGTATGTACATCTTTAACAACTTCATCAAAATCAATTGCCCTAAAAACGCTCCTTACGCTAGTTACTCCACAGTTGAAACTTTTGAAATTATTATGGGTACCTGGCCATTGTGGATTAGAAATGAATGAAATGGCCGACACACTAGCGAGAGCGGCATTGAACGGTCCAATAATTTCGGTCCTTCCTGTAGTAGCCAGCATAACTGCGATTAGGTATAGAAAATTTTCCCTTCGAGCAGACGCCATAGAACCAATAACTTCATGGACAGAATTTAGGCATTTAAAATTTCCATGGAAAATCCAGTGGTGTCAAAATAGACAGTTAGAAGTATTGTTAACTAGATTACGATGCCGAGTGCCCCCGTTGAATCTGTATGCACACAGGGCTGGTCTGGCGATATCTCGCCTCTGTCACTTTTGTTCAGAAATCGAATCAATAGAGCATTATTTTTCATCGTGTCACCGCTATATATTACAAAGAAAAAGACTTCTTGAAACTCCATGTGCTAAGCTGGGGATAATCTTAACAATAGACGCTATTCTCACCTTCGGTGCTTCGGCTCTGGGCGTCATCCACAGGAATATTTTTGATGCTGTAATTGCTTTCCTTCAGGAAACAAAACGAGTGTGTTTTTAAGTTCTTAATTACAAACCTGTTCCGATAATAGCAATGAATCAATAAGAAAAAAAATCAATAAAAAAGAAGACGTTCGGTACCACATTAATTTCATTATTCTAATTTCTAGTTAGGATGAGAAGTCTGGGCTGAATGTAGAAATAATTATTGCACTAGTTCTTTTTATGTTTGCTTGTCTTTTGTGTTAACTCAGTAGTTATAACTTTAAGTCTTCATATCTACAATTCTTGGCCAATCCCCCAGTGTGGGTATGAGCCATGTGTAGAGGCACATCATCATCATCATCACAGGGCTCGAGCTGCGCGTTCTCCTCGTGGTTCAGACGTTCGAAATCGAGCGTCGGAACATGACAGCCGGAACCAGCGCTCCAGGTGCATCGCGTGTTCCATCAGAGCCTGGCCGGCTTCGAGACACGTCACTCATCGCTGTTCCAAAGTGCAACAGGCGGAAGAAGCGGAAATCGGAGCTGTCCTTCAGCTTCGGCTCGGCAAGCAGTGGTTCCAGTCCCTCGCACTTCAACATGCAGGCAAACCTTCCAGAACTTCTCGCCCCCGTGTCGCTTCTCGCTCTTTTGACGTTGCCGCAGAAAGCTGATCGAGGTGAGCGTCAATTCGTCATTGCCGAAACCGCACAGAAAGCAGATGCTTTCCATTTCCGTTCTGAAGACGAAGCCTTCCCGACTCCACCGAAGCTGCCGAATGACAAGCGCAAGCGAAGATGGCGCAGCATCGAGCAGTCAAGCGGGAGGCAAGGCAAAGCCAGCGCGTCCAAGTTCGCCGAATTCCAATCCGGTTTCGTGGGCGACGAAGTCATCGCGCGTGCCAAACCGGAATCAACATCTCTCGCCGAGTTGTGGGTATTTGGACGCTGCTACGAGATGTCTTGCGGGAGAATGGTCCGTCCCAGGAAGATGACCTGCTGGAAGCGCTGAGTACTTCGCAGGCCCAGGTCATTATCAACGTATACGGCACGATCACTGGACGTTTTCGTGCGTGCACTTAAAGCCCTGGACGCTTGCCGTGCACCTTCGCCTACTACAAGTACACCGATGACGAAGGCGGACCTCCCAGGTTGAGCTACCGCCGGACCGAAGATAATAAAATATTCGTTACGTATGGCTGTTTCCGTCTTCCTTTGAATCCGCCAACTTTCAGTCAAGCGACGATATCATGTGATGACGGTATCATATGATGTCACGTGATGTGACGCCACCATGACGTCGTGATGACGTCTTCACGAGATGATGATTTTTTTCATCACTCCTGTTGACGCCGACGGTCAATTTTCGCATTTGATGAGGCATCTAAGGCTTTAGCCTTAATAAATCATTGGTAATATTGGCAACAATTGGGGGGGGGGGGGAGGGTTTCAACCACTCATTATGTATGTTCATGCGTGTGTGTGTATGTATGCGTGTATACATACATGCAAAACTGAAAATTTTCGGAGGGATTTGAACTTTCCCGGCTACGCCAGTGGTCGGGGCTTCCTGCACGAATACGAGGCCGAAGATGACCTTGTCGGCCGAATCTTTAGAGCGATTCTGCGGGCGTAATGATGTTGCACAAATCATAGAAGTTTTATACTCCCGACGGCTTCGATGTCGACTTCGATTTTCTCTCTACAGTCTCGATTGCATATAGTTCCTGCATCACTTTCAGTTATGCGTCTAAACTGCAAACAAGTGTTAAGCTCTGTGAAGAAGAAGAAGAACAAAACTTTATTTTGAGGGAATGGGTAGAAAAGGGGGTACTCAGGAGCCTGTTGGTCGGGGCCCCAAGTCCAGGGCCCCACTGGCTTGCGCCGCTCGCCTAACTTGACTCAGAAGCGCTAATTGCACCTCTGGGTCCGAGCTGGCAAGTTGTGCCTCCCACTGCTCCGAACGTCCTACAGTGTTGCTGCCTAAAAATGAGTTTAAGTTCGCTGGCTTTCGGTCACACTCCCACGAGATATGGTATAAAGTTGGCGTTTGCGAGTGAAGTACAACTTACTCCTTCACTGGCCCTTTACACACGAGTTTTGCCCAACTCCCGTAGTGGGTAGTAGCCACGAGTTGAGGAAAAAGAGTCATGCGTGATAAGGCCGCTCTCACGAGTCGTGGCCGATCCCTCGTGGTGGGTTGTGCCATTCGTCTAGGAACAACCAACCAACGAACTTAGTGGTCCGATACTCTCAATTATTCCCACATCAGCACTCATAATTCGTGACAGATTTAGAAGGCGTGCCATAATTCAAGATTCCAGTAAAACATTAATCAGAAGGACAGAATGTTGGGCGAGTTGGTAATTCATTCTGGAAACAAATAGCGCGAAAAAACGTGGGACTACTAGAAGAAAGCAACAGGACAAGCGCATACTAACAACTGAACCTTTATTAAAAAACGAATGTATTTATACCAAACAAACCACACGTTCACCGTGCACAAAACCCAAACCTCAGATGTGCGCATCCAGATACCCTATCTCAACTTTGTTCAAAGCAAGAGAAGGTTTAGCCACACAGTTATCACCGCCTTTCCCAATAAAGAAAACCTCCATAAGCTCACGTGCCGTCTGGTCAGGATGGCGTGCAAGCACTTTTGTGTATGAAGTACCTTTCACTTGCGGCAAATATTATATTGGACAGACAGGCCGCTGTCTGAATGCTCGCTTGCAGGACCACCGGTTATCTTTGAAAGGGCAGCTGTCGTCTAACCTGTCGCTGCACTGCCGTGACTGTGGTTGCACGCCGGTTTTAACTGATGCCAAAGTGCTTGCACGCCATCGTGTCCACACGGCACGTGAGCTTATGGAGGCTTTCTTTATTGGGAAAGGCGGTGATAACTGTGTGGCTAAACCTTCTTTGGCTTTGAACAAAGTTGAGATAGGGTATCTGGATGCGCACATCTGAGGTTTGGGTTTTGTGCACGGTGAACGTGTCGTTTGTTTGGTATAAATACATTCTTTTTTTAATAAAGGTTCAGTTGTTATTATGCGCTTGTCCTTTTTGCTTTCTTCTACTAGTCCCACGTTTTTTCGCGCTATTTGTTTCCAGAAAACATTAATCACTCATCTAAACGAATATCGACACCTCTTGTTTCCTTGGCGTAGGAATTTATGTTTAACAAGAAAAGATGAAATTATTTTTACTGACTGACGATGTCGCGTTCCAAAACTAAACTTTTATAGGCATAGATCTGGTCTGTATCCTTCCCCTCTTTGCACGTTTTGTAACACGGACGATACAATTGAACGCTATTTCTTATCATGTAACAGCTTCAATTTACTGAGGAAAAAGATTCTCAAAGCAGCGTTTAATTGTATGAGATTGGATTTCATTACTGCTAATATCCTTGGGAGCCTCCTCATTAGGTCATTGTCACCGGGATGTCTGTTGCGCTGTACAAAAATTCTTAATTGAATCAGGGCGATCTTGATTCTGAATTTTTAAATTAGCATTATAATATATTCTAACCTTCTATAATTCATTTTCACATGTGACCGCTTTTACCTATAACTTATTCGTTTCTTGGCCAATCCCCCAGAGTGGGTGTGAGCCATTTAAAAATGTCATCATCATCAGCAGCAGCAGCAGCATCATCTGGGCTCGAGCTGCGCGTTCTCCTCGTGGTTCAGACGTTCGAAATCGACCCTCGGAACATGACAGCCGGAGCCAGAGCTCCAGGTGCATCGCCTGCTCCATCAGAGTCTGGCCAGCTTCGAGATACGTCACTCGTCGCTCTTCCAAAGTGCAACAGACGGGAGAAGCGGAAATTGGAACTGCCCTTCAGCTTCGGCTCGGCAAGCAGTGGTTCCAGTCCCTCGCACTTCAACATGCAGGCAAACCTTCCAGAACTTCTCGCCCCCGTGCCGCTTCTCGCTCTTTTGACGGTGCCGCAGAAAGCTGATCGAGGTGATCGCCAATTCGCCATTACCGAAACCGCACAGCAAGCAGCTGCTTTCCAGTTCCGTTCTGAAGAAGCCTTCCCGACTCCACCGAAGCTGCCGAATGACAAGCGCAAGCGAAGATGGCGCAGCATCGAGCATTCGAGCGGGAGGCAAGGCAAAGCCAGCGCGTCCAGGTTTGCAGAATTCCAATCCGGTTTCATGGGCGACGAAGTCATCGCGCGTGCCAAACCGGAACCAACGCCTCTAGCCGAATCATGGGTATTTGGACGCGGCTACGAGATGTCTTGCGGGAGAACGGTCCCTCCCAGGAAGACGACCTGCTGGATGCTCTGAGTACTGCGCAGGCACAGATCAATAACATGTACGGCACGATCACTGGACGTTTTCCTGCATGCACTTAAAACCATAGACGCTTGCTGTGCACCTGCGCCTACTACAAGTACACCGATGACGAATGCTGACGTCCCAGGCGGAGCTACCGCCGGACCGAAGATAATAAAATATTCGTTACGTACAGCTGTTTCCGTGTGCCTTTGAATCCGCCAACTTTCAGTCAAGCGACGATGTTAACGATGTCATGTAATGATGGCATCATATCACCATATGACGTCACGTGATGTGACGCCACCATGACGTTGTGAGGACGTCATCATGTGATGATGATCTTTTTCATCACTCCTGTTGATGCCGACGGTCAATTTTCGCATTTGATGAGGCATCTAAGGCTTTCGCCTTAATAAATCATTGGTAATATTGGCAACAGTGGGGGGGGGGGTGTAGGGTTTCAACCACCCATTATGTGTGTTCATGTGTGTGTGTATGTATGCGTGTATACATACATGCAAAACTGAAAATTTCCGGAGGGATTTGAACTCTCCCGGCTACGCCAGTGGTCGGGGCTTCCTGCACGAATACGAGGCCCAAGATAACCTTGTCGGCCGAATCTTTAGAGCGATTCCGAGGGCGTAATGATGTTGCACAAATCATGGAAGTTCGGTACTCCCGACGGCTTCGAAGGCGACTTCGATTTTCTCTCTAGTCTCGATTGTATATATTTCCTGCCTCACTTTCAGTTATGCGTCTAAACTGCAAACAACTGTTCAGCTTTGTGAAGTTTGCGAGTGAAGTACAACTTCCTCCTTCACTGGCCCTTTACACATGAGTTTTGCCCAAACGCCGTAGTGGGTAGTAGCCACGAGTTGAGGAAAAAGAGTCATGCGTGATAAGGCCGCTCTCAGTGGTCCGATACTCTCAATTATTCCCACATCAGCACTCATAAATTCGTGACAGATTTAGAAGGCGGGCCATAATTCAAGATTCCAGTAGAACAATAATCACTCATCTAAACGAATATCGACACCTCTTGTTCCCTTGGCGTAGGAATTTCTGTTTAACAAGAAAAGATGAAGTTATTTTCACTGAATTACGATGTCGCGTACCAAAACTAAACCTTTATAGGCATAGATCTGGTCTGGCTCCTTCCCCTCTTTGCACGTTTTGTAACAAGGACGAAACAATTGAACATTATTTCTTATCATGTAACCGCTTCAATTTACTGAGGAAAGAAATTCTCAAAGCAGCGTTTAATCGTATTAGATTGGATTTCATTACTTCGAATATTCTATCCTTGGGAGCCTCGTCATTAGGTCATTGTCACCGGGATGTCTGTTCCGCTGTACAAAAATTCTTAATTGAATCAGGGCGATTTTGATTCTGAATTTTTAAATTAGCATTATTAATATAATCTAACTTTCTACAATTCATTTTCATATGTGTCCACTTTTAGCTATAAATTATTCGTTTCTTGCCCAATCCCCCAGAGTGCGTGTGAGCCATTTAAAAATGTCATCATCATCATCATCATCTGGGCTCGAGCTGCGCGTTCTCCTCGTGGTTTAGACGTTCGAAATCGACCCTCGGAACATGACAGCCGGAGCCAGCGCTCCAGGTGCATCGCCTACTTCATCAGAGCCTGGCCGGCTTCGAGACACGTCACTCGTCGCTGTTCCAAAGTGCAACAGGCGGAAGAAGCGGAAATCGGAGCTGTCCTTCAGCTTCGGCTCGGCAAGCAGTGGTTCCACTCCCTCGCACTTCAACATGCCTGCAAACCTTCCAGAACTTCTCGCCCCCGTGCCGCTTCACGCTCTTTTGACGGTGCCGCAGAAAGCTGATCGAGGTGAGCGTCGATTCGTCATTGCCGAAACCGCAGAGCAGGCAGCTGATTTTATTTCCGTTCTAAAGACGAAGCCTTCCCGACTCCACCGAAGCTGCCGAATGACAAGCGCAAGCGAAGAGGGCGCGGCATCGAGCAGTCGAGCGGGAGGCAAGGCAAAGCGAGTAAGTCCAAGTTTGCCGAATTCCAATTCGGCTTCATGGGCGACGAAGTCATCGCGCGTCCCAAACCGGAACCAACGCCTCTCGCCGAGTTGTGGGTATTTGGACGCGGCTACGAGATGTCTTGCGGGAGAATAGTCCGTCCCAGGAAGACGACCTGCTGGAAGCACTGAGTACTTCGCAGACCCAGGTCGTTATCGACGTATACGGCACGATGACTGGACGTTTTCCTGCGTGCAGTTAAAGCCCTGGACGCTTGCCGTGCACCTTCGCCTACTACAAGTACACCGATGACGAAGGCGGACCTCCCAGGTGGAGCTACCGCCGGACCGAAGATAATAAAATATTCGTTACGTATGGCTGTTACCGTCTTCCTTTGAATTCGCCAACTTTCAGTCATGTGACGTCACGTGATGTGACGCCACCATGAAGTCGTGATGACGTCATCACGTGATGATTTTTTTTTTGCATCACTCATGTTGACGCGACGCCGCGGGATACCGATGATCAATTTTCGCGTTTGATGAGGCCTGTAAGACTTTCGCCTTAATAAATCATTGGTAATATTGCCAACAGTTGACTATATGCAGGGGCGTAACCAGGAATCTTTTCGGGGATGGGTGGGGGATGTTACACCACCCATTATGTATGTCCGTGCGTGTGTTTGTAGGTATGCGTGTATACATGCACATGCAAAATTAAAAATTTTCCGAGGGGTTTGAACTCTCCCAGCTACGCCAGTGGTCATGGCTTCCTGCAAGAATACGAGGCCGAAGGTATACCATGTCGGTCGAATCATTAGAGCGATTCTGCGGGCATAATGATGTTTCACAAACCATGCATGGAAGTTCGGTACTCCCGACGGCTTCGAAGTCAAGTTCGATTTTATCACGATCGCATATAGTTCCTGCCTCACTTTCAGTTATACGTCCGAACTGCAAACAACTGCCAAGCTATGTGAAGTTTGCGACTGAAGTATTAACTTCTTCCTTCACTGGCCCTTTACACACGGGTTTTTTCCCAAACCCCGTAGTGGGTAGTAGCCATGAGTTGAGGAAAACGAGTCACGCGTGATGTTCTTGGCCAATCCCCCCGAGTGGGTATGTGCCAATATGCACAGGCTACAAACAAACAAACAGGCTCGAGCTGCACGTTCTCCTCGTGGTTCATACGTTCTAAATCAACCGTCGGAACATGGCTGCCGGAACCAGCGCTCCAGATGCGTCGCCTACTCCACCAGAGCCCGACCAGCTTCGAGACACGTCAGTCGCCTCTGTTTCGATGTGCAACAGGGGGAAGAAGCGGAAGTCGGAGCTGTCCTTCAGCTTCGGCTCGGCAAGCAGTGGATCAGGCCCCTCGCCCTTCAACATGCAGGCAAACCTTCCAGAACTGCTCGCCCCCGTGTTGCTCCTCGATCTTTTCGCGGTGCTGCAGAAAGCTGATCATGGTGAGCGTCGATTCGTCATTGCCGAAAGCGCACAGCAAGGAGCTGATTCCCAGTTCCATTCTGAACGCGAAGCCTTCCCCGACTCCGCCGAAGCTGCCGAATGTCAAGCGCAAGCCAAGATGGCGCAGCATGGAGCATTCGAGCTGGAGGCAACGCGAAGCGAGCACGTCCAAGTTCGCCGAATTCGAATCCGGTCTCGTGGGCGGCGAAGTGATCGTGTCTGACAAACCGGTACCGACGCCTCTCGCAGATTTAGACGCGGTGATGTTTGGGTGCGGCCAGGAGATGTCTTGCGGGAGAACGGTCCATCCCAGGAAGACGACCTGCTGGAAGCGCTGAGTACTTCGCAGGCCCGAATAATCATCACTGCATATGGCACGATCACTGCACATCATCCTGGGCAAGCGTTCAGGATTTCAAGGCATGAACAATCGTGCATCTTTGTCTATCACAAGTACACCGATGATTTAGACATCCTAGGCCGAGCTACTGCCGGACCGTAGAAAATAAAATATTCGTGACGTACGGCGCTGCTTCCGTCTTCCTTTGACTGCTCCAGCTTTCAGTCAGTTTCAAGAATATGTTAATCTCCGATTGCGTTGCTATAAATTTGCTGCAATTTGACAGCGTGATAGATAAAGGTTGTGATAAATGATGCCAGGACATAGCACTAGCATCATTTGGCGCAAGAGAAAAGTCAGCTTGTTGTGACGCAGATTTTTTTCTTAATTATATCCCACCTTCTGAAGATAATTAGTTGGCCACTTTCACCAGCATTCTGTAAGATAGAGCGGGGGTGATGAGGTGCGATGTTCGAGGTCTCATTTGTGACGAAAAAAAAAAGCTTGGAGGAAGCTTGAGCTTCGCCTTTAAGAGTGGAACGCGATAGCGTAATCGGGCAGCGTTTTCATCGCCTTCTCAATCGCAAGCCTGGCTTCGCTTATCGGTAGACGCCTCCACCGTGCCGCAAGGAAATGAACGTCTCTGCTTGTAACATTGGTCGTTTCAAACTCTCCTATAATAGCTACTGCAATACACTTGCGAAGTGCCCGCTACGCCGCCATATTTCTTCCATTTGATCATTGGCGAATGACCCACTACACGTCTGTAAGGCAACACGAGCGCCTGAGCAGCTCTGCATTTTTTAGATGCTGTTGCTGACAACGATTATTAATTATGCCCGTACGCTTTGTAAATGGTGGGCCTTTAAACCAACCACTCGTTGCGCAATTCACATGTTTCGATGACTGGCGCGATTCTACGCTTCTGCCATGATGGAGACGACTTACAGATATTGCCTGTTAAACATGTTATCGACCTCATTGCAGCCCCACTGACCCACATTTTTAACCTTTGCCTTACGACGTCCACTTTCCCTGTTCAAATGCAAGTCGCTAAGGTCATCCCTGTTTTCAAGAAAGGCGATAAGAATAACGTTGCTAACTATAGGCCGATATCGCTACTTCCTGTTTTTTCCAAGGGCTTAGAAAAAGCTATTTTAACACGTCTATCCAGTTTCATTGAGCGACGTAACGTTATGACGCCATTTCAACACGGTTTCAGGAAAAATAGGTCGACTGAAACTGCGCTACTGGCGCAGAAAGAATTCATTCTTCGAAACTTTGAAGAAAAACGCCTAGTACTTGCCCTTTTTATTGACTTCAAGAAAGCCTTCGATAGTTTACATCATAAAATACTTCTTGCTAAACTTGAAAACTATGGGATTCGAGGACGTGCCGCTGGACTCGTGAACTCGTATTTGGCGCATCGACGTCAATATGTTAAAGTTAATGGGAACTCATCAGAAACGCTAGGTATTACCTCAGGTGTGCCGCAGGGAAGTATACTGGGGCCTTTTCTGTTTAATTTATGTATTAACGACATCGTCAATATCCATGATGACTCATTTTATGTTATATATGCGGATGACACCAGTGTATTTTTCAGCGGTAAAAATCCTGACGAACTGATAAGAAAAGCTAACGAAATGCTTACCACACTGGAAGGCTGGTCGAAACTAAATGCGCTAGAAATTAATGCAGCCAAAACGAAAGCGGTCATTTTCCGCCCTAAGGGTAAAGCTGTATCATTCTTTGAATCTTTGACTTATAGCTCCAAAAACATAGAAATCGTAGCAGCCTTTAAAACCCTTGGTGTTTGGTTTACGGAAAAGCTGCTGTGGGATGTGCATGTCAACCACGTGTGTTTAGCTGTCTCGCGTTTTGTTGGTCTCTTATATCGCAATAACTGCGTTCTTCCAACTAATATCAAATTGTTGCTTTTCAAATCGTTGTTTATGTCTCAAGTGAATTATTGCCAACTTGTATGGGGCACTGGCACGCACACAACCTTAGGGAAGCTCTACGTCGTACAAAAGAAAGCTTTACGCATCATTTATAACTTGGCCAGAGATCACCCTTCTGCACAGCTCTTCCGAGCTGCCGATATCCCAACGGTTTTTAATACGTATAACTTACGCCTTGTTCTTAGGTATAAATATGAAATAAAGAACAATATTCCAATGCTTGCAGATTTGGCAGAGTTAGCTGAATACTCTTCTTCGTATCCCTTACGGCTCATGAGAAAGTACGAAACAAGAACACCACGCACAAATTACGGGGCCCAGATGCTAAGAGTAACTTTGCCCTCTGTGTTAAATCTTTTATCGCAAAATGATTTTGATATTTCTTGTTGCAGGCCTGCGCTTCATGCTTTTTTCGTGAGCTGATACCTAAAATGTCAGCTTTGAACTTATCTTTGATGTGTGTTTTTATTGCGTGCACCTGTTGCGTTCTTTTTTGTGAATATGTGCATGAATAATGTATGCTCTCTGCGTGTTTATACTTATGTACGCCAGTTTTTTGTATACCGTCAGTGTATGCTGAACTGTAATCAGCTGGGAAGCCTAGTCAAGCTCACAAGAGCTTTTTCTTCCCATGCCCTCTACTTCCTGAAGTGGAAAATAAAACGATTGATTGATTGATTGATTGATTGATTGATTGATTGATTGATTGATTGATTGATTGATTGATTGATTGATTGAAATGTTGCATGTGCTAAGGAAACTCGTCGCTGCGTGACATTCGTATAGGTTTTTTTTTTTTTTTTTTTACAGAAGGGCTGTTATGGTCGAGGTTTGCCATGTGTCGCAGATAGAAATTTATCATCATCATTAACCCACAGGCGCTCTCTTCATTCTCTTCTGATTCGCTTCCCAGAGCACGCGTGCGCCGATTTTTGCGGCGTGCGATGCAATTGGCTATATGCAAGGGCGTAGCCAGAAATTTTTTTCGGGTGATGGGGGAATTCAACCACCCATTGTGTATGTTCGTACGTGTGTTTGTATGTTTGCGTGTATACACATACATGCAAACTTGAAAAAAATTCTGAGACGTTTGAACCCCCTCGGCTGCGCCAGTGGTCGTGGCTTCCTGCACGAATATGAGGCCAGCTTGTCGGCCGAACCTTTAGAGCGATGCTGCGGGCCTAATGATGTTTCAATCATGGAGGTTCGGTACTCATGACAGCTTGCTGTATACACGTAAGTCAAGTTCGATTTTCATTCTAGTCTCGACTGCAATAGTTCCTGCCTCACTTTCAGTTAGACATCTAAATTGAAAATAATTGTTAAGCTCTGTGATCTTTGCGAGTGGCGTGTAATTTCTCCCTGCACTGGATCTTTACACGAGAGTTTTGCCGAAACCACGTAGTGGGTTGTAGCCAAGAGTTGAAGAAAACGAGTCACACGCGATCCAGGCTCGAGCTGCGCGTTCTGCTCGTGGTTCAGACGTTCCAAATCGACCGCCGGAACATGACAGCCGGAGCCAGCCCTCCAGGTGCATCGCCTACTCCACCAGAGCCTGGCCAGCTTCGAGACACGTCAACCGTCACTGTTCCAAAGCGCAACAGCATGAAGATGCGGAAATCGGAGCTGTCCTTCAGCCACGGCTCGGCAAGCAGTGGTTCCAGTCCCTCGCACTTCAACATGCAGGCAAACCTTCCAGAACTTGTCGCCCCCGTGTCGCTTCTCGCTCTTTTGACGGCGCCGCAGAAAGCTGATCGAGGTGAGCGCCAATTCGTCATTGCTGAAACCAAACCGCAAGCAGCTGCTTCCCAGTTCCGTTCTAAAGACGAAGCCTTCCCGACTCCACCGAAGCTGTCGAATGACAAGTGCAAGCGAAGATGGCGCAGCATCGAGCAGTCGAGCGGGAGGCAAGGCAAAGCCAGCGCGTCCAAGTTTGCCGAATTCCAATCCAGTTTCATGGGCGAAGAAGTCATCGCGCGTCCCAAACCGGAACCAACGCCCCTCGCCGAGTTGTGGGTATTTGGACGCGGCTACGAGATGTCTCGCGGGAGAACGATCCATCCCAGGAGGACGACCTGCGGGAAGCGCTGAGTACTTCGCAGGCCCAGGTCGTTATCGACGTATACGGCACGATCACTGGACGTTTTCCTACATGCAGTTAAAGCCCTGGACGCTTGCCGTGCACCTTCGCCTGCTACAAGTACACTGATGACGAAGACGGACGTCCCAGGCGGAGCTACCGCCGGAATGAAGATAATAAAATATTCGTTGCGTACGGCTGTTTCCGTCTTCCTTTGAATCCGCCAACTTTGTCAAGTGACGATGTCATTTGATGACGGCATCATATGACGTCACGTGTCGTGACGCCACCATGACGTCGTGATGACGTCATCACGTGATTTTTTGCACCACTCTTGTTCACGCCGACGCCGCAGGACGCCGACGACAAATTTTCGCGTTTGATGAGGCATCTAAGCCGTTCGTCTTAATAAATCATTGATAATATTAGCAACAGTTGACTATCAGCAGGGGCGTAGCCAGAACATCTTTTCTTTTGGGGGGGGGGGGGGGGGGGGGGTTCAACCAACCATTGCGTGAGTGTGTTTGTACGTATGCGTGTATACATACACATGCAAAATTAAAAATTTTCGGAGGGGTTTGAACTCCCCCGGCTACGCCAGTGGTCGTGGCTTCCTGCACGAATACGATGACGAAGGTACACCTTGGCCGAATCTTCAGAGAGATTCTGCGGGCGTAATGACGTTTCACAAATCATGGAAGCCCGGTACTCCCGACGGCTTGCTGTATACAGATGAGTTAACTTCGATTTTTTCTCTAGTCTCGATTGCGTATAGTTCCTGCCTCACTTTCAGTTATACGTCTAGACTTCTAAACTGCAAACAACTGTCAAGCTCTGCGAAATTTGCGAGTGAAGTATAACTTCTTCCTTCACTGGCCCTTGACACACGAGTTTTGTCCAAATCCCGTAGTGGGTAGTTGCCACGAGTTGAGAAAAAATTACTCATGCGTGATCCAGGCTCGAGCTGCACGTTCTACTCGTGGTTCATACGTTCTTAATCGACCGTCGGAACATGGCTACCGGAACCATCTCTCCAGATGCGTCGCTTACTCCATCAGAACCCGACCAGCATCGAGGCGTGTCCACCGTCTCTGTTTCAATGTGCAACAGGAGGAAGAAGCGGAAGTCGGAGCTGTCCTTCAGCTTCGGCTCGGCAAGCAGTGGATCATGCCCCTCGCCCTTCAACATGCAGGCAAACCTTCCAGAACTGCTCGCCCCCGTGTCGCTTCTCGCTCTGGTCGCGGTGCTGCAGAAAGCCGATCATGGTGAGCGTCGATTCGTCATTGCCGAAAGCGCACAGCAAGGAGCTGATTCCCAGTTCCATTCTGAACGCGAAGCCTTCCCCGACTCCGCCGAAGCTGCCGAATGTCAAGCGCAAGCCAAGATGGCGCAGCATCGAGCATTCCAACGGGAGGCAACCCAAAGCGAGCGCGTCCAAGTTCGCCGAATTCGAATCCGGTCTCGAGGGCGGCGAAGTCATCGTGCGTGACACACCGATACCGACGCCTCTCGCCGAGTTGGACGCCGTGATGTTTGGACGAGGCCTCGAGATGTCTTGCGGGAGAACGATCCATCCCAGGAGGACGACCTGCTGGCAACGCTGAGTACTTCGCAGGCCCCGATCATCATCAGTGTATATGGCACGATCACTGCACGTCTTCCTGGGCAAGCGTTCAGGATTTTAAGGCATGAACAATCGTGCACCTTTGTCTACTACAAGTGCACCGATGATGAAGACATCCTAGGCAGAGCTACTGCCGGACCGTAGAAAATAAAATATTCGTGACGTACGGCGCTGCTTCCGTCTTCCTTTGACTGCTACTGCTTTCAGTCAAGTTGAAGAATATGTTTATCCCTGATTGCGTTGCTGTAAATTTGCTGCAATTTGACAGTGTGACAGATAAAGCTCGTGATAGTTGCTGTCAGGCCATATCATTATAACATCATTTGGCGCAAGAGAAATGACAGCTTGTTGTGACGCAGAATTTTTCCTGTATCATCTCACCTTGTGAAGACAATTAGTTGGCCACTTCCACTAGCATTCTGTAAGATAGAGGAGGGGTGGGGGTGATGAGGTGCGATGTTCGAGGTCTCATTTGTGACGAAAGAAAAAAAAAAAGCTTGGTGGAAGCTTGAGCTTTGCCTTGAAGAGTGGAACGCGATAGCGTAATCGGGCACCGTTTTCATCGCCTTCTCAATCGCAAGCCTGGCTTCTCTTCTCGGTAGACGTCTCCAGCGTGCCGCAAGGAAATGAACGTCTCTGCGCGTAACATTGGTCGTTTCAAACTATCTTATAATAGCTACCGCAACACACTTGCGAAGTGCCCACTACGCCATATTTCTTCCATTTGAGTATTGGCGAATGAACCACAACACGTCTAAGGCAACAGGAGCGCCTGCGCAGGTCTGTATTTTTTAGATGCTGTTGCTGACAACGATGATTAATTATTCCCGTGCGCTTTGTAAACGGTGGGCCTTTGAACTAACCACTCGTTGCGCGATTCTCATGTTTTGATGACTGGTGCGATTCGACGCTTCTGCCGTGAATTCTTACGTGTGTTAAGGAGACTCTTCGCTACGTGACATTCGTTTAGGTATTTTTTTTTTACAGAAGGGCTGTTATGATCGAGGTTTGCCGTGTGTCGCGGATAAAAAATTATCATCATCATTAACCCGCAGGCGCTTTCTTCATTCTCTTCTGATTCGCTCCCCAGAGCACGCGTGCGCCGATTTTTTCCGGCGCGGGATGCAGTTGGCTATCTGCTGGGTCGTAGCCAGAATTTTTTTTTCGGGTGATGGTGGAATTCAACCACCCATTATGTATGTTCGTACGTGTGTTTGTATGTTTGCGTGTATACGCACACATGCAAACTTGAAAAATTTCCGAGGGGCTTGAACCCCCCTCCGCTGCGCCAGTGTTCGTGGCTTCCTGCAAGAATATGAGGCCAGCTTGTCGGCCGAATCTTTAGAGCGATGCTGCGGGCCTAATGATGTTTCAGTCATGGAGGTTCGGTACTCATGATGATGATGATGATGATGATGATGATGATGACCTCTTACGAGTGGCGCTTACCCACAAAGGGGGATGGGCCAAGAACCGGGCGGCAGGATTTTGAGGTAAATACTCGAGGCTAAAGATAAACGTTGTAATTTTTTACTGAAATAGATTTAAAAAAAAAACAGAGCTAATACTTGAAAATTCTGCAGAGCACACAGTCAGTCTATCAGGTGTGATGTTTGACGGATGTAACAACGGTTGGAATTAGTACTGAAAATAAGCCAATATAAACTAGCATGGTAATCTTTTGGTTTCCTGTATGTAAGCAAACACTGCAGAGTGGACCTCCCTGTGGCTATAACCTAATGTAATGCCACCAAATGATAAAATTTGCGGAACATTGATTTGTAATCCTAACTTTTGAAGGGGAGCGACGAGGCATCTTTTTCGCTGATTAGAATACCGGTGACAGAATAAAAAGAAATGCTCTATTGTCTCTATTTCACCGCGAAACTGACATAACGGAGACGCGCTGAGTCCAGCTTTGTGTAAGTAATAATTCAACTTCGGAATTCTGCAGCGTTGTCTGGTGAAAGTAACTTCTACTTGCCGTGATACACACCACTGCTTATTCCAGCCAAATCTTAGATGTGCGAAGTCGCTGAATTGATCCCATGAAAATTTGCCTATTTCATTAAACAGACACGCATTTCAAAATCTTATTGCTGTCGCGTAAGCAGTATCGGGTATAATCGGTGTAATGGGTCCCCTTAAAGATATTGTGGCTAATGTGTCCGCCATCTCATTTAAATATATTCCGCAATGGCCTGGTACCCATAACAGCTGAATTTTTCGCAAGTTTGCCGGTACTAAATGATGAAACATGTTAATGAGCGGTAAGTTTGTCGCCGAAGAGAGCGCCGAACATACTGAAAGAGCATCTGTAATTATAACTGCTTCTGATTCGCTTGAAGGAAGCTTTCGTAGAGCCAGAACAATAGCAAATAATTCTGCAATGAAGATAGGTGTGAAATCTGGAAGTCTAACAGGAAAAGACCAGTCAAGAGAAGGAGAGAAGATGCCTACCCCAGCCTTTTCGTTTGATACGGATGCATCAGTCGCAATTTTGTTGTTAATTGTCAGGTGCGCAATGTAATCTTGCAACTGATCATTTAAATACCGTAATGGCATATGTTTCGCATTCGGAGGAAAAATATTATCAAAATCTATGTCAAGTTTTGAATGACTTGTACGTGTTGAGCCAATATGTTTAATTTTAACTTTCAATGGTTCAAGCAGCGCCTGAACGAATATAATTTGTGGGGTGTGTAAGCGCGACCACTGGTTTTCAAAAAATAGGCTTGGATCTTTCATAAAAACGTAAAATAACTGATTTTGTGGCGAATTATAGATGTTTAAAAAGGTTTGAGCTGTAAGGATTTTGAATCTGTTCATCAAAGATGGTATTCGCGCTTCGATATATAACACATTATTTGCCACAAACTTGGGAATACCAAGGCACAAGCGCAAAGCTTCCCTTTCTAGTAGTATTAAGGGTCTCATTTTATAATTCGCGCTTCCAGAAAATAATACACACCCGAATTCCATAATAGGCCGCACATACATTTTATAAATCATTATCAATGTATTTCTTCGCAACCCCGTTTTCCTGTTTGCAAGCTTACGCAGCCACCCCGTGGCGCGTGTTGCCTTGGAGCCAACTTGTTCAATGTGATTCCTCCAATTTAATGTTCCATTATATATGATGCCTAAGTATTTAAGGGAATCAACTTGGGGAATGATTTCTTGCCCATACATTAGTGAGATGTTGACCGGGTCCGTAAACGAAAACGCGAGAAGCGCGCTTTTGTTGACGTTTAATGACATATGAATATCTTGAAGCCATGCTTCTAACATATTTATATAATTTTGTAATGTCTGGTAAAGAGAGTGCAAATCACTATTGGTTGCGAAGGATGCAATGTCGTCCGCATACACATATAATTCAATATCGCGATGGGTTGGAATGGAGCTCATGAAAATATTGAACAAAACAGGTGATAGCACTGCCCCTTGTGGCACACCGCGTTTCTGCTTATATCTGTTAGAAGAACAACCCCCTTGAAAGCAATAAAATTCTCTTTCCCTTAAAAACTCTGCAACCCATGCCGTTATGTAAGTTGGAAATTGGTAACGTATCATCTGTTGTATTAGAACTGTATGCTCCACCTTATCGTACGCTTTCGCTAAATCTAGGGTCACTAGCGCACAATATTCTCGTCGGCGCCGAGCCAGCTGTATGCGACTCTCCAAGTCCACGTGCGCACACCATATGGAGCACCCAGATCGGAAGCCAATTTGACTCGGGTTTAGAATTGAGTTATCATCAATATATTTTATTATTCGTGCATTCAAAACTCTTTCTATCAATTTTATCATGTTAGACGTGAGAGAAATTGGCCTTGTATTGTCAAGCGCAAACCCAACTCCCTGTTTTTTCAGTATCGGAATTATTTTGGAAAGCTTCCAGTCTGCAGGTATCCAAGAATTTTTCAACGAATAATTAACCATGTTACGGATTTCATGAGGGGAAATTTCGTAAAACACTTTTATTATTGTAGTGGACACCCCATCCGGCCCTGGTGCTGCAGGAGGTAAATGCCTTACTACATCCGCCAGTTCTGTTAATGTAACCTCACTGAATTCCTCACCTGCCATTGGATTTACAGTGTGCATAGGCATAATTGACATGAACCTATCTTCTAATCCTTTAGCGATATTTTCTAATAATTCAGAGAGTTCGCGAGGAGAGAGAATTGTAGAATCAATATTTGCTGATGGTGGTATGATTTTTCTAGAGCGTAAAAATCTAAAAAGCGCCTTGTTGTTTTTTGACTTAGAAAGGTAATTAAATTTGTTAATATCATAGTCATCTTTTGCTTTGCGTACAGTGCGCTTAAAATCTGCTGCCATGTATTTGTAATCACACCAATTTTGGGGGGACTGGTTGAGTAGAAGTTGTTTCCACGCAGCTTTTCGTTTTCTATAACCCCTCATACATTCCGCATTCCACCATGGGCTAAATGATCCTTCTGTGTTCGAGTTCAAAGCAAAAGTTGAATTTTTTAATGATCTTTTTAATACCGCACACAGGCTCATTGCCCTAATATCTTCCTGCATGTCCTTGCGATGAATGAAAGTAGCCTTTAGGTCTTTTTGTAATTTAACATAATTTACGAGTGAACCAATTTTTCCAGTTCGAAATATATTCGGGAAGTTAATTTCGAAACTAATAGGAAGGCGGTCACTGTTTGAAGCGCAGTCTAAAGTATTCCAGGAGGATATACTTAAGGTGGAGCTGGCAAAAGTCAAGTCTATAGCCGACTTAGATTGACCTCTGACAAATGTAACAACTCCTGTATTCAAACAAGATAAATTATTGTCAAGAGTCCATTCCCACAAGCGTCTTCCACTTATATCTGTTTTAAATCCCCAAGACACATGGTGGGAATTGAAGTCACCAGTCAGTAGTATATCCTTTCTACAGGAGGCTGTCATGACATCTAGGCATCTCGTGTCCTGTACGCCTGCCGGAAAGTATCCATTAACAAAAGAAAAAGGAGAGCAGTTCGGCAATGTTACGTCTAACACCAAAATTTCGTAATCATTAGCCATACACTGATAAGCTATTTTGGCTCTGTGACTAAACTTATTTGATATTAAGAAGGCCAGTCCACCACCTCTGCCAGGTCGATCCAAACGAAATACTCGGTAATTTCCTAGGTAAAATTTTTGATCATCTGCAAGCCAGGTTTCTTGAATAGCAATTATGTCTGGGGAAAATTGCGAAAAAATATACGATAAATCTGTGGTTGCCGACCATATCAATCGGCAATTCCACTGCAAGATTTTTAGTGAGCCTATTTTGACGCTAGAACCGTAGCAGAAACTGCTTGATCCAAGATCTTTTTTCAAGAAGTCTTGTTTCGAGAGGTTCTCAAGAAAGTCCTTTTTTGACTGGTACTTTTTCGATTTCGACTTTTGGGGAGACATTTTTGAAGGGGGGGATCTGGTGCTCTTCAGCGACTTTTGAGATTCCGTGTCCATATCTGTAAAGTCGTCAGAATAATCTGTTATAGGTTCTGGATCAGCCTGCACTACCTTCTTGGCAGGTTCAGCTTGTGAAGACACAGATTGCTGCTGAGTTGTCGGTTTTTCTATTTCTGTACTCTTTGAAACCATGGAATCCTGAGAATCTGACATTTCATATACACTGTACTAAGCATTTGTGCCAGCTGATTTGAAAACATTTGTGCTAAGGCTTCAACAATATTGTTCGCGAGACGTTCCATTGCCTCTTCTGTAGCACTCTCTATGGCCTCTGCGATAACATTTCCAAATGATGCATCCATAGTAGCGACATGACGAGCTGTTACGCCTGCATAGCCTTTCGACCTTTCATTAAGTTCCTCAACTGCTTCCCTCCGGGAGCAACGCCTGCGCTCCACAATTAACAGTATACTCAGTTCTCGTTCTTTTGCCACGCAATCTGAAGAGCCTGCCGGGTGCATTCCATTACACAAGCAGCACTTCTCTTCCTCCGAATTGCAGTCGCGGCTGTCATGACTTTCTCCGCACCGACGGCATCTAGCACCTGACTTACACCCTTTTACGCTGTGGTCATAGCGCCGACACTTGAAGCATTGTAGTGGTCTCGGGGATAGGGACTCTACCTTGTAGATAAGGGGCCAGGCTTTAATCTCTGATGGTCTTACTGTACCTGCAAAAGTCACTATCACCGATTCGGTCGGTGATTTCCGATTATCAATCAGTCGGGTGCACCTATAGACGGAGACTGCGCCTGCTACCGAAAATAAGTCCAGAATTTCTGCAGGTGTCAGGCTTGTATCTACCCCGCGGGCTATTCCTTTCGTACATGCAAGATGTGCTGGAATAAACGGGCTCACCGGATGCGTTGCGAACTCCGAACAATTCAGAAGTTCTCGGACGCAATCCTGATCTGGAGAGCAGCAAAGGATACCAACTCGACCAAATTGACGGACCTCAGTGATCTTCTGGAAGTGAGAAGAGGCTTTCCGAAGTTCCACTTGAATCGCCTTCGGATTTTTCATCGGAATAGTACCTCCATTGGTCGGTACCATAGCCACAGGGACATTTTTGACTCCACTGCATACAAAGGAATCAATCGGCCAATCCTTGGCCGGTATAGAGGCTAGCCAAGGGGATTGCCCTTGGCCAGGCGAAGAAAAAGACATCGAGATAGTCTGACTCGCTTGCACTCAGAGAAAATCTATACCGCCCCCCAAAAGGAACTATGAAATCAAAACAACCCAAGCTCTCTACTTATCAGGATCCTGCCGCCCGACCCAGGCCCAGACAGCGTCGAGACGCTGCCGACCTGTCTCGTGGAGAGCTTGCTTGCTCCTCGGTGGTAGAAGAACCTCGGTAGAACGTCGTCGCCTTGGCTTCGGCACGAAGGAACGTTTTCATGACAGCTTGCTGTATACACGTGAGTTCGTTTTTCATTCTAGTCTCGACTGCAATATAGTTCCTGCCTCACTTTCAGTTAGATATATAAATTGCAAATAATTGTTAGGCTCTGTGATCTTTGCGAGTGGCGTATAATTTATCCCTTCACTGGATCTTTACACGAGAGTTTTGCCGAAACCACGTAGTGGGTTGTAGCCAAGAGTTGAAGAAAACAAGTCACGTGCGATCCAGGCGCGAGCTGCGCGTTCTCCTCGTAGTTCAGACGTTCGAAATCGACCCTCGGAACATGACAGCCGGAGCCAGCGCTCCAGGTGCATCGCCTATTCCACCAAAGCCTGGCCAGCTTCGAGACACGTCAACCGTCACTGTTCCAAAGCGCAGCATGACGAAGAAGTGGAAATCGGTGCTGTCCTTCAACTTCGGTTCGACAAGCAATGACTCCAGTCCCTCGCCCTTCGACATGCAGGCAAACCTTCCAGAACTTGTCGCCCCCGTGTCGCTTCTCGCTCTTTTGACGGTGCCGCAGAAAGCTGATCGACGTGAGCGCCAATTCGTCATTGCTGAAACCAAACCGCAAGCAGCTGCTTTCCAGTTACCTTCTAAAGACGAAGCCTTCCCGACTCCACCGAAGCTGTCGAATGACAAGTGCAAGCGAAGATGGCGCAGCATCGAGCAGTCGAGCGGGAGGCAAGGCAAAGCCAGCGCGTCCAAGTTTGCCGAATTACAATCCGGTTTCATGGGCGACGAAGTCATCGCGCGTCCCAAACCGGAACCAACGCCCCTCGCTGAGTTGTGGGTATTTGGACGCGGCTACGAGATGTCTTGCGGGAGAATGGTCCGTCCCAGGAAGACGACCTGCTGGAAGCGCTGAGTACTTCGCAGGCCCAGGTCGTTATCGACGTATACGGCACGATGACTGGACGTTTTCCTGCATGCAGTTAAAGCCCTGGACGCTTGCCGTGCACCTTCGCCTGCTACAAGTACACTGATGACGAAGACGGACGTCCCAGGCGGAGCTACCGCCGGAATGAAGACAATAAAATATTCGTTGCGTACGGCTATTTCCGTCTTCCTTTGAATCCGCCAACTTTGTCAAGTGACGATGTCATTTGATGACGGCATCATATGACGTCACGTGTCGTGACGTCACCATGACGTCGTGATGGCGTCATCACGTGATTTTTTGCACCGCTCTTGTTGACGCCGACGACCAATTTTCGCGTTTGATGAGACATCTAAGCCGTTCGTCTTAATAAATCATTGATAATATTAGCAACAGTTGACTATCTGCAGGGGCGTAGCCAGAACATTTTTTTTGGGGGGGAGGGGGGTTCAACCACCCATTGCGTGCGTGTGTTTGTACGTATGCGTGTATACATACACATGCAAAATTAAAAGTTTTCGGAGGGGTTTGAACTCCCCCGGCTACGCCAGTGGTCGTGGCTTCCTGCACGAATACGATGACGAAGGTACACCTTGTCGGCCGAATCTTCAGAGAGATTCTGCGGGCGTAATGACGTTTCACAAATCATGGAAGCCCGGTACTCCCGACGGCTTGCTGTATACAGATGAGTTAACTTCGATTTTTAGATGTGAAGCATCTTATGGCGGAGTTCAATCCGGTGGTGGAGGTGGTGTGCGGCGTGACCACCCTTACTGCGCATGCGCACACCTTCTCCACTTCCCCTCTCCACTCCATCTCTCCCCTTTCCCTCTCCACATCACCTCTCCCCTTCCCTTTCCCCCTCTCAATTCTCTTTCCCACCCCATCACCCCTCCCCTTTCCTCCTCTCCCCTCCCCTCTCCACATCACTTCTCCCCTTTCCCTTCCATTTCCCCTCCCCCTCTCCGTTCCCTCTCTCCACTTCTCCTCTCCCCTTTCTCCCTCACCACTACACCTCTGAAACGCGGGCTCTACATGCCGAAACACTGCTTCGCATCGCCTCATGGTCCCCTTTAGCGGGAGATGGTGTGATTTTTTTCTCTAGTCTCGATTGCGTATAGTTCCTGCCTCACTTTAAGTTATACGTCTAAACTTCTAAACTGCAAACAAGTGTTAAGCTCTGCGAAATTTGCGAGTGAAGTATAACTTCTTCCTTCACTGGCCCTTGACACACGAGTTTTGTCCAAATCCCGTAGTGGGTAGTTGCCACGAGTTGAGAAAAACGACTCATGCGTGATACAGGCTCGAGCTGCGCGTTCTCCTCGTGTTTCATACGTTCTTAATCGACCGTCGGAACATGGCTACCGGAACCATCTCTCCAGATGCGTCGCTTACTCCATCAGAACCCGAACAGCATCGAGGCGTGTCCACCGTTTCTGTTTCAATGTGCAACAGGAGGAAGAAGCGGAAGTCGGAGCTGTCCTTCAGCTTCGGCTCGTCAAGCAGTGGATCAGGCCCCTCGCCCTTCAACATGCAGGCAAACCTTCCAGAACTGTTCGCCCCCGTGTCGCTTCTCGCTCTGTTCGCGGTGCTGCAGAAAGCCGATCATGGTGAGCGTCGATTCGTCATTGCCGAAAGCGCACAACAAGCAGCTGATTCCCAGTTCCATTCTGAACGCGAAGCCTTCCCCGACTCCGCCGAAGCTGCCGAATGTCAAGCGCAAGCCAAGATGGCGCAGCATCGAGCATTCCAACGGGAGGCAACGCAAAGCGAGCGCGTCCAAGTTCGCCGAATTCGAATCCGGTCTCGTGGGCGGCGAAGTCATCGTGCGTGACACACCGATACCGACGTCTCTCGCCGATTTAGACGCGGTGATGTTTGGACGCGGCCAGGAGATGTCTTGCGGGAGAACGGTCCCTCCCAGGAAGACGACCTGCTGGAAGCGCTGAGTACTTCACTGGCCCCGATCATCATCAGTGTATATGGCACGATCACTGCACCTCTTCCTGGGCAAGCGTTCAGGATTTTAAGGCATGAACAATCGTGCACCTTCGTCTACTACAAGTGCACCGATGATGAAGACATCCTAGGCAGAGCTACTGCCGGACCGTAGAAAATAAAATATTCGTGACGTACGGCGCTGCTTCCGTCTTCCATTGACTGCTACTGCTTTCAGTCAAGTTCAAGAATATGTTTATCCCTGATTGCGTTGCTGTAAATTTGCTGCAATTTGACAGTGTGATAAAGCTCGTGATAGTTGCTGCCAGGCCATATCACTATAACATCATTTGGCGCAAGAGAAATGACAGCTTGTTGTGACGCAGATTTTTTTCCTGTATCATCTCACCTTGTGAAGACAATTAGTTGGCCACTTCCACTAGCATTCTGTAAGATAGAGGGGGGGAGGGGGGTGATGAGGTGCGATGTTCGAGGTCTCATTTGTGACGAAAGAAAAAAAAAAGAAAGCTTGGAGGAAGCTTCAGCTTTGCCTTGAAGAGTGGAACGCGATAGCGTAATCGGGCACCGTTTTCATCGCCTTCTCAATCGCAAGCCTGGCTTCGCCTATCGGTGGACACCTCCACCGTGCTGCAAGGAAATGAACGTCTCTGCGCGTAACATTGGTCGTTTCAAACTATCTTATAATAGCTACTGCAATACACTTGCGAAGTGCCCACTACGCCATATTTCTTCCATTTGATCATTGGCAAATGAACCACTACACGTCTGTAAGGCAACACGAGCGCATGCGCAGCTCTGCATTTTTTAGATGCTGTTGCTGACAACGATGATTAATTATGCCCGTGCACTTTGTAAATGGTGGGCCTTTGAATTAACCACTCGTTGCGAAATTCACATGTTTTGATGACTGGCGCGATTCTACGCTTCTGCCATAAAATATTACATGTGCTAAGGAAACTCTTCGCTGCGTGACGTTCGTATAGGTTGTTTTTGTTTTCTTACAGAAGGGCTGTTATGGTCGAGGTTTGCCGTGTGTCCCAGATAGAAAATTATCATCATCATTAACCCACAGGCGCTTTCTTCATTCTCTTCTGATTCGCTTCCCAGAGCACGCGTGCGCCGATTTTTCCTGCGTGGGATGCAATTGGCTATCTGCACGGGCGTAGCCAGAAAATTTTTTCGGGTGATGGGGGAATTCAACCACCCATTATGTATGTTCGCACGTGTGTTTGTATGTTTGCGTGTATACACATACATGCGAAAAAAATTCCGAGGGGTTTGAACCCCCTCGGCTGCGCCAGTGGTCGTGGCTTCCTGCACGAATATGAGGCCAGCATGTCGGCCGAACCTTTAGAGCGATGCTGCGGGCGTAATGATGTTTCAATCATGGAGGTTCGGTACTCATGACAGCTTGCTGTATACACGTAAGTCACGTTCGATTTTCATTCTAGTCTCGACTGCAATAGTTCCTGCCTCACTTTCAGTTAGACATCTAAATTGAAAATAATTGTTAAGCTCTGTGATCTTTGCGAGTGGCGTGTAATTTCTCCCTGCACTGGATCTTTACACGAGAGTTTTGCCGAAATCACGTAGTGGGTTGTAGCCAAGAGTTGAAGAAAACGAGTCACACGCGATCCAGGCTCGAGCTGCGCGTTCTGCTCGTGGTTCAGACGTTCCAAATCGACCGCCGGAACATGACAGCCGGAGCCAGCCCTCCAGGTGCATCGCCTACTCCACCAGAGCCTGGCCAGCTTCGAGACACGTCAACCGTCACTGTTCCAAAGCGCAACAGGATGAAGATGCGGAAATCGGAGCTGTCCTTCAGCCACGGCTCGGCAAGCAGTGGTTCCAGTCCCTCGCACTTCAACATGCAGGCAAACCTTCCAGAACTTGTCGCCCCCGTGTCGCTTCTCGCTCTTTTGACGGCGCCGCAGAAAGCTGATCGAGGTGAGCGCCAATTCGTCATTGCTGAAACCAAACCGCAAGCAGCTGCTTCCCAGTTCCGTTCTAAAGACGAAGCCTTCTCGACTCCATCGAAGCTGCCGCATGACAAGCTTGAGCCAAAATGGCGCGGCATCGAGCATTCGAGCGGTAGGCAATGCAAGGAGAGTGCGTCCAAGTTTGCCGAATGCGAATCCGGTTTCATGGATGGCGAAGTCCTCGTGCGTGACACGCCGGTACCGACGCATGTCGCCGAGTTGGACTTCGTGATGTTTGGACGAGACCACGAGATGTCTTGCGGGAGAACGATCCATCCCAGGAGGACGACCTGCTGGAAGCGCTGAGTACTTCGCAGGCCCAGATCATCATCGATGTAAAATATATGTTCACTGGATGTACTCCTGGGCAAGCGTCCAGAATTTTAAGGCATGGACAATTGCGTACCTTCGTCTACTACAAGTACTCCGATGACGAAGACGACATCTTAGGAAATAAAATATTCGTGACGTACGGCTGTTTCCGTCTTCTTTTGAGTCCGCCAGCTTTCAGTCAATTTCTAGAATATGTTTATACCTCTTCTGCGTTTCCGTAAGTTTTCTCGCTTCTTTTCAAGTTTTCTCGCTTCTTTGTTTTCTTTTTTTAAAGGCGAACCTGTTAAACTAGCCGTAAGTTGTATGCCGTACGTATCACGATTCATAAACGGGTATGTGCCACAGATATTGAGTAAATCCCACTACTCACCACTGGTCCACTTAAAGAGGAAGAAGGCAACAGTTAGCCCAACACTAGGGAACGGGAAAGGCAACGGCGGCTGCGAGAAGACCCCGAAGCGATGGAAGGCCTACGTCAACGACGACGCGCCCGTAGATCTATGAGAAGTGCGAACGCTTGGTTCAGCGCGAGTTTGGTTGTACATCCATGTCGTCTCTGTGACTGTATGACAGGTGCGAACGCATGGTTTCAGCGCGATTTTCTGTTTCTGGAGTTTGGACAACCATGTCGTGTCTGTGACTGTCTGTGGTTTAACTCGAACTTCTCTGCGCTGAGAATCGACGTGAAACAACTTAGCATCACCTAAATATAGCCTAGCAACGTCTTATAAGTGACCTAGAAACAACCCTCATCACCTAGATAAGGCCTACAATCTAGAAGCAACCAGATTAGTCTTCAGAATCGTCCAGTCTCGCTGTTTTAAGGCTTACGCGGCTTAGTGCTTAGTGCAAGCTTCGCCAATTTCTTTT
Organism: Rhipicephalus sanguineus; assembly: GCF_013339695.2. Lineage (NCBI taxonomy): Eukaryota > Metazoa > Arthropoda > Arachnida > Ixodida > Ixodidae > Rhipicephalus > Rhipicephalus sanguineus. Next base: position 133,775,068 of record NC_051181.1, on the reverse strand, counting down.
TTTATAAGGAACACTAATTTGCCGGTGTAATGCAGCTGGTGGCCGGCTGTAGCTCTAGCACCATGTGGCGTGAGAACTGTCAGCATTGATTTCTTGCGAAGCAGGCTCTTTCCCTATAGCTTTTCCCATTTTTATGACAATTTCTTGGTTGGCCTCTTCCACCAGCATTGTGTAAAAAAATAAAGGGGGGGGGGGGGGGGGCACGGCATTTGAAGTTTCGCTTACGGCAAAAACATGTGCCGATATCGAAGACGGTGCGGTTTAACAGCGTCTCACTAGGTAACGTGACCTAAACTACGGAATTTTTCATGCTACTAGACGTCACGCCGAGGTGATGTGTGGCCACATCGCAATGATCCTCCCTTCGCGGGGCTATGATAGTCGTCCACCGGATAAACAAATAAAGTCTTTTAACTAACTAACTAGCACTCGTAAGCCCTGGCTGATGTTTAGTAGCAGTCGCTAAAATATGGCTAATGTCTGTAGTGTAGGCTAAATGATTGTCAAGTAGCTAGAGCTGAATAATCATGGCTAAATTGAAACCCGCGAGGAACATCCACAAACCTAACCTTGCACCAATGCGAACGCGTACCATCCTATTTAGGTACTGCCTATTTCCTCGTACGACTGAAAACTGTAAATGACTACCCGATAAAACTAGATCGCTTTCATCTCTATCTCTTGCATAATTTTATTGATGGTGTGCAATATGCCTGTTGTGTATATGATTTTGAAATAATGATGATTCCGAAGTTGTAATCGATTTGCGCTGAAAAATGTTTCGGTGTTATATGTAATGCATAAACCCACTCCTGCAGTAGCTCTATGGGACTGCGGTATATAAATAAAGTATTGTAATGTGACAACAGTTCGCTATCGCCTGTTATAACACCAACACTATCTGCATTCAGTCTCAATCCAGTGATTGACTTCTCACCAATTTTTCTAGTACAAATTTGCGTCTCGCGAATGAACGACTTGACAGTCAGAGCCCGTGTTGTCATCTTACCGCATTCCTGTTGTCCACGATGTTTGCTCAGCTTGTCAAGATCCCAGAAGCTGGCTTCTTCCCACAAACAGTCATCTTACAGAAAAGCCAGCTTTAAAGGTGTCACGTTCGTGCAGACGTCTAGCGTATATAAGAAAATTGTACAGAGACTACTAGGAGGAATTCTCCAATAGTGCGCAAGAATTGTGGCCGCATCCATAGAAAAACTTAACACATATTCATCCTTGGAATTTTAAAAACATTTTTCCAAGTTCTCGCTTTGCTAGCGCAACTATCGAGTGTAAGTCTTTCGTCTATGTCACGAAGCATGTAAAAGATGTACGAACTAACAGGTGCTTTTTTTTTGGCAAGTGTCGGTTCCTTTGTTTAGGTCCCAGCAAACAATAATCTTAACATTCGATTCCCCCCCCCCTTTATGAATTACTGTTATTGTGGGCTTTAAACAAACCTGTGACTTCAGGTTTTGCAGCAGGTTGTCCTAGCCACTGAGCCACCAGCGGAACCCACAATTGCCTGAGAGAGTAAAGGCTGCTATTTTTATATCTTAACAACTTTGGGCCCATCCTGTCCTCAAATGCATCCACTTTGCACGAGACAAATTCTTTGAAGGCGGTGAAATTTCATTTGAGCGGATGCACACAAAAAGCCTGTTTGCCACTTCGCATGCAGTAATGCGTGTAGGTTTTTTCGCGCTCATATTTTTGCAGTGGTAAATAATTTCGCCTTGTATACAGCTCACAAATGCATAATACTAAGTTCTAACGAAACTACTGTGGCAAGATGCATTAAACATGTCATCCTAACTATTCCAAGGCGCATGTGTTCGGTTCACAGTATATTAATTCCATTTAATGATTCTTTAGATTGCACATGTCGTGCTATTGAATTTCCTCCAATGTTCTCAAAGTATTTAGAATAAGACAGAGACAAAGGGCGCAGGATTTTTGGATTCTTTTATATGTAAAAAAAAAAGAGTGTTTTCATTCACGTGTGAATGTGCATTGCATTATAATTTACTGGTGATGTTGAGTCGAGCAGGCAGTGTGAAGACACACTTGATCCACAAAAATAGGCGATGTCGTACACGAAGGTGATGCATAGATACAATGCATGGGTGCGATGGTTGATGAGATGAAAGTGATGCGCGATGATCTCGTCGACGGTGAACTTGGTCCTGAGTCTCTATGGCTGAAGGGCTCTGTTGCTAAACGTGTACTCCTTCTCCTCTTTCTCACTATGTCCCACCACTTGTGGAGTAACACCTGCCAGGATCCTCTGCGAGGCAAGAACGAAGCGAGATTATTAATCACTCTTATGATCAATCTATTCTGCCTTTATTTACATGATCATTATCACACAGTCTGGCTCGCAGACCACCTGTAGCCTTCAGTATGTGATGCATGCTGTGCATAAAAAATGATGTAAATCTATTCATACCTGACTACTGATACTGGTCTTTTTCAAGCATCATTTGCGGAAGACAAAACCACTGGTAGCATTACCGATGTTTCGATATGATACTCTTGATACTACATTCAATTATTGTTACGATATTGCTACTAGTTAAGCATCGATATAACAAATTATTGGATACATTGAAGTAAGCACAAGATTTATTTGATCATACGTTAGTTCATTAATGTATAGTCTTGTGATGTCATACGAAGGGCGCTATCCTGGACATAGGCGGACTCAACCATATTGTTGAATTTTGTAACGACATCCTCCTAGGCACATCACAGGGGCCATAGCAGACCCATGCAGCTAATCAGACTTGACAAGATGGCAAATCCAGCAACATGGTATAACTCAACAACGTCCGGATCACTACCCTGGTCAAGAAACGGTAAGAGACTGAATTCTCTTTCCTATCCTGATCTTACATCTATTATGTCACGCTCACTACAATGTTATAATTACATCAACACTTCCAGCAACAAATTCAAAAGTCAAGATACATTTCCCTGTCACGTAACTCGGGAGCGCTTGCAATGTGTGATGGAGTTGGGAGAGTGAGCGAGGCGGGAGACCGTGGCGTCACGACAAACAAACTTTATATAACACAACACGGCAAACAAGAAGTTAACACGCTAGATAATTACAATTAGGAGTAACCTGTGCAAAAACGCTAAGCGGTACAAAAGGATCCAACCAACACTCCTAACTAAGTTCGGCTCTACTGGCCCTAAAGTCTGGCCACTATGGCGTCTCGGTCTAGCTACGCAGCTACGCGAATAGAACGTTCTTACTTCGCGTGAGTCCGTCGCCTCGTTTCCGCGCCCAAGTCGACGCTGAGTCCCGTCGATGCTACTCCTCGACGTCTGGGAGTCGCCGTCGTCGAAGCTGCCGCCTCGCTAGTCGTCCTCGTCGCCGGTCCTCCGGTCCTTTGTCGAGAACATCTGTCTCGTCCGGTTAGGCCTAACTCCTGGTCTCCCCGTGGTGCCACCGGGTCGAACTGCCGATGTGGCTCTCTGGTGACTGTCCGTGGGTCGTCGTCGTCGTCTAGCCGCGCTGTGGGAGTGCCGTAGGTGCCCTGCGAACTGCTGTGACGGGGCTGCTGCAAGCCCGGGGAGCCTCACTTGGATAGCACCAAGGTCGACGGCCACCCTCCCGAGCTTCTCGTGCTGCTGCCCCCAGAACGGAGCCCTACTGCTCTCGTCGCGGGTGCGACGCTGGCTTGCAACACCTTGCTTCTTGACGACTCCAACGAACAATGCCTGCTTGATCCTCCGGGGTTCCGCACCTCAGTTCGGGTCGCGTGGCACGCGCCTTCCTCCGGCCAATGGCTTGCGTCGACGTGGCGGGGGGCGCACACCATCGGGTATTTTTCCATTCCCCGCACACCATCGACGCCTTGCGCTGTCCGGCGCGCGCCCCGTGCCCCTTTACTCATGACATTGGGCCCCCTTTTGAAGAGTTTTTTCGAAAAAAACTGCTTTCATCCTCCTCCTTGGGGTTACGGCCCTCTGCTCTTCTGATGGTGTCCCGTAGCTTGTGATGCGTGCTTTTTCCTTGCTTGGCTTAGGCTCAGCTTCCCTTCACCACATCGTCGCACGCTTTCACTCACAGTTTGTCTGCACTTCACAACACCACTATCCTTGGTTCTACCCACCACATGTTCATTGTCCAAAACACTATAATCCATATCAAGGTACCACACTTCACAATGACACAACCAATAGCTTCATTGGCGACTTTTCACAAATTGCTTCACATCTCGATATATCCCTGGCCAAAATGCCTCTCTCGTCACTTCTCTTCGCAGGTTCTTTGCATCTCTGAACCCACTCGCGTAGCAATATTCTAAGATAGCCGGCCTATAACATGTTGGCACCATCAATTGTGTGACGAGTGTTCCGCTTTTCCAGAACCTCCGGAAAATCAAATCATTGATCGATTCGTAAAACACTCCGTCTCTAAACCCTTCTCTTGTGCGTTTACGGCCAACCCTATCTCTCGCGTGCCTCAGGGTTCTGTCACCCCTTTGTTCTTTCGAGAACTCCTCTGAGGTTACCCCTACCTGCTCCAAAATTCTCGATCTACTGTCGCGTTGTCCTTCGCCACCCACATTTTTCGCTCTAGCTTCTGAGCTTTCAGGGCTTTTGTTTGCCTTCTCTTTTCTCCTGTACTGTTTTCTTGGCCTGACATAGCCACCTGGCTGCGCTGGGTCGTCCACCCTTCGTACCCCTGGCCTATTTCCTAAGATCACGTCATAAATTGGATCCTCCATACACTTTGCCGTAATTTCTCCTACGAAGTAAGGGGTATCCAGCCGTATCTTGGCCTCTGGTAGTCTCACCTTGGACCCATCTGCAAAAACCACTGTTCCTACTCTCCCCGTGAAATCTCGTCCATCGACCAGGCTTCTCCTCACTAACACCGTATCTGCTCCTGAGTCCCTCAATATCGTTACCTGTTTGCCGTTTACTTTACCTTCCACCACTGGCATATTAACCCCTTCCGACCTATCTATCACAGCACCGACTACCTCTTCCTTCTCTTCTGACCTTACTGCACATGCAGTATGCTCTAACGGTCTATTCCTGCACTCGTTTGCTTTGTGCCCCCTTTTCTGGCACAATTGGCATATCACGTGGGATTCTTGTCGACTAGTGCTTGTGCGGCAGTTCATGGCTATGTGCCCTATTCTGTCGCACAAGAAACACCGCTGCTGTGCCCTTTGTTTACCCATTGGGGCCTCACTGTTGCTCCCTTCTTCCTTACTGTTGTCTTTGTCTTTTTCCAAATTCCTTAACCCTTGTGCCTCCATGAACTGATCAGCCTGCTTGGCCATCTCCTCCACCGTGTGCAAGTTCCTTTCTTTCAAAAATACCGCCAATTGACTGCTGCACCGGTTTAGGAACTGTTCGCCAACCATCCTGTCGCGCACCCCTTCGTACGTTTTTTCCGTCTCGGACAATTCTATCCAACGATCGAAGTAGTTGGATAGGCGACATGCAAACTGCTTGCCCGTTTCTGAATTCTCGGGCTTACGTGTTCGGAACTTGTCCCGGAAACCTTCGGCAGTTAGCCGAAACCTCTCCAATAAAGTCTTCTTTACTATGTCATAGTCTAGAGACTCTTGGGCTGGCATGCGACCAAACACACTCAAGGCCTCTCCCACGAGACACAGACTCAAGGCATTTGCCCACTCGCTTCTCTCCCAGCCTTGCCCTACGGCGATTCTCTCAAACCGATGCAAATATGCATCGAGGTCATCCCTTCGCTCATCGAAGGGTGCCATTAGCTTTCTTGGGCAAATTTGTCTCGGCGTGGGGGTAGAGTTGGCCAACGCCGTCGTCGGGGTACTCGCGCGACTAGGGTCGCTGCGCGGACACGCGTTCATCTCTGCTAACTTCAATTTCAGTTCTAGGATCTCCTTCTCGCGTTCATGCTCTTTCTGCGCGCGCTGCTCCTCACGCTCGTACTCCCTTTCGCGCTCTTTCTGAGCGTTCTCGAAAAACCTCATCATCTCCTCCTTATCCATCCCTAAGTCTTTGGCCACGGCCGCCAACTTCTCCCAATCCATCCTTGCAACCCCCGACGATACGTGACTGGGCCCAAACGCTGGAAAAATCCTGGCACAGGCTCGCCACTTATTATGTCACGTAACTCGGGAGCGCTTGCAATGTGTGATGGAGTTGGGAGAGTGAGCGAGGCGGGAGACCGTGGCGTCACGACAAACAAACTTTATATAACACAACACGGCAAACAAGAAGTTAACACGCTAGATAATTACAATTAGGAGTAACCTGTGCAAAAACGCTAAGCGGTACAAAAGGATCCAACCAACACTCCTAACTAAGTTCGGCTCTACTGGCCCTAAAGTCTGGCCACTATGGCGTCTCGGTCTAGCTACGCAGCTACGCGAATAGAACGTTCTTACTTCGCGTGAGTCCGTCGCCTCGTTTCCGCGCCCAAGTCGACGCTGAGTCCCGTCGATGCTACTCCTCGACGTCTGGGAGTCGCCGTCGTCGAAGCTGCCGCCTCGCTAGTCGTCCTCGTCGCCGGTCCTCCGGTCCTTTGTCGAGAACATCTGTCTCGTCCGGTTAGGCCTAACTCCTGGTCTCCCCGTGGTGCCACCGGGTCGAACTGCCGATGTGGCTCTCTGGTGACTGTCCGTGGGTCGTCGTCGTCGTCTAGCCGCGCTGTGGGAGTGCCGTAGGTGCCCTGCGAACTGCTGTGACGGGGCTGCTGCAAGCCCGGGGAGCCTCACTTGGATAGCACCAAGGTCGACGGCCACCCTCCCGAGCTTCTCGTGCTGCTGCCCCCAGAACGGAGCCCTACTGCTCTCGTCGCGGGTGCGACGCTGGCTTGCAACACCTTGCTTCTTGACGACTCCAACGAACAATGCCTGCTTGATCCTCCGGGGTTCCGCACCTCAGTTCGGGTCGCGTGGCACGCGCCTTCCTCCGGCCAATGGCTTGCGTCGACGTGGCGGGGGGCGCACACCATCGGGTATTTTTCCATTCCCCGCACACCATCGACGCCTTGCGCTGTCCGGCGCGCGCCCCGTGCCCCTTTACTCATGACATTCCCGAGAGGCCAATGTCAAACTAAGCTTATCAATTCACTTCTAGGATAACTTATAGAATTACACGAAAAGTGTTGTTAGCATTGCTTTGCATGTCACTGCTGTGTTTGCATGCTGCCAGTGTTCGCAGGAATGCTGCTTTAATGTGAACTGCATTATGCATGGGATGTTTAAAATACTTACATGAATATTACAAAGGTATTCTTATATAGCTGTGCTAAGTATTTTCATCTTGTATTAATGCTTAGTTACAATACTGACCACTAAACTAACTGATGTGCCTTTTCAAGCCACCATTGTACAGTAAACTGGTCTTGGATTCTAAACAAAATTGTTTGATAAATGATGACATCTAACTACAAGATTTATAAATTAGCTGGCTAGCAATATTACAACTGTTGCCTTACCTCTCGTAAGGAGCCAGGTGTTGAGAGGAGGAAGTAGATCATGTATGCAGGAATCATGACCATGGAGGCGAGTGCCATAAACCATCCCAGCATCTCTCCCCACCACGGGTATGCATATGTCTTGGCATATACAATTGGTTGGTACTTGATCACAGAGAACAGGAATATGGCCTGCACAGTCAAATCAAGAGGCGCATCACATCCAGGCACTATATTTAACTGGTATTGGTAAATCGTAACATAAATAAGCAAGAAAGGTGAACAATGATAACAAAAATGACATACAGCGAACATAAAACATGCCGTCCGATTAGTATTTTCTTGACGATTGAATTGAAATATGAATGTTTTCTTCTATATATAACATATTTTTCAAATGAAAAGCATGTTTACAGGCAGTTAACTTTTCTACAGGTGTAGCTTCACTTGCGAGCAAGCTAACCTTCCCCGACTTTGATACAAATTCAAGCAGAACAACTGTTATTTATGATTTATTTTTATAGTTGTGGTTCAGATGAGTGCGACCTCTCTAATGTTCTTTTGATGGTCATAGTATTAGAAACTGAAACTTGAAATTTTAGCTGTCCAACCAAGTGAAGTTTGAAATTCTGCACCTAACTGCAGTTAAGCATAGGGGGTTTGATAGGAAATGACCAAGCAAAATAAAACTGCTGTTTCATGCTTACCACACACATGACTGGTATGAAGAATGACCAGCTTAACCGGAACAGAGCGCTTGGGCGACGTCCAAGCATTTCTTTGATATTATCGGAGATGTTGCTGGTACCTATAAAGAAATTAAGATAGAGGCCTTGTCAGCTGACAAAAGTACAATCAAGGCTTGAATTTATAACGAAATGTTAATTGTGCACATTTACTCACCGTATATCCAAGACAGTGCGACGGCCTGGAAGAACACTATAAATAGCAATGTGATGCCAGTGACAGCATAGTTGTCCATCAGCTGTAGAAGGTACATGCCACCCTGTAAAAAGAAAACAAGTAAAGGGTATGTCAACTAACATTACTAACAGAAACCTCGAAAGTAATCAGAACGTTGCAGCGAAAGCTTTCCAAGCATACAGGTGAACCTTTAATAACGATGTCTCGTTGGACACGAAAATATGTTGCTTATATGGAATATTCATTACAGGCAAATATTTGCTACATTGTGGTAAGGATGACAAATATGTCTTGATTTATTTTATTATATTTGTTAATTTGCTAAACCCATTCTTGTTATTATATGGGGCTTTCATTGTATAACAAAGCAAACGAATTACATTGAACAGATCTCAGCCGCTTAGAGTGAACACTCATTATCACAATGCTGGTGTCATCATTAGCATGGAAAGAGGTAAGTAAAAACAAACATCACGTCCCACTTATCTAGGATACCTTGATATATCGCGACTATGAACACCATGCACACTGAAAGACAGTCCACATTAAGCAACTGCCCATATTGGCTCCTTTGCATTCACAACAAATTAGTGTAAACTTTTAGCCTGCTACAGGAAAACGAAAGCGACGTAGATGGAGCTACACGGGACAGCACGAGTGCGAACTAACAACCGTTTATTTTTACAGACTCATGACGAAATATATACACACAAAGAATGGGGGCACAAAAACAGAACAAAAAGAAGCACTCACGCATGCGCAAGAAATACATCAAGCGACACACTATCCGCAATCTGGCGCCCACGTGTCTCGAGGTCTGTTAGCTTCCCTGCTCTGAATGAACGACACCCCCGCTTCTGTTAATGATAGTGAAGGTGTGCTAACACAGATATCAACACCGGCGTAGTGCATTGTGAAGGCTTCTATGATTTCCCTCTCTTTTGAGTTTTTACATCAGGATACAATCGTGGTGGAATCGAATTTTGTATGACACTGACACCTGCTGCAATGAGTAGCCATGTTTCCTAGGGGAGTAATCTGATTGCAGTTATAGTTATCCTCGTGTAGGTGTGTGTTGATGTGCCTCCCGGTTCTTTGTGTGTATATATTTTGTGATGAGTCTGTACAAATACAGTTCTTAGTTTGCGCTTGTGTTGTCCCATGTCGTTCTACCTACGGCACTTTCGTTTCCCTGTAGCTCGCTAAAAGTTGATATGTACAACCAACTGGCCCCTACCTTGGCACTTCTAACAAATTAGCCCCAATATAGGGAGCACCAGTTAATTATGAAGCTTAGCCATGGACAGCACACAGGCGCAGCCACCCTCACTTTGCTAGCACACAAGAAATCTGCGCACATCTAGTCACAATCTTTCTCGGCCCATCACTGCACACTTCACTGTAAAACCAACGGCATGCCCCATGCAGAAACCTGATTGTTAATGTGATAAAATTATGAGTACTTTGACGTTCTTATTTACACAGTAAAACTGGGCTGGTGGATTTGCTTTTGACATAATACCTGTTTGACTGACCGGTAGCCGTGCATATACATTGTAGTTGTAATTCTGTGTACGCTAATATTCCTTTAGATTCTCTGAAGTATGTCAAAAGGGTGTGCTAGCATTTGGGAGGCTTCACAGGTGTGTTTTAAACAGTCGCAAGTTAAGGAAATCAGTAGCGTGTCAATGGCATACCTGAGTGACCATAGGAAGCCCAAGGAGAAACTGGAACACGACCATAAGGAACGTAATGAGCCTTCGTCTAGTAATCAGCTGTGGCCATTGGTCGATTATACCAGCAACTATTGCTTCAGAAGGACAGAACTGTAAAAAAAGACAACAGGAGAAAAAAGTGATAAACTTGGTAATCTGATCATATTCACCTTATCTACCCAACCCAATGCCCTATATCAAATGTTTTTGTAAGCCAGTAATGTCAAGCCGGGCTGCCTTAAGACACATTGGAGATAAACAGTACAGCAGGTAGACTACGCACCATGATGCTGACTCACTGTTATGTAAAAGTAAAGTGTTTTCTGTTATATTTCATATGTGCAAATTTGTGCATCTGCAAGAAAATCTTGTCACTGAAGGTATCAAAAAAACACACAATGGCTCATAGCTTATTATTTAAAATGCACTGAATCAGCTTTACTTTATTTAGGTACATGTGTATCTATACAGTGACAGTTCAGAAATGTTGCACTTGCAGGTGCACAATATCTGTGATACCGAATTTGAAAGCAACAGCTGCGTAATTGATATTTAAGAAACTTGCTACGCAGGCTAACTTGCACACCACTGCCAACTCTTGTGACATTCATATGACATTCTTGTGACATTCTTATGACATTGATAAACTGAACACAATGAAAGACTGCTTGTATTGAGTCACCAACTGCTCAGTTAACATGCACATGATTTTCCTCACGTCGACGACGTACATAGCGTGGTGCCTGATAGGATTTCACTGCACTTGGACTTAATATCGAACATCGTGTTGATGGCAGTGGCAGAGATTTGCCTGGAGGGTCCCCATAATCGCAATCACAATAAAAGTAAATGACGAGCATGCCTACCTGTAGCATTTCGCTTTATATTTTTAGAAGTCAACTGAACCTGCTCATTAAAGTTACAGTAAGTTCACGAAGGTTGTTGCTGACCTTAGACATATTTTCAAATGTATGTACAATGAATTGTAGGAAATGTTAGGAATAGTATAAGAATACGTTGGAGTGGCTGCTAAGGCAGGCTTACCTGGCTGTTTATTCCCAAACAAAGGAGCATAACGAAGAACAGTATCGACCAGACTGTTGAAGCTGGCATTCGGGTGACAACCTCAGGATACACGAGAAAAGCCAAACCAGGTCCTGAAGAGGCAAGCAGAGACAATAGAAGAACCATCAATTAGAAACCTAAAAATGTTACACCACAATGGGAGGAAAGAGCTGGTGCAATCAACGAGCACATTTTGTGCTTGTAATACTGCTACTATACAGCAATAACATATATAGTAACTCTATTTCTTAACAGTCAAATAAAACCACCAGAGAGTGATGTGAAGGAAAGTGTAAAAAAAGTTTTTTAAAAAATGTTACGTGTATGCATAAAAATAAAAAAAAAATAATGAAAGAACTACTCATCTTTGGGGTCAACTAAACCTACAACCTCCACATTATATATGAACCATTCTAACAAATGAATTACAGTGAAGGTTGTCCCCATAGCCATTTTGTTTTGGTGTTTGTGTAGCAAACCTGTCCCTTCAAGAGAGTTGGTTGGTGAAAGTCACAGTCATAATGGCGGAAGTTTAAAGTCTTGCCAATCACTGGCATCACGTGTTATATAAACTTAGGAGCAGTAAAAAGACAAATTTTTATGCATTCATATGTTACACAAACTCTCAAAGCAGCTAGGGCTGAGAACCTTCCTATGTATGTTCGAAGTTGTCTGTCATGAATAAAACACCTTTTTCATACTGCTGTAGAATTGCAAGGCAAGAAGTTGTGGTCAAAATGCTTCCAAAGTTCTTTGAGCCACTACATAAAACTCCATAATCTCGTATTGACCGTATAATGGCATCATGCTGATTAACAGAGGTAACATTTCTGAAACAGCATTGCTTTCTGATAGGTAAAAACGTACTCAAGAATGTACCGAAGTAACGAGATGTAAAGAAAGATTTTAAAGTTTTCTTACCTGATTTGACTACATCACCCACTGATTTTTCGGCTACATAAGCCATGTGACCAAGCACAGAGAATATGACTGTTCCGGCTAGGAGACTCGTCAGGGGATTGATGGAACAAACTATTGCCGAGTCCCTGTGAATAGGCAACAAGAAAGCAAAGAACGCAACTTTTTCAACAAAAGTCGTTTAGACTCAACGTGCTCATAAAGAAGACATGGTTATGGCAATAAATCAATGATGAACAATAACAGAGAAGTTGTGATATCAAGATTTCATTGATTAACAGCGGAAATCTCAAGCTTACCATGGGCAGTAAGAGTAAACATGAATCGTGAATTATTCAAAATGTGGCTTTGCAATGTACATTCATCGTAAGCAAAAGTAGTGTAGTAGTAGCAATGCACGGTGTGTTCCACAAGATGGTGTTAGCTTTACAAGTGCGGCTGATGACATGTCACATCGCACAAAATTGTTGCTCTTGGTTTTTAATTCAACCACTGCTAATGTGCGACCAGTGAAATCAGCAGGAGGAGGCTGAGTGAGTCAACAAATGCCACAAATGCCAACTGCATGAGTGCAAAAGAAGACAAAGAAAAGACTGTGTTCTTATGTGCCATGCCTTTCACGTTTGTCGGTGTTTTGTTTTCTACACAACAAACAGTGATATGAAATTACTTCCAATAATCATCAGTAATCTCATGTTAAAACAGCACTGACAAGGATATATAATGTTCAGGAGAAGCATGATGTACATTCTGTACCTTAACGCCAACTTTCAGTACAATACACACTGAGCATTTTTACGTGCATGACTTAATCTAGCTTACATATGAAAGAATAACCAATGTACTTGTCATTGTGCCGTTATTGAGTAATGTGCACCTTGTAACTCTTATGGCTGATGAATTAAATAAGTGTAAAAGGTGAAATGAATTAATATTGATGCAAATGCAGATTCAATTGACTCGCTGAATAAACGCTATAATTACAAAAAGATAATTCATACTAAACAAACATGTGTTGTATCGAATTATTAAATTCACATTCTGAACACGACTTCAAAAATCCCTAAATGAAAAAAAAAGAAAGGCATGTCACCATAATAATGAACCCTTATAAAGGAATTAAAGAGGTGCTGAAAAAAAAATACAATGAACGCATACAACTTACAATGCATTTTCTTAACGCATACTTTCCATTCAACACAAATCCTCCTGTTCAGTGGGAAACAGTATGAATGATTAAAAAGAATGTGATGTTATGTGTAATGGAAAGCAGCAAGTCATGATGAGAAATGGCAAGCGAGGGAGATGGGGAAAGCAGTCAAAAACATGATGATCGTTTGATACGTGGAAGCGCACCAAGGTGAAAAAGTGGGCGTGGACTCTAACCTGAAGAAATTCTGGTGAAACTTGTTGTAGCTACCTAGCGTCACCACCGAGCCAACGCCAATTCCAAAAGTATAGAACACCTGAGTGCCTGCAGCAATCCATACCTGAACAGAGAATGCACCAGAAGAAGAGAAAGAAGAAAAAAAAAACGAAGAGGCATATTATAGCTCGGTATAATAAGCTGCAACGATAACAGCAACGTTTAACACTTATTCAAGATGCGCAAGATCAAATGGGACAGCATGGATTATTCATCATGCATGCTAGAGCAGCTTTTGGGGGAAGGGGGGATTAGAGGGAAAGCTGCTTAGTCAGATGCTGTCAGGAATTTTGCTCACCTTTGGCTTGAGCAATTGACTCCAGTCCGGCGTGACGTAGAACAACAGGCCATCGATTGAGCCTTGTAATGTGACACCTCTTACAAGCAGCACGAAGAGACAAATGTAGGGAAAGATGGCTGTTACCCAGACAATCTGCAAAGGACATAGGTTTTTGGGTCAGGAAGAATGAATTTATGATCAGAAAACAAATGGCGAAAGATATTAGCTCGTAAAAGTGGCATTGCAAGCGTTATGCTTACTGTATCGAAAAAAAGTTGCATTTTTCCTGTTGATGTGTAATATAGTTTCAATTGGTGCATACTTATGCTCGAAGTTATTAGATGATACGGAAAGCATTGTAACAGAAATGTTTGCATTATAACACTATTTGACAGGAGCTCATATGGGCACCAGCAGCTTATTTCCATGCAGCAGAGTTGGCTTTTGCAAGTTTAAAGCACAGCTTTTTTGTAGCAGGAAAATAATCACAGTTGGACAACTATCTTACCACTAAATATTTTTGTCTGGCAATGAGGCTTCACAATCTTCTTTTTCTCATTTGATAAAGATTGCCTATAAAAATACTAGTCATGTATTTCACAAAAAGAGGTCATTATTTAACCCCAGCGCCTCTTTGACGTGAACAAACAAACCCACATATAGACTCCAAAGGGTATCAGAAATGTGGTATTTCAGTAATTTGATATAAGCCCCAGGTGGTATGCTTTACTGTACGGCAGTTAGTTCCTTCAGCTCTGAATATGCTTCATTATATTACATCAGTGCGCTGCGGCAAAGCTCTGTAAAGCAGTTTTGTGATTTTGAAGAGCATGTACACCATACTGTCCATGTTTGTTAGATACTGCTCATATGAAAAAAAAAAGCATTTTCGGCAGGTTAATCGATTTTCTTCTAAATGACATTACCTTTCCACTTTGATGAAGGCCTCTCCAGATCACAATGTACACAATGAACCATGACAGGAACAGATAAAGGGCCAGCTCAAGACGCATGTTGCCCATCTCGTGTAACCCTGATGAGATGCCCAGCACGTGATTTCTAAAAGTGCCAAGCACAGCAGAGGGCAAGGAGTGGCGAAAGAAGAAAGCAAAGAAAAGCATTTGGTTAGGTTAATCTGTGGCAACATTGGGTGACATGGTCATTGCAAAAGGTTTGACAAAAACTGTATGGGTAACAAGACGACACTGAGCCTTCATACGGGGCTCCTGTATATACCTTGCCACAATAAAGATCATGATTGTGAACAGCAATGAGCCCTTTAAATGTCTGCTCATAAAGAAATGCTCATAAAGAAGAGAACTCTTGAATCGCAGGTCAAGCAAGCTCTATTTACTACTTAAACCAACTGCGCCAAAAGAGACAGTTATTCAGTATGAATGCTGTACTCACTCCCAGAACTCCACAATTGGAGTAACAGATTTATTGTGGGGTGCTGCATGCGTCTCGTTGTACTCCCAGCAGTTCTCGGTGTTCCAGTGATTGCCACAGTGTTTCCACGGAAGCACTTCGGTGAAAGACGAGATCAGGTAGAAGAGGATCCATGCCACGATCACCATGTAGTAGATGTTGGATAGCGTCACGATAGTTAGTGATGCGATCCCGATACCTGCAACAATGCAATAAACAGCAGCATATATTCTGCTATACTGTATACTGTACTGTATATTATGCATGATTGATCTATAAATACTAATTTTAGAAATAAAGCCACAGAAATGAAGCATCATATTTTCTATCGTATTAAGAAAAAAGCAAATATAACTTTCAGTAATCATGTATACAACAATACTGAACACTATATTTCCAAAGACAAGTGATTCCACAGGTACACAGCTTTCTTTACAGTGCACGAAGGCGTTGCACATAAAATCTAGCAGTTTGCCTAAAAGCATGAGACTGGAGGATTGGGCAATTGGTTAGTTGATACCATGGTAAACAGTGCAGATCTCAAGACAAGAAAGCAAAACGAAAAACATGTGGTGAATTAGAAGAAGAGCACACAGTTGAAATAAAGTGCCTGAGGGCTGAAATTAGTTGCTTTGTGTGTGAACCACAGTGCACAATGCACACGACAGGACGAAATGGTTGGAACACACACACTGTGTTCTTCATTAGTGTTCACTCTATGATGGTTTATTATGGTGTCTCCTAAAAGATACTCTCATACAAGTAATACGACGAGCAAGCATACCTTTAAACATGGGAACTATGCCCCAGATTCCTATGCCACCTCGGCTCAGGTACTGGCCCATGGCTACTTCCAGGTAGAACATGGGAATTGCTGTTGTGATGAGGCAAATGAAGTATGGAATGAGGAATGCACCTGCATGAAAAAAGAGAGAGGGAAGTACACTGTTAGAAAGGGGTTCAGTGATGACTTACCAACATTTTCTATAGGTGTGTTTGTGGGTGTGTGGGTGTGGCAATGCCCTGTATTACTAACAGAGTTCTTTTGTTGTCCGTATGTTAACCTAAAATAAAGTTGCTTTAATTAGTGTAGGACTGCTTCGAATCCCATCTAAACAGAAGTAGTGTGGGGTGCAAATTTTTTATGATAATGCTCCACAGTTTATCAGAATTGTTGATCCAGTGGCGACATACTCTTGCAGGCCAATTACATTTCGTACTTCTGTACACACATATGGTTCAAGATTGAGACAACACAAAACCAGTCTTCTTTCAATTAATTCATCTTGTTCAAAAATTATGTGCCACTCTGCAGACCTTGAGCAGAGGATTAGAATATACGGGATTTGTTCTCTCCTTCTTTTCCTGCATCAGTCCTGATAAGGCAATTTCACATCTCATATGGCCGCATGCCTCAAGTCATTCCAGTTTGAAGTACTGTCTATCTGCCGCTTCTTATTTAAGTCCTGATCATCAAAGTACCCGTAGTGCACACTGTTAAATATCGAAGAATGTGGCTACTCTGTTATCTGCACATTCGGGGTCAGCTGGCGACCTTATCTTCGTCAGTCAATATTTTGACCTTAAAAGCTGCATAAGACGCGAATTTGATTAATAAATTATGGGTCAACAGTAGCTTTCTCTGGGCCCACATGATCTGTACATTCTTGCATTATTTATAACTTTTTTTTTTTGTCTCAAAGATTTATGGATTTACCCTGCTGGTATTTTCCTCATTATGTTAGACCTTTGTGAGGCTTTATTTATCTTTTTCATTACAAAGTTTTATCTTCCTCGCCGTCATTTTTTTCTACCTACGATTTTTCAAAAAGCCGGCTGCATTTGCATATCTTGCATTTAACGAAGGAGAAGAAATAGAATAAAGAAAAGCGGCCCCTGTACAAGGATCATCAAACGTGTTCTACACTTGCACAGCTTCTGCCTCCTTGACACTTCCTTCTCTCTTTCTTTTCATGCAGCCGCGGAAGCCGAAAGTAAAATATATGTAAGGCATGCTCAAGGTTATCCCGAGGATAAAATGTCTTGCGTATATCGGTTACACGGGAGTGCCGTTACTTTAAAATTTTTTTTTATCGAAGTGGAAAGAAAGCTTGCCACGACGGCACGTTCCGCTGAGGCAATTAGTTCTTATCCGTGCCATAGCAACGCCGCTACCGTTTCTTCTTACGGTAACCACGTATCGCGTTACAAGCGATCATGTAGCCAGGCGCACGCAATTGGCACGTGGTGGCCGGTATAGTGCGCCTGTTGCGAAGGGAAGTGACGATTTAGCACCGCAGCGTGGAAATGAAACCGTCTATCCTGATACATATCACTCGGACAGAATACGCGTCATTCAGAGTCCGATATGACTACCTACGCGTAATAAGACACGTGCATTGCCGTAGTGCTGTTCCGGACACAAATTGCGGCACGTCATCGCATTCGCGGTCTTCTAAATTTTCATTGGCTCAAGAGGGCTACTGCATGCAACCTCTTTGATTGGCTCAAACTGCCAACGTCTCGGAATTTCACACTGTTTTGCGCGATTACGCGCACCTTTGGAACAAGGACGAGATGACTTTCTGATCGGTGCAGTCACGTTGACAGTTGTCAGGAAGCAGCATGTTGCATAAACTACAGCGGGGTTGAACGCGCCGAGTCCGAATCAACGAGACAGAGCCATAAACGAAGCAAATCGGAAACGTCAAACGATTAGCAGTGTTGATGTAGACCTGCATAAGTCAGACAGGTGTTCGCAGGCGGGACATCTTGATTGATTAATCCATTTATGCATTGCCAGGTGCCCACAATCAATCAATCAATCAATCAATCAATCAATCAATCAATCAATCAATCAATCAATCAATCAATCAATCAATCAATCAATCAATCAATCAATCAAACGTTCATTTCACCAAAAAATTCTGGGTGGTTTTCAGGGCTAAAAGCTGTTCTAGGCAGCTTGACTGAGTCTCAAAATTTAACAGGTTTCACATATAATTAGGAGTATAAGAGTTTCACAGACATCGCGTAAAAATAAAGATGGCCGTGCTGCCGTGACAACAAAAGTTGTGCTTTTTGGAAAACCTGGCGTGCTGCACAAATGTAATGACTACAAGTGGTCTTTGAATAAGTGCAACATAAGAGAGCACGTAAGACAGAGCAACTTAAGAGACCCGCTTTTGACACCAATGCCACGCCCGCTACTTGTGCAGAAGTAAGTAAATATAAGATGGTTTACTCACCACCTCCGTTCTCGTAACAGAGGTATGGGAACCGCCAGACATTGCCCAGGCCGACGGCGTAACTGATGCAGCCGAATACGAAGTCCGCCTTGCCCGCCCACTTCCCTCTGCTGGGGACACCGGCGAGGTCCTGTTGGCTTCCGAGACCACTCGTCGTACACGAGGACTCCTCGTTATCTTCGGCCTGGTTACGTGAGAACAAGCACGGAGGAAAGGTTTCGTGTAAGCTTGGACTTAAAGGGACACTAAAGTGAAATAATGAACCGGTTTAGATTGATAAATTGTACTCTGGGAACTCTAATGTCGTTCATTTCACTGTCATAGGTTTGAGGAGAAAATCAGGTCAAAGTTTCATTTTTAAATTTCGCGCCGAAATCTCCGCGCATGACTGTCATGGATTTCGGTGTGTATTTTTCGTATTTTGGCGACATTGGCTCGACGAAACTTTCTGAAACTCGGTATGTTAGGTCAATGGTCCTCTCAGAGGACAATGTACTTTACTTTTACTAATTATGAACTACGTAGTCGAACGCCTTCAAAATCTACAACGTCACGGCGCTTGGTACGGGAATTTCAAACTGGCGTCGCCACCCACATTTTCTTTTTGCGCGTTTTCTCGCTTGCCAAGCGTCTTCTCGCGGCAATTTCGGTGATTTTGGAATTGTAAGAGAGCAATTAACTAATATAAGAAAAATCGTATTTTCTCTTCAGTGTTTCTTTAACTTTGCCAACTTGAAGTGGGTAGGCTCAGATCTGTAGTGTTCTTAACAAGCAATCTATAAGGTCTTTACACAGTGTAATGTACACAGAAATCAAGAAGGGAAATTAGAGAAAGAATAATACGCAACCATAACGTACGCAGCGTTTCAACATTTTGTTCATGTGCTCAAATATGGCCACTTTCGGTCATTTAATTGTCAGATGTCTTTCGGGACACAACGTTTGTTTCTCCGCGGAACACGTTGCTGCTTGTGCTGATGGTGCTGACGCAGTGTAAGTAATACGGCTGTGCTAGTCAATGTTTTTTTTTTGTGATTGTTCTATCTTTCAATAAGGTTCTGACTCTCACCTCTTTGCAGATAGGAACTGCCTGAGGCGCTGTGAAAGGAGATGCCTTTTCCCGGCATCCATTGCGGCCCCCCAGGAACGCCAGGGTAAACACATTCGGCCCCGACGTCTTCTTTTCCATGTTGCCAGCCTCTGGACGCAGCTAGTGTGCAGTGTTCTGTCAGGAAAAAAAAAAAAAGAAACGAAGTTTGTGTGAATGTTGAAAACAAACAAACAAAAAACAAACTAAAACCAGTTGATAATGTTTGGCACCCAAAGCATTAGCTTCCTTGACATCCGCTGTAACTGTCCTTGGTTGCACATTCGGCATTAAACTTTCCCTCGCCCCCCGATCCAATCCCCCTTGAACACATTCCTTCTCCGAAAGCACTTGAAGAAGAAACAGCTTGCTCTTTTACCAGAACACCCACTTGACAATGCGTCTAGAAATAGTGAGGGTAGCTAACGAACCTTTTATAATGAGAAATCGAGCAACAAATAATTAAAAAAAAATAACAGTGCCAGTATCTCCATCCAACTCGAGGCAAGGAGTACAGCATAATTATTTAAATGCTAAAGATATCATTTACAGTAAATGTCGGCTCATCAAATCTCAAAATGAGAATACCGCTAAAACATGAAAGATGAACGGGATGAACACGAAAGGCACGTTGTTTTCAACAATGTCGTCAGCCATAACACGGCTCTCCATCCTTGGTGCTTGACAGTTTTACCGCGCAGCCAGCGTCGAGGGGCGTGCTCTGACGCACCGAGAAATGTCGTTTCCCCTTTTCTCTCGCTTTTCCTTTTAGCGGCGACGATCGTTTTTTTTCTCCGTGTGGTACGTGGCACAGCGAAGGGACGAGAGAGACGCGGCAACGACGAGGGTCCGGCGTCATCCCTCCTTTCGCACAGCTTGAGCGACATTTTCTACCGCCGTTGCCACGGCAACAGTGACGCGCGTGTTTGCGCTCTTGCGCCGGCGAACTGCCGCGATGCCAAGGCCGCTCGCTGTCTGGACCGTCTGCCGCTTGTTTAATCTGAGTGCGCGCCTCTCTCCGTTCTCCTCAGCCACTCTCACCGTTCGCGAATTTATCCGCTTGGCGACGCATTCTATCGTTCTGCATCGGGAATTCGATTTCTTTCTTTCTTTCTTTCTTTCTTTCTTTCTTTCTTTCTTTCTTTCTTTCTTTCTTTCTTTCTTTTTCTTTCTTTCTTTCTTTCTTTCTTTCTTTCTTTTCCCTTTCTTTCTTTTGCTTTTTCTATCTATCTATCTATCTATCTATCTATCTATCTATCTATCTATCTATCTATCTATCTATCTATCTATCTATCTATCTATCTATCTATCTATCTATCTATCTATCTATCTATCTATCTATCTATCTATCTATCATGCGCTTCGCAAAAAGTTTTCACGTAGGAAGGAAGCAATCAAAACAAACATCAATACAACCAGCGAGCGAGCGCGCACACGCACACACACACACACACGTCTGCAGCACTAATTAAATACAGCGAGGGAGTGAGAGATATCCCGCCGTCAGGAGTATAAATCATGCGCAAAAGTAATAAAATCATACAGCGCTTCTAATTCGTCCTCATACGCTAATTTACCAGGAAACGCTGCTGCGCAGAAGCGAAGCGTGTTGTTTTGCTACCGCAGCTGTTCCAATAGCTCGACGAGTGCGCCATTGAAAAGAAGGACGCGGAAATAGATTTTCACGGACGCATAATCCTCAGCCCGGTCAGCTATGATTGCGCCGGCTGTCTCTTGGATTTGCGTACTTTCAGCATTCATGCAAATGATACCACCCGGCGGGCTGCGTTTGTTCGATTGCCTCGCTTCTTGCTTTCATCCAGTTTTTTGCGTTACTTCCGTTGTTTTTCTGATCAAATGTTTTTTTTTGCATTCTTTGCCTTAGTGCAATGTACTTAAGTTGTTGGTGAAGCCCTAGTTTAGGCTACATTGACTTTTTTTTTTTTTCCAGGCCTATGTGCGCCTTTTGACGCGCACTGCGTTTTTCGCTGCAGAGCGCCGAAGCAAAATAAAAAGCACGCTTTACAGGAAGGGAAGTAAAAGAAGTCGCGGAAACGGATTGGTCGTTCTTTAGGTCACTTAAACGGCGAGGAAACAATACCATTTCTACTACTGCAGACGGTAACGACTTAGTTGGCAGTTTAGAAAAGAAGACAATCAATAAAAAAGTGGTGAATTGAGAAAAAAAAACGATATAACTGTCAACGAACAAAACGGTATTCGCAGAATAACTTGATCAAGTCCGTGTAATGATCGCAAAATTAAATATTTAGTTCTTACTCTTAGCGCTCTTCCTAAGCACTGTAATTTATCATGATAAACAAGAAAGTATAGTCGCTAGCATCGGGAATGCGTAGCTCTAGAGAGAGGGAGGGGGAGAGAGAGAGAGCTTGGTATTTGTGTTGTCGGGCCTCCTACCAACGGCTGTCCGCTCGATCCAGTAAACTTCTTTATACTACTACAGCTTAGTTAAGGGCAATATATTAGTTAAGCCCAGTTAAGAAAAATAACACGCTCCTCGCCTTATTGGGCGATTTATATACTAACATTAATACAGATGCAATAAATTGGTGTTAAGGATGGATACTGCTCCAAAAATTAAGCCACTGTTATTATTGCCTTAATGACCGACTAATATCTGAGCAAGAGTCCTGCTTAGATGAATAGTTAATTACGGTGATACGTTAGTGGTTACCATGAACGTTACCAACAGAAATTTTACACAACAGCTGCTCTACAATCGCGAACTGTCGATTGCGAGTGTTCTACGCCTATGAAACATCTTTCGTTACATTAAGATTCGCGGTCATGTACATGCATTTTGATGACATCGAAAAAAATTATCCTACAGTAAGCTTAATCAAGCTGTGAGTGTTAACGCGAGGCCTCGGTGTTTTCTTGAATCGGTACTGGCGTGCTTCGCCAGACAACGCGAAACCTTCTTTTCTCGTGAGATGACCTTTTATACTCGGACAAACAGGTTGGTAATTCGGGCGCTATATTAAACATCGCGCGCGTGCGCACGAAAAGCTCCCGTTAGCTATACGGCAAATTCCATCCATAAGCGACGCTATACTGGGGCTAACTAATGAACTCCATAGGAAATTTCCAAGGGCATCGGTGGGGGAACAAAAAAAGAAAAAAAAAACCTTGAAGGAGTGAGAAAGTAGGGCAATGTTTGGCAATGCTCGGGGGACCACTGCGCCTCCTAGAAGGTCACGGGATTTAGTACGGGCAAGGTATTGATTGACCTGACCGGACCAAAACTTCCACTGACCTACATTTACGTGACGGCAGCGGCGAACGTTATACGCTTGCATCGACGGGCCGCTGGGATCGTGCCGAAACAGCATTTCGCACGCACATACACCAGCTGCGGGACACGCATCTTTCGACGAAGCACCGGCATGAGTCATCGGTCAGGTGAAAGCGTTTTGGCAGACAGCTGCCGGGTTCCGGGGGAAGCGAGTCAGCACGCCGGCGCTTTCAACGCTCGCTCACGAAGCACGTCGTCTTTGAAATTCCCGTTACTCGGGAAAAAAAGCGTGCGTGACGCGCACGTTCGAAGCCACGAAGTTGGCTGAGGAATGTCGAAGAGGTTTGGTTTTAGCTCGGAGCCTCACTCCGCGGCTTCCCAACAGAATTGAGAGACCGCCTGTGATACGCTGCATTGTGTACGTATGTGTTGTGAAATGTGTCTCTCCTCCTCTCTCTCATTTACTACCTTATTCTCCTCCCCATGTGTAGGGTATCAAACTAACGTAGTATAGTTAACCTCCCTGCCTT
Source organism: Rhipicephalus sanguineus (assembly GCF_013339695.2). Lineage (NCBI taxonomy): Eukaryota > Metazoa > Arthropoda > Arachnida > Ixodida > Ixodidae > Rhipicephalus > Rhipicephalus sanguineus. Next base: position 133,751,762 of record NC_051181.1, on the reverse strand, counting down.
TCTTGTATTCCTTCTCTCTCTCTTCTCAACTGATTAGTTCAACTAATTAATTAACGGTGTAGACGTTCAAAGACCACGATATGATTATGGGGAACGCCGTAGTGAGGGACTCCGGATTAAATTCGACCACCTTGGGTTCTTTAACGTGCACCTAAATCTAAGCAATCGAGTGTTCTTTGCATTTCGTCCACAACGAAATGCTGCCGCCGTGGCCGGGAATTGAACCCGCGACCTCGAGCTGAGCAGAGCGACAACTTACGTGCTTAACCAAAACGGCGGGTGGCTCCTCTACTGAAATTCGCAGGAAGCGCCGATCGTGCTGTCGTACGGTAGTCATTGAAGCGCTTTCGAAGCTTGGCGCACGTAACAGAAATCTTTGATTCCGGTGACTTTCATTTTTTCGTCACTCTTTATTTCTTTTCCAAATTATGAAAAATTGCGTTTTCTTTAAACTGCGCTACAGTTACAAGGTACACTAGGTTAGAAAAGACGCTTCATTTTAATTTTTTACAACCCATTCCGCCTGTTCACCTTCTTTCCTGTCGTTTCAATAAATCCAGTTGGTAGTTTGCGCTCGTGGTGTCGTCCTCGTTCCGTGCGTCTTTCCTAACCTATAGTGTACCCTGCAACTGTAGCGCAGTTTAAGGAACACGCAGAAACAACTAGCCCAATACGTACCTCACCCTGGTGAGAAATTGCGACAAGACATGAGAAGAGTGCGAGAGAGCGAGATAGAGAAAGGGTTGCAGAAACCTCCATCTCGTACGAAACAGCGATAGTACCATGACAATGAGAAGCAGGTGAACAGCGAGTCGTGCCCAGTGCGACCGACAAACAGTCGACTGAAGCGAGGTCGTGGGCGAGGCACGAGCCAATGCTCGAGTCCCCCCGGTCTTCAGCCCAGCGACCGCGGGTTCGACACGCGCGGCGTCTCCAGCCAAGCCCGCCGCTCTACTTTTTTCGCGTTCCTCTTCGGATCTCGAGGCCGACGCCCGGACAGTGTTGCTAGAGTTACGCCCGCTCGGAGCCCGTCACCGCACGCAAACAGTCGCTTCGTGGGCTCGCGCCGCCACTTATTTGAAGCAGGCACGTTTGTTCTTACTTTCTTCCCCTTCTTCGTCTTCTTGTACCCTTTTTCTCACTCATCCCCTGTTTTGCCTTTCTTCTTTGACACTGACGCTGCGTGGCTGCCCTATGTTTAGCGTATAGCGTTCGTTGGCGTCACGCCGGCGTGCCAGCGTTACCGCGAGCCCCTGAAGCAGAGCCGCGTTCGCTTAACAGGCTCTCCGGCAACACACTGGCGCGCATACCCTTGCGAAGCCTGCGTGCCACTTGGCCTCGGGGGTGTGCGGCCTCGATGTGCCACGTGATACAGATGCAACTATGACGGAGGAGACGTAGTACGTCTTTTACGGCTGCCTGCGGGCGAAGGCGCTACATAAATCCGAGTCTATTTCGAAACTTTGCTCGCTGCAAGGTAATCGTGTGACTCGGAGCATCCCTCTTTAGAACAATGCGACATTGTACTGTAGAGTGAATGAAAGAGGCACACCTGCTCTCTTAACTACATACGATTTGCAAGCGGCCAATTAATTCGAGGGATAGGAGCCATCGAAGCAAACCGTCGATGTGAATATCTTGTCTCTATCTTATCTTGTGTGAATTTACTGCGTCTCGAGTGTTTGGGAAATTGACGTTTCTGCAACGCTATAGATACTGCGAAATAATTTAATTCTTGCCACTATTGTATATTAATTGCAAGTGATTATCCTGCATTTGGCTGCGAAGTGCTGCATAGGTGAACTATTTCACTTCGCCAGTCATCGTCTTTCATTCATTAGACACTTACACTTGCTGACTAATTGAGCGCACGTTCACGATAATGTCGCGTTAAGTTTTTTTACACTAAAAGACGGGAAGATATACTGCATGTCTTCCCGTCTAACACAGTGCTACTGTGTTTCTCGCGTCTTCCATTTTTTTTTTTTGTGTGTGTAAATGTCCCGACGAGAACAATCATGAAGGCTGGAAGTTACGTTAAGGAGAAGCTGGCACCATGCTGTAATTGTTACCAACATTTATGACCCAAAAGAAGTTTTAAAAAATTCAACTCAGCCATCAGATGCCGTCATTTTGAGTAGAACCTGTTTCCTCCAACAGGATTTATATATGTCTATGGTTGCCGTGGCAACAAGTCATATGAGACCGAGACAAGTCGTTTCAAATCGCTTTGGCTGTATTTCTCTACGTTTGTCCGAGCATTCCAGTAGGAAAATTGCCCTTGGAACTGAATGGAATCTTAAGGTTGGCAGGGAAACCGAATTTACTATGTACACGACATTGTGTGAGCAACAAGGCCTCTGCCCTGTCTTCCATGCCACTTGCGTAATGCACACATAGAAGGCCGGATAAACAGAAAAGAGGAGGCAAACGTCCGCACAGTTGATTTAATGGTGCCGTTGCGTCACACGCGTTGGCGACTGCGGGCCCACCTCTACCTCCGTGAACACATTGTCTCAGCGAAGCAGCCGTTAAAGAACGGTGCATCACGCGAGAAGTAGATACAGAATATTGAAAAAAAAGTAAAAAAAAAAAGAGGCACAATGGCGCCGTCCCGCCATGGCGTCTCCTTTTGTCTGACGTGAAACGGTGCGATACGATTCCGTTTTTGTGCACAGAAAGCATAGGGCTCCTTTCGATACTGCTATCTACCACCAACTTTACTCGTTACCTATTTACTCAGTGTACCGCACTCACTACCACGTGACGCTATCGTGACGCTATCGTGACGCGGTGATAACAGAGCGAGGTGACATTGCACGCAAGCTTTTCCAGTACACGACTGTGTTCGTGTACCGCAAGAGATACACAAGAGGAGTTGTTGAACGAAGGCGTATATCACGTATTATGACGTAGTAAACGACCGTTGTGCATTTTACGCTTAGTTCCGCAAGATGGAGGGCCCTTTTCAAATAACAGACCTTTAAGTGTTTGTTATCAATGGTCCCTAGTCCGGCGATCGAACCCGAGACCATCACCAGACAGGCTAAGAGTCGTATCCTAAGGGAGGTAGCCAGGAGGCCCGTAGGTGGTGCAGAAATGCCGAAACAATCCGCTTCATTTTCTTCTCCCCTTAGATACAACGCGTACGCGTTCTTTTATCCCAGGGGTGATGTTAGCATGTTTTCCAAGTTATAGGCGGTACACAAGCCAGCTCATGTGTACTGTCGAAACGGCTTCAAACCGCTTGCATATAACAATAACCTTCAAAATCTCGCCTCCATTCAAATCGATTTTATGGCGTTTGACTTCGCATTCCTTTCCGTCTTCGAGGCAAAAAAGGGCTCGCGCTGTGAAGAACGTCGAATATTTACCTCGTCCATTCCGTTGCCGAACCATGTGCAAGGCCAAACAAAAAAAACAAAAAGAAAATGAAGAAGCTTGTTTTGTGATAACATTCAGTATTACCGGGGTGGCTGTATCCTCCCACGTTCGACAGAAATAATGGCCTTACATTCATCAGTTCTGTTTCACATTTAAACAAACATAGGAGACAAACTCTTTCAAAAAGCGTTTTACCGTTTATGCGCGCATATTGCTTTCTTGTTTTTATTCTGTGCCAACTAGCTGAGTCAGATAACGACCGTTAGAAATAAACATCCGCGTCCGGGCGTTGCGCTCGGCCGTAGCAAAACAGCGTTCCATCGCCGGGCATATTTTCCTCTTCTTTTTTTTCCAATTCTCGGTGTTTTCCCATGCGGTAGACGCCACTCACCAGCGGCTTGCCGTTAAATAGGGAAAGAAAGTAGAAGCGGCTTTCGTTATGGTCGAGTTCTTTCGGCCGCAGTTTCACTTCTTTCGACAAAATGAAAACGCCAAGGCGGCAATGCGCAGATACGAGGGAGAGCTAGTTGTCACATGAGCACATGATAAGGCCAAGAAATTACCGAAGTCCAGCGCGGACCATGCAGGGAAACGGCGAACAAACAGATAACCTTCCACGGTTCTTGCACGGCACTGCGACTCCAAGACCTTATCCGAGACCGCACCTGAACTTGGTACAAGTTCGTCCAAGCGTCGATCCTTCTACCTAGCAAGGATGCATCAGCTAGAATCTGGATATACGGAAGGGAAAGCTGAACTGAAGAGAGAGATATATGAAAAAAAATAAAGGAAAGATAAGAGGAAGGGCAGAGCGCACGGAGCGAATCAGAGAAGCGTCTGAATGACTCCCCCACATCCCTGGAAGATCAGGAAACGATAAGACGTCACGAGTCTTGCTTGCCGGACGATAAAAAATACCCATAGGTATACACACACGCAGTGTAGTACAGTAAAACTGGCAAAGAGGGCGCGCCGTTGACCTTACTGCGGCTATGAACCAGAAGCAGGTTTAGTACCGGGAAACAAGCCCTTTTTTACAACCAAGCGCCGCGTTATCGCAGTCGCAAAAGATAGCGCTGTGTTTGTTACTTCCGCTAACTCAGCGTGATGAATGAGTGCACGGACACGATCAGACATGAACCGCGCGTGTAAGACCAGTAACTCTGGAGGCCTAGTTTGCCTGCATCACGCGACGCAGCTAGGTGTTTGCAATGCTAACAACTGAAACTAGAAAAAATGCGGAGCACACAACTTCGAAAAGAAGAGATTGGTGAAACTCGATATATCGGCATTTGTGGGCTTATGCCCAAAAACGGTGCATTCGGCGCGTCTTGGTAGCTACTGTAACCAGTAATAATCACTGCGATAGGACTGCAAGATGACATTCAGTGGTGACGTCATTGATCAGTGCGCCCTAATTGGTTTCAACTGAGCGTTACTGCATGATAGAACTATGGCAACTGGGCAACAACCCTTTCATAGAAGAGAAGACCTTGGAAACGAGGCTTCGTCCGTCGCCGATGTGCAACGCTACAAAGCCTTTGCTGTAGCGACGCTTGTATCGAATTGGGCGATTAACGCTTCTTGGCGCGCTTGTGTTTTGCTAAAGGCCGAACTTCTCTCTTCCTTGTAATCCCTCAGTCGTTTTCCCTTTCTCCAGTGCAGGGTAGCAAACCGACCCAGCTTGGCTAACCTGCCTGCCTCTAACAAGTAGCGCAAAAGACAAGTTCACAAGAAAGAACAGGAAGACTGGTTCTCGCGACCTTGTGTTTTTCGCTACTTGTTCACGTGTGAAGTAAAACTAGCGCAAATTTCAGTTCTTGTAACCTCTTTGCCTTTCCCATATGACGTATCTCTTTCTTCCTCTCTCTACATTCATGCGAACTACGCGAAGAAAGTAGTTCACTTCGGTTCTAGGAAGAACGTCGTTCCGATGACGGACGTTCGTATCTCCACAGCACAGGAACCAGTCATGGATGCAGCTCCGTACACGCTGCTCTACACCGCATATGTTCCGTAAGGTTATGCCTTCTCAGGTATAAGGAAGCCGTGGGTGCACGCCCTGTTAGAACGAGACGCGATAACCAACATCCGCGTGTGAGGGTATTTTGCCTTTCTCTCTCCCTTCCTCTCCAGTCGGTCTGAAAAAGCCTCGCCCATGTTTTCTCCTCAGAGGATGAGCGTTCGATAGGCAGGCTGGGTCACGCGGGGATTTTCCACCGACCGTCTCCCGCGGTATACGTTCCTATTGATCGCGCGGTATGGGTGCTGCGGCCACGACGGGGGTGGAGGGGGTGGGAGGGCAACCCGTCAATGTACTGCTCCCACATTCTCCAACCGTTCGCGTCGACCTTGCACGTACTGCATAAATGCCTCGGAAGCCACCCATACACGCACACACACACCACGTAGGGCTAGACCAGACAAACAGCTCTCTTGTTTTGCTTTCGGGGCACTGTCAGCGGGAGGGTCCAGGACTAAGCATTGCATAACTTAGGAAAGTTCCCCGCACCATGGAAGTACGCGAGCGCTAAAATCTGACACCCCCCCCCCCCCTCGCCCCCGCAACCCCACCACTTGCAGTTACGTAAACAAAATCCCACGCGAAACTTTGCGAGGAGACAATGTGTGTGGCATTTTGAGCATTCAACGACGAACAATGCGTGTGAGCGTCATTTCGCAGCCCAATGACGTCAGGGAGAGGATTACTGGCGTTGCTTTATCGAGCGCTGGAAGGCGTGCAGTTTAGGAGAGATTGCCGAGCGAAATGTTGCCAAGGTAACTGGTTGATTTTAGTAAGGTCCGTTTTCGTATCGAAACCAGCGCAAACGACCTACGCGGCAATGAACAGGGCCCGATTGATTGTGTCACATTCTCATTGTGCCTGCTACGCTGTTATCAGTGTGAAATGTTGCTGCCGCTTTTGATAGTAAGTCTGCCGGATGACGCTGACTACCAAGTTAACCTAAGCTTACAAATACGGCAGAAACAGATGTTTTGAGTAAGAGGAGATTGTGAGAGGGATATCCAGTGGGCCTATGTTTGCATAGGTTTCTGCGAAGTTAAAGAGGTGACCTTTGCTAAGTATGGATGGTTAGAGACGCTGGTGAGAGAGAGAAAATGACAGACATGGAGATGAACCAGACGCAACGTCCGGTTTGCTACCCTGCACTGGGGAAAGGGATAAAGGGGCGAAAATAGAGATATAGTAAAAGATAGAGATAGAATCACGCGCAAACTTAGGGGAGCACGTCAACTCTACAGGGACCTGTCCAAGTCTTTTTAGGGGAGCACGTCAACTCTACAGGGACCTGTCCAAGTCTTTAAGTACACTTAAAGTTTGCCCCTCCCACGGGAGGGTCACGGTAGACTCTCCGTAAGCATCTATTCAGTATATACTACTGTATCTAGCAATCTCAAGAGGACCACTGAAATGTAACTTGTAAATGGCCTTTGAACCGATATATTTTAGAAGCTAAGTATAGCACAAGAAACTTAGAGCCCGCACTTGTCTTTACGAGGCATCACGACACACCACTGAGCGTTATTGCTTCAGATGACAATAAAACTGCGGGGACAACGGGGGACGAAGGTTAACAATGTCGCCCACGGGCTGCAAGCGTGACTGGCGATCGGGGGGATTTCCTTGCCCTTGATGGCTCCTCGTCTCCGAGGAGTCAGCGGCGCGGTTACGAAAGCCTTAGACGGCTTGGCCCAGCCGCGGCCGAAGGAATAAGCGAGACGTAACACATATCGTTGTCCACCGAAGAAAGCGAAGACAAGGGCAGGAGGAGGTTCGTTGGCCTCAGAAAACCGCTACGCGAACGAGCGCTCGGAACGATCCAGCGTTGCCGGGCTGATGCTCAGCAATCAGAAACGAAGAGCACCGTGCGCTTCCTCTCTGCAAACCCCAAGGCCTCCTCCAATCAGCGAGCCGGCATTTCGAAACTGATAGACGGGCCACGGGCTGAGCGTCTGTGCTTCTCCATCCGGGAAAGGGTGAGGAAAGCGACCTTGACATTACTTACAAGGTCGCCGACGCTCTAACCTGGTCGCGCACCGAATCACTTTTAATCAGAAGATGCAGCCCAATGATAAAGGATGCTCTATATCGAGAAACAGCTGAAGAACTTCACCAGCGAACGATCTCGCGTCTTTCGATTCGCTAATCAGAGGGGGGAGGGGGAGGGGCAGTGGTTATGGGAAAACGAGAGGTGGGGCTGTTTTCTGCAGCCCGTAAGAGTGCACAGATAAGAGACACAAGAAAAAGAGTAGGGGAATAAAATAAATGACGAGAAATGAGATAGGGAAGTTAAATCAGCGTGCGGAGCGGGCGTCCGCCCGTGTGCCACCTACACTGACCATGCGCCGAAGTCTCGTCTGTCGTGCTATCATTTGCTGAATAAAAGTTCACTATTGATTACTTAATTCCGAACTTCAGGCGAGACGTCACTGTACGTTTATTTCGTTATGCGTGTAACATACTTAGAGGTGCTGTGCTCTTTTCTTTTTCTTTTTCTTTTTTCAGACGCCAAAGAAGAGGATGTAGACGGGGAGCTTCTATCACGGGCCGTGCTTCTATGTAGCCACGATTATCTTCATAAATGCGTTCAGTATGTTAATGGCTTCATGGCGTCGCGTTAATGAAAAACAAGGTTTACAGTTTAAAAAACGTATGTTTGTCGCTGACGCATCGCAGGATACTGTGCGATGAACCGAGCTACGCAAAGCGCGCAAAACATCCCTTTTCTATGCGGCATTTGAGTAAACTACAGCTCTGAGTGAATATATCGACGTCAACACGATTACCTCTCGCAAGTCGGTATATGCACGAGCGCTATTAAAATTCTTAAAAGTACTGAAAAATAAACAAGTATTGGTAATAGAATGTTCTAAACTGGCTAAAGAAAGATTGAAATGGTGAAGCAACGAAGAACTCGTTAAGCTCTGCACACAATATGCCTGTCGTTTCACCCGACGATGCGTAGTTGTTGTTCAGCCGGGACGGCTCCCATGAATGTGTTTCACCTGTCACAGCACGTGCCTAATTGTCATGTTAATTGCATGCGCCGCACGTTCCTAGCCGGCAGGCTAAATTGAGTTGCGTTACGCACACTCGATGCTAAGTAGGCGAAGCGCCAGTCTTTCGTGCAGTGCAGAATAGCAATAAAAGCTGTGTACGCAGGTTGATTCTAGCAAGATTCCTCATTTTCTGTAAACACACGCACACACAAACAATATTCAATGTTTCAGTTAGGTACAAACGTGAACACATGAAGTAGAAGCGGGAGTTAGCAATACAATAGTCAAATAATGGCGTCGCTGGCGTCCAGGAATGGGGAACAACAAAGATCGACTGACCAGCGATTTAACTTCTCGTATTTACGACCTTTGTACGCTGCAAGTGGCATTATCAATCTTGATTCTGTAAGCCTACGACAGCACACAATCGAGAGATTATAGCAGCTACGCAAAATGCAAAAGAAACGTATCTAAAGAAACGTGTCAATACTGAAATCCCCAATCTGCTGGAGCTCCACACAACACGCCGCTTGTTTTGCCGTCGTTAAGGCGGTTTCTGTGTACGCTCTACAAAGCTTGGATTCCCGCGAATCCCTGGTTTATCCTGGGCACATTCCCGATACCGTGCGCGTTGTTATTGTAGCCGTCGCCCAGACGACAAAAATAAGTAGCCAGTCGGCCACAGGGAATCCGGAAGTGTTTACCGCAAGGGGTATTAGTGACCGGTATATATAACATCTCGGAGGCCCTTGCGCGCACATGACTTTGCCGAGAGAAATACAGCTAATGAGGGGACGACGCAACAGGCCGTCTCGCTGCCTGTAAACAGATTACGGAAACTGAACAAAGCACGTGTGAGGAGGAAGGGATGTAACGCAACGAAAAGAAAAATATCGAATAAAAAAAAAAAACTTTACAATGGCAACTATCGTGTAGGAGAAGAGGGGTAGCCGGAGTGCACACATAAGCACCAGCCTCCCATTAAACACTTTATTTTTTAAAACAGGATCTCAGAGGCCGCGTAGAAAGAAGCGCGTGGTTGAGATCTGCTCCGCCAGATGCCGCAACGATCCCAGCTGTTCACAATATTTCAATGAGCCAATATATGCATCCAATATAACGCTTAGCTCGAACCGCAACCATCGATTTTGTACCAGTTTTTTTATAAGACTTTTTTCTCAATATTCGGAAAACCGGAAGTAAGCGCTCGGCCGGAAGTGCTCAGAAGAGAAGCGAGAAAGTCACTCGGTGCTCGTGCCATTAAAAAAGTTGACAACTCAATCGCTAAAGCGGTAATAAACGAAGCTAATATTGCCGCTACAACATTAAAGAGTGAACATCAGCCGACATTTAGCCGACGTTTACAACGTTACCCAGTGTTGATAGTATGCGGGTAAATGCGGCAGTTGACTTCGGGGGGAAGTTATCACTATGGGACGTCATCCTGCACTTTGACAGACAC